>NC_022026.1:43175422-43207521 GCF_000317375.1 Microtus ochrogaster | reverse complement strand
CACCCACTGAGACAGTGGAGCTGATCTATTGGGAGCTCACCAAGGCCAGCTGGACTGTGACGGAAAAAGCATGGGATAAAACTGGTCTCTCTAACAGTTGATTCTAATGGGGAAAAAAGGTTATATGCACACACTACAGGTGGTGGGCTTGCTAGCAGTCCCAGGTAAAACTGAAGGATGAAGCATCCTGAACACTTAGAACATGTTAAGTAGCACCCCTGCCCCCATCACAAGAAATGGTTCCATGACAAGCCAAGTTAAACCACATTTCCTTATTGGAGTACAAAGTGGGTAAATGGAGCAGGCCAGGATGCCTGAAGTTCAGCTACATATAAGAAACTATCAGGTATGATAACTGAAGGCAGCTGCAAAGCAAAGTATATGCTGAAGCATTAGGAATACCTCCAAGTTGTCTAGCCTCAAGGTGCCCAACTTGTTATCTAATAGTTTACAAAGAACTCCAAGCTCGCCTCCCTACAAGCTGTACCTTCTAAAGCAGTTGATTATCACCTTCACAGCCAGGACTTTCCCTGGCAATTTTGCTTTGTTTTGTTTTGTTATTAGGTGGGGTATCAACACAATGAGAAATAGCTCTACCCATGACAAGTCAGACTATTGTATTTCCTTTCTTTGAGTACAGAGCATGTAAATGTAGCAGGCCTGAACATCTGATTCAAGTATCCAGGCTGACCTAGAACTGACCATGGAGCTTAAGCTGGTCTTAAACCCCTGGAAATAACCCTGACTCACCCTTCATAAGTGCTGGGATTACAGACATACACTACCACACTAGGTTTCTATTTGGCTGGGGAGATGGCTCAGTAAAGAAAGTGCTTGCTGTACAAGCATACGACCTGAGTTCAGATCCCCAATATCCATATAAAAGCCAGAAATGGTAGGGGTGATGAAAGAAAGGCATGGATGCACAGAGCTTGTTGTTCAGTAAGTCTAGACAATCAAAGAGCTTCAAGCCAATCAATGAAAGACCCTGTAAAAAATAAGGTGGTAAGTGATAAAGATGTTTGACATTGACCTCTGACCTACATAGGCACATATGGGTGAGTACACTTGCATATACCCTTGCAGACATTACACACAAAATCTTTTGGAAAAGGCTAGAAAATTTAAACATAATACTTAGTACAACTTTTGCACATCCAAAAAGAACATGTATTACTTACAATTCAAAAGCTTCAATTCTTTCCTTCAGCTCTGCCTCTCTACCTCTAAGCAAATCTATGTCATTTAGTAGAAGTTGTCTTTGAGTATAAATTTCTTTTGTTTCAATCTGCATAGGAAAGCATTTATTATTAACAAGCAAGCAAAATAAAATAAAAATACTAGAACTCAGACGTTACTTCCTAAATTCTAGAACACACTGAAAGTTACAGATATTTAGGGTAACAATTTCTCCTTGAAGAGATTTCATCAAGATTTGCTTTTTAAGTCTATATTATAGTTTGCATAAAAATGTACTTTTTTGTAAACAAAATTAGTCCCTCAATGAATGATAAACTACACTGTGCTATATTCCTAACATCCCTAGTCTAGTTCTTTAACAACCCTCATATTCCCTTACTCAAAAATTTGATGTTCTGAATCAGCACGAAAAACATTAAACATGTGCAGTCAGCAATGATTCCAAAATAGAATCTCCATGGTGATTGAGGATGGTGCCTAAATGTTTCAGTTTATGGGTCATCCAGTGACCATCCAGTGAACTACCAAGTGAATGGGCTGGGCCATCCCACCACTGAACAAAACAACACCAGGAGCAGAAAAGTTCCTCGTCTTTAAGGATCTCATAATTTGGTTGAAGGAAAAACAATCACATGAGGATGTAATGATCTCACACATGAACTATATAAAGACCACATGCAGGAAAAACACCTGTATGAGTTACTCAGTGAGCTGGGGAAGAAGTCACTGAGGTGACATGAAGAATAGTACAGCCTTAACAGGGAGAGATGTGGACAAAGCATCCAAAGGCATGGTATCTTCAACACTTTCATGTAATATTAACTAAATAGGGATCTAGTCAGTCACCTATGTTGAAGACAACATAGGTTAATCTAAACATAACCCAGTATCTTAAACATCTATGCTTATTCTTGTAGATGAAATTAGTCCATTTCTCAGATATGCTAGACACATAGTAGAGGGGTCCTATTTAGTACCAGATAACAGGTCATATTGAAAATTCCGAGCAATGATGAACTCTAGGGGGAAGCATTTCTATTTTGAACATTTTCTGACAACTGTTCTAGATGCACACTGAAAAGAGTACTCCAAGTCCCGTTTGGCTGAAGACACACTCTTAGCAAACAGGTTTTCCTGAAGGAAATCTCTGTCTGCAATGTGACTGGGCTACTCTGAACAGCCTCTCAGACCCTACTCCTAGATCACTCTGAGACTGCCATATATCCTCATTTTCCCTAGAATGGGGGCCCCTCCCTTTCTTTCCTGGTTCTGTCTTTTCCCTCTTCATCCCCTAGCAGAGCCCCAAGGTCTTTAATTCTTGACGCTGTCTTTCTCAAATCAAATGAAGCTTGTCAAAACAGCATTCCTCAACTGCTGCTACCTTCCCACCCTCAAGGAAAGGGAGGAACAGGTACTCAGAAATGATCAATCCTCCCCAGAGTCAGAACAGAAACCTCTTGTCCAAGAACATGGCTTGCTCTTCCACTTTCAAGTTGATGCCTCAGTTGGGTGTTGTAATGGTAATATCCTCTCTGCTTTAAAGAGCTGCTCCCCCTTGTCCAATAGTAACTATTTACTTCCAAGCCTCTCCCTGAAGCCCTCTCTCTCTAATTTGCCTAACAAGATAGATGCTGTTTGCCGAGTGTCTCCTAATCCCAGAATGGACATTCACTCCAGTTCTTTCCTTTCTGCCCTGCAGAGCAAAGACTATGTGGGCTTGTCTGAACTCAACTGTCTCTCTGCACTCTCGACTACCACAGTTCCACCTGCTTCTCTAGAGCCTTGTTCTATCAGCTGTCCTTTCTGGATCATAAACGAAGCCACTAACAGCAAGACATAGCCACCCAGTAAATTATTTCCAGATATTACCTCTCGGTGCTTTTTAATTCTTTCCAGGGTGTTTTTTTCCTGAGAAATGAGGGCTTCATTTTTAGCTTGACAAATTCTTTCAAATTCATTCCGGAACTCAGCCATTTCTTTTTCAAACTTTCTTTTCTCTTCCATCTTAACTTTTGTTATTTCAGCTTCTCTAAAATACTTCAACTATGAATGGAGCATATAAACGGAAAAAAGTTACTAAAAAATAGTACAAATTCACTCTTCATTAGGTTACTAATAATGTTCTGTCCAAATACATCTTTAATCCATTTTTAGTTTTATCTCATTTACTGTCCTATAGGATTTGGGCAAACATGTGAACAAATGACATCAATGGAGAGAAATGTACATTAACAGTATAGTACTCTACTCTTTAATAAAAACTTTCAGATATTTCCCCACATGCCTAAGATTAAGACCATAGAAGATAAGTTAAAGTAGCTCTCATTAATAGCAGCAAGAAGTACAGCTTACCTTTTGACACATTTCTACCTGAAGCTGGTGTTGTATTTCTCTCTTATATTCATTTAACTTTGTCTCTAAAGATTCTAGCTTGGGACGGTGAGGAAAAGCATCTGCAAATTGTTCATCGATAAGCTGAAACTTCTCAGCTATTAAAAAAATAGCACAGCCAATTAGGAAATATAAAATCAACTCAGTCAAGTATGCAAGAGGCCCAAAGCAGACTATACTAAAAGGGAAGTGTAGAGATGCCTGCTACCTACTTTGAAATATATTCAAGAACCAAGATGGATAAGTGGACAGATAAGTGATAAACAAGTATAATTACAAATGTCACAGCAGCATCTATGCAAGCAAATAGTCTCTCTAACATTGTTTCAACTGTTCTGAATGTTTGAAATGTCAATAATAAAATGACAAGTAATAAATCAACCTCTTCTCAGTTTCTAAGTGCAGAGACCTTTGGACTTGGATTAAAGTTGACACATGATCAAAACAAGGATTTTAAAAGTATAAAAACTATGTACTTTAACTCTTGCATTTTACAGGTAAGGAACAAAGAGTTTGAGTAACTTCCAGAGGGTCAAGCAACTACTATACAACCAGGCCCAACTCAAGGCCTCATGCCAGATCTCTTTCCAGGAGGCTCTTGGTCCTTAAACCAACCAGATAGCCAAATCAACCATGAATCAGAGGATAAACCTGAATGTAGAGTACAATCCCATGCACAACAGCACATATGGGAAGAAAGAGATAGCAGGAGTAGATTAAAACATCAAGCGTTTGCAGCAGGCATAATTGTGAGCATGTTTTCCAGCCACTTCACTTATTTTCCAATGAGCCATAACCACACAGTCTGATACAGGACTTTCCAGCCACATGTAGTCACTGAGTATTTGAAATGAGCCCAATCTGAGCTGTGTTCTAGTGAATATAAAACACTAGATATCCAGGAATTACTACAAAAATGTACATAAAATATCTCTTCCTGCTGCTTGTGGATCTGGATATAGAACTCTCAGCTACTTCTCCAACACCATGTCTGCCTATGTGCCACCATGTTCCCTGCCATGATGATAATAGACTAAACCTGTAAGCCAACTCCAAAAAAAAGAAATTCTTCACAACACTAGAACACTGGCCAAGACACATACTAATTTAATGGCTATAAAATAAGGTCAGAGAAGATGAGTTTCCTAGTTAAGACAGATTAAATTCCACATGTAAGGAAGAACCTGGTCTTGGGATCCCTATATGAATGATCAGTGTAGCCCTGCCATTCAGGATAGATTATGAGAGTGGAAAGCAATTCCTGGTACATCCAGCAACATAATTTCAGACAAAAATGAATCTCCTTGTCACCTACATACAGGTAGCATTTTTCCAGATCAGGGAAAAAAATCACATAGTATGATAAATACAGCAATTTTCTTCTCCCAAAAATAAAACAGGTCAAGGGAGGTGGTAAACATCTGAAAATATCAGTATTCCGAGGAGGCAGAGGCAGTATAATCAAAAGTTTGAGGCCAGCTCTGTCTACACAGTGAGTTCAAGTCTAGCCAGGGCTATAAGTTGAGACCCTGTTTGAAAAAATAATCAGGCAAAAACAAAATAATAACAAGATACCCAGTAAAATTGAAGTAAGAAGGCTATAATTACCTAGGGATACTTTGCTAGGAAATGTGTCACTTGTTTGCGTTTCCACGTCACAGCTCTCTTTAGTTTGATGATATTCTGCCAATTCCTTTAAGAAACTCATAAGAAAACCTATAAAAGCATAACACATAGTTTTGTTTCAGAATATCATTCAACCATTGCTTTATTGCTGTTTATAAGTCTTGGTTTATAACATCATTTGATTATCAAGGAAAGGTCCTTCCAAGCATGATATAAACCTTAAAATAAATATAGAAATTGCTATAACCACAAAAATTATAAATTTATATATGTCATAAAATAAAGTGAAAAGACAAATGATATACTGGAAAAGATTCTGCAATACTGAGAGGCTTATCATAATGCCAAAGAACTCTTAGCAATCATCAAAACAAAAAATAGGAAAAGGCCTGGACAAAATTCACAGAAAGAAAATTTACATGGAAAATAAACATAATCACCTTTTAAATATTAAACAAATGCACAGAAACTCATAAATAAATATAAATTAATAACATAAAAGACATTTTCTACATAACACTGTGAAGATTAAATCACTGGTGTCAAGTGTTGACATGGGGAAAGCAATTTGTCAGTGTCCCTATATATTTCAAATGTTCATTATTTTAACCTAGTTATTTTGAGTTTACACTGCTGTACTAACTTTTGATAAAGTCACAAAATGTGCATGATGCACACTTATTGCTTCTCATAGCAAAAAAACAAATGACTGAGTCTCCATCAATAGGGAATTAAATATGTTTTTAAAAACTGGCCTAAACAAGGTGCTGCCTTAGCGCAGTAGGCACAGCGTCGGTCTCATAAAAATGATCTAAACAGCTAGGCAATGGTGGCACATGCCTTTCTTTAGTTCTAGCACTTGGGAGGCAAAGCTAGGCAGATCTCCATGAGTTCAAGGCCAGCCTGGTCTACAGAGTTAGTTCTAGGATAGCCAAGGCTACACAAAGAAACTGTCTCAAAAAAACAAACAAAAAAATGGTCTAAACAGTTGAAAGGACTTCTGCTCTATCACCCAAGTTACAATCTTTTATCCCTCTCTACTAAAGATGTTAAAAATCTATTCCCACAACTGTAACTTCTTTTCCATAAGCAGAATCATATGGAAACCTCACAACTCCCCCTTATAAACACATCACTCCCCTATCTAAAAATTATACACAAATTATCTAAATTCTCAGTCATAGAGTCAGTTCCTTCTTTCCACCATGTGGATCCTGGGGATGGAACTCATATAGTCAGGCTTGGCAACAGGCTCCTTTATGTGCTGACCCATCTAGCTGGCCCAAATTTCCCATTCTAACAGTGAGAAAGTTGGCTCTTACTATCTACTACCTATAGACTTAACTGCAATTTCACAATTATTATTAAGTCCTTCCATATAAGTAACTATCACCTACATTACAGTCCTTCAGCTGCTAGGCTCCACTAATTTACAATTAGGATGCTCAGCCCTCCATAAGCCTAAGTGAGAACATTACAGTAACACTGTTTGGCCACAGTCTACATCTATCCAGAGATCACCTAATATCCTAAATTTGAGTTGTAGCTCTCCTTGTACTGATTTTTGCCAAAATTAACAAAATGGTTAGCAAAGAGCTCTATCCAAATTTTGGTACTTGGATGCTTAACACAAATGCTACTCAGTTTCTCTGACTTCCAGAAATGTTACCACATTAAATAGCTACTAGTCAGAAGTTTTTTGAACCAGAAGCATTTAAGTACATTATGGACTCATGGGCAACAATCTTTTAAGGCTATTACAAATATCTATAGTAAAGTCGATTATTTCTAAATATTGCTTCAAGTTCTAAATTTCCTTCTCAATATTTTGGCAACAACTATTAGTGGCATAGTTTAGGACAGTGCTTTCTAATATGGCAGCCATGTGGGCAGCTGAATTTAAATTCAACTAAAGCCCAGTTCACTGTTCAGTCACAGTAGCCCCATTTCAGGTACCACATGAACTTAGTGACCACCACATGAGACAGTAGAAATAGGCATCTCCATCAAAACCAGAGTTACATTAAATAGCACATGGCCTTGAAGTTCAGAATGTAGGGTCTATCTATTCATATACTTAGCAGTATGGGATAAAAAAGAGTCATTTTTATTTTGTATAATAATTCACTTGTATGTCTAAATACACTTTATTTTGTTGTACAAACTGATCTAGCTTTACCCTTTGCGAGCTGTTTGACTCTGGAATGTGGGGTCAGTTGCCATAATAAAATTCAACTGGGATGATCTATGTTGTAGGAAGCCTAGAACATCTTGTAAGCCAATTAACTTACTGCAAACATCACTTCCAAGAGCTCTGGCAATAAGTCAAAAAGTAATGGCTAGCTGAAAGTAGACATGCAAATGTTTGCTCATTAAGTTCCAAGCTTATGAACTTTCTAGCAGAGATGACAAATCAAAAATCTAAACACAAAAGGACCACTGTGACATGTCACAGGCTACTTAAAAAAAGACCAAGAGATTAACTATCAGTAGCAGCTAAGTTGCCAGTTTATGTTCAAGACACAAATCCTAATACCAAGTCTAAAGTATGGTCTGGCAACCTTAGTAATATCAAAGCCAGGGTTGAGGTAATTCATCAAAAATGTATGAAAGATTAACTATCAGTAGCAGCTAAGGTGCCAGTTTATGTTCAAGACACAAATCCTAATACCAAGTCTAAAGTATGGTCTGGCAACCTTAGTAATATCAAAGCCAGGGTTGAGGTAATTCATCAAAAATGTATGAAAGATTAACTATCAGTAGCAGCTAAGCTGCCAGTTTATGTTCAAGACACAAAGCCTAATACCAAGTCTAAAGTATGGTCTGGCAACCTTAGTAATTATCAAAGCCAGGGTTGAGGTAATTCATCAAGAATGTATGGCCTTTTTTCCCCGACATCTCAGGGAGGCTGCAGTGGTCGTCGCCACTCTCCGAACTTCATCATGCCGCCCAAGGATGACAAGAAGAAGAAAGATACCAGAAAGTCGGCCAAAAAAGACAAAGACCCAGTAAATAAGTCTGGTGGCAAGGCCAAAAAGAAGAAGTGGTCCAAAGGCAAAGTTCGGGACAAGCTCAACAATCTAGTCCTGTTTGACAAGGCTACATACGACAAACTCTGTAAGGAAGTGCCCAACTATAAACTTATTACTCCAGCCGTGGTCTCTGAGAGACTGAAGATTCGCGGTTCGTTGGCCAGGGCAGCTCTTCAGGAGCTCCTTAGTAAAGGGCTTATCAAGCTGGTTTCAAAGCACAGAGCCCAAGTAATTTACACCAGAAACACAAAGGGTGGAGATGCCCCAGCTGCTGGTGAAGATGCATGAACAGGTTCAATCAGCTGTACTTTTGGAAAAATAAAACTTTATTAAATCAAAAAAAAGAATGTATGAAAACTTAACTTATAAAAAAGCATTAATATTTTAAAGAAACTGATATATTTAACACTTCATAAATTACATTTGAGGGGGATATCTAATATACAAAAATAGCTAATGTTACTAACTTTTTTTATGGGGCGGGGAGCTATTAAGCAAATGTTCTAAACATTAAGTGTTCTGTAAAGAGTATTTTTTATTTGTTAGTTGGGCTCTTGAATACTGTCTGCAGTGTCCTTACTTGATTATCAAAGACTTATTAAAAACATAGAATGTGGGGAAATAAGGTATCTTTATCAAAATAACATATGAACAGTTGCTTATTTAAAAGCAAGCCATGGTCAGCAAGGAAAATCAAATGTTCTGATTCTACTTAACTTTCCTATTCTTCTCATTAAACCACAAGTTTTATATTTTTGTATGAAAAAACATATATAAAAACCTTGCTATTCTCCACAAAAATGAAGTCTCCTACCTTTTTGGTTTTCTTTATCAAATCCTGAAATCTGTTAAAAGAAAATATTTTACCTTTATTAAATTACTCACTTATAAGTAGCAAATCAAAGTAGCTCATAAAACACTCTTACCAATGATTTGTACAGATTGGATGAGGGGTTGATTCGAATGAGCTGTAATAGATCCTGCATAGTAAATACCTTAAAGAGAGAAAAAAAGCTTAAGTATCCAAATTTGTCTACCAATAAGTTTAAATGATATATTACTGAATATAAAATTAAGACTCATTTCGATTTAAAATATTATATATAATTAACCTAGTAATGCAAAAACAAAGCTTTTATGTTGCCAACAAGTTACAATAAATATACTGAGGTCAGAAGGATCAAATAATTTGTTGCTTTTTAAATTACATCTATTTATTTTTGTGTGTATTGGGAGGAATGAACATGCTATGGTGTATATGTGGAGACCAGAGGACAATTTGCAGGAATTAGTCCAATCCTTTTACCATATGGGACCTAGGACTCCAATTCAGGCCATCAAACCTTAATAGCAAGTACCTTTTTCTGCTGAGCCATGATGCCAATCCAGATAAAATATTTTTAACCAAGTAATTAACCTCCAAACACTAACAGAAATGATAGAAATCATGAATGCCTTACAGATAACACTCAGCTATTTGGTGAACCAGGGGATTTATGAATGAATTTCAGGGTCCTTACAGCTATATAAAAATGTGAATAAACTTCAGGTTTTATTATTCTAAACTATGAATGACTACTGTGTACCTGAAATAGTTTTAATCACACAGCTATTCTTGATATACATATTTCTACTATAGTATGTATTGTGCACTAGCTCTATCCTTAGGACACTGAGAAAATGTATTTTCACATGGTTTCCCTTTAAAGAAGCTCTGGTTGGCATTTACATTATTAGAAACAATTAATGATATGAACTGGTTTAATTATTACTGAGAGGGTCCCTGCAGGTGTCATACTGCACAACGCGATCGGAATGAAAACCCGGTACAGATTGACTTCGCTGACCTGGATCACACTTAGAGAAGTCTAATAACAGGTAGTTTATTTCCAATGTACTTAAGCCCAGGATAATTTGGAAAAAGTTTCCCGGTGTGATGCAATCTCTGATTCAAAAGGAAACATAATTACATTGAAACTCAACTCAGGGCACATGTCGTTTCTTCCAAGAAGATAGGTTCTAAAAATATACTACCTGTACTAGCCTTAAGGACCTAAGGGTCTGGCCTGGTCTCTACAGTCCTGGTTGTAGGAGCTTGATATGGCATGGCCCAAAAAATAATGTAGATCACCAGGCCATCAATCACTTGCAATTCTCAGCTTTCTGGATGGAAGAATGTGTTTTTCATTTTTCCCATTAGAAAGACAATCATGTAGACTTAACATTCCTGGTTTCTCTGGAGATCAGTGGGCTCATGTACCTTCATGTCATGCTTCCAACATATTACTATAATTATATAGCTATCACATAGTAATCAAAATTGTAAAATGTGTCATAAGAAAGAAGATGAGCTAAAAATGAATTCTTGTTGTAAGACTTGTTTTAAGACAGGGTCTTACCATGTATACCTGGTTGGCCTGAGACTCACCAAGCTGGCCTAAAACTTGGGATTCTCCTGTCTGTCTAGTGCTGAGAATACAGATGTATGCCACCATGTCTAGATTAAACAATAAATTATTTATGCTGACAAGTTGAATATAGTTAATAAAGTATACCATATTTGTTCATCAGAATACTAACATTGTTCTTATTTCTTAAAACTTTGAGACAATTGCAGAACAAACAAAAACAAAGACACACAGAGAAACATCAGGAATGAATCCTAATGTAAAACATAGACTTGATTGACAATTTGGTGCCAATTTGGAATCATTGACTACAGCCAATGTATCCCAAGATGAAAAATGATCATTGTGTAGGACTCTGTGCATGTGGGAAAGATAAAGTATATGAAAACTATTTTCCACTCAATTCTGCTACAAGCCTAAAACTATTCTAAAAACAAAATTCTATTTTAGGTAATGTACAAGTATTGAGAATGTTAAATCTGACTTTAAAATAATTAATAAAATATGACTATAATGTTCAACAGTGACAAGAACTAGTTAAAATCATTAGAGTAATAAGACATAAGGAATGTGCTATTATTATAGATTTTCTTAAATTATGTATTTTGCACTTCTCTTATGCAAAGCAGAGAAACACCTGCAGCCATCTAAATGAAGAACATGTTAGAAAACAAAATGTTCTGTCCTGCAATGCTATTTAGAAGCAACTCACCTTGGGCAAATCACTTCACCTGTCTACATTCTGCGTCATCATTTGTAACACATGTGCTCCCTGCAGTGGACCTAGCAGTGCCAGTTTCACAGCGAACATTACAGAAACAGCAGTTACCAGTCTAACTTAAACCACATGGACTGTAACATCACTTTCAGCTCCAAAACATTTTGTGATTCCACACACCACTATTTTACAAAAGACTGAAATACTAAAGCATTAATAACAGTCACATTTGATAATCATTTGTGCACGGATGACATAAATCAAAGATGAACAAGAAATGAAGCTAGCCAGTCAAAAGACAAGCAGAGGAATTAGATACCACTTTACGGTTATTAGAGGAAGAAACTGTCAAGAGAAAATTCAAAAATACCAGAATTTACCTTTTCTTTTGCCAAACCACTTTCTGGAAAGAACACAGAAAGTGAATATTCATAGCCACATCTTTGTAAGTGATCTGCCACCAGCGAGTTAGAAGCGCCTATTAGGAGGGCACTCCCTTCCACTGAAATGGATGGAGGCTTCACTTCTCCACTCAATACAGGATGCATCAATTCATGAATTAGCTGTTTTCGGAGTTGTGTCTAGTGAGAAACAAAAAAAAAAAAAAAGAAAGACAAAAGGAGATACATTTTACCAGAATAGAAACACACACAGATCTGCCACATTAATTGAATTCTTTCTTTCACTTTCAAAATGAATCTAGATCCATGGGCAAAAAGTAGGAAGCACTTCTTTCACAATTTATCTTATCCCTAAGTGGGCTTGGACAAAAACTTTCTTTCCCCAGTTCCTACACCCACCATCCATAGACCATAATTTGACATCTCTAAAAGCAATTTCAGCTGTTTATGATGAAGAAATTAAGCCATGTGAAAAATTTTGCCACTTCATCTCAACTGTGGATTGTGGCAGTCTATGATTCAAATAAACTGGGAAATTCAAGGTCATCCTTGGCTCTATAAATAGTTCAAGACCAATCTGGGCTACAAAGACCCTGTCTCAAAAAAAAAAAAAGGAGTTAAAAGTATCTGTTTTATAATCGTGGGAATTGAAGTTTAGATTCTAGTACTTATAAACAAGCCACCTGGGTGTTCTGCCAACACAAGGGATCAGACAGCCTATTCTGGTCTGCCTGCATATACAAACACACACACACATATACATGCACTCAGGCAGACATATATAAAATAAATCTTAAAAATATATAGTAGTATGAAAGGGCAGTTTTCACAAAATGGGAGGGAAACTCAAAGTATGAGAGAAAAGATTTGTGTCACACACAGCTCAGAAATGGATTAACTAGACCAAATATAAACAAATGATTTGACAAGTTTCATTTAATATATACCTAAACTGGATGCAGTAGAAGATGCCTGTAATCCTAACACTAGAAAGGTTGGGGCAGGATGATCCCCACAAGATTGAGGCAGGATAGTGAGACACTGTCTCAAAAAAACCACCAATTATGACAAAACCCACAAAATAAACAAAAACACTCTATACCTAAATGACTTTGTAATTGACTATAAATACAAATTCATATCAAATAATAAAACAATATAAACTAAACCACTAAAAATTCTATAAAATTTAAAAGTTGTAGCTTAATCTATATCAGTCATTGAATTTAGAAAGTAAAAATTAGGGGCTGGAGAGATGGCTCAGAGGTTAAGAGCATTGCCTACTCTACCAAAGGTCCTGAGTTCAATTCCCAGCAACCACATGGTGGCTTACAACCATCTGTAATGGGGTCTGGTGTCTTCTTCTGGCCTGCAGGCATAGACACAGACAGAATATTGTATACATAATAAATAAATAAATATTTTTTTTAAAAAAAAGAAAGTAAAAATTAGCTAAGTTTGAGAAAATGTCATCCAGTTGGGCTAATAAGAGACTAAATAGCCAGCCATGCTATAGCTGTGAAGTGAACAAGGCTAGCACAAAAGGGCTACAGACAAAGATACCCATTGGTCAATACCAAATAAAACTGAGATGTGAGGTAAAGGACTATCAAGTGTAATTTGCAATGTGACATAACCAGAAATGAAAAGATTCTTCTATATTATAGATTAATAAAATGTAATCAACCCAGGTGGTTGAATCCAGTATCACTAATGGGGGAGTGAGTTGACAAAAGATAAAGCCTTTCTAACATTTCAAATGAGAGAGCTGGGGAGAGGGCTCGTTGCTAAAATACTTGCTGTGCAAACATAATAAGCAGACTTCAATCCCTAGCATGTACATCAAAAGCTAGGCATGGTGCTGAATGTTTGTAATCTCAGCCCCGGGGAGATGAAGACAGGAGGACACCTGTCTTTATTCACCTTGATAGCCAACCAGCCTACCCTTATCAGTGATCCTTGATCACAAAACACAAAATGGATGGCTCATAAAGACAGAAATATGCACATATGCATATGCAACTACATACACAGGAGCCAGAACACACAAGGGCACACATCCCCAAAAGTAAATATTCAATGACATGAGAATAAAAAAATTTAGTTTGACTATATAAAATTAGGCATCAATATTTTTAAAGCCAAATAGAACACGAATCAATAGCTTCTATTAAGAGAGCTCTTAAAATATTATCACCCTAACCATGCTCAAGGAAAAACAGATATAAATGGGCAGAAAAGTACAATGAACTTAATAGTCAAAGAAATGATCGAAGCAATGAGATTTTTTTTTCAGTGTTACACTGTTAAAAGGTGTCAGGGCAACACTGAAATATATTACCAAACTGCTTGTGAAATATAAACTGTAAAAACCATTTCAGACCCAGATACATACACTGGTAAAAATGTTCATACCCCAGGGCATAATGGCACTGGCCTGTAATCCCAGCACTCAAGAGGCAGAGGCAGAACACTGCAAACTGGCCAATACCTACTTATGTCTCTTTCTCAGAAATGGGATTTCTCTATGCTAGACAGAAAATGACAGGCACAAATAGATCATGTGTAGACTTTAGTAGAAGCTAAGCATTCAAATAGTAGAAAGTTACCTGTGTGATGTTTGACTAACCAAGATGAATCTGTTGCTGCTAAAAGCAAGGATTTCAAGCAACTTGAGCAAACAAAGAAAGGCTCATCATATAATGTAAATTTTAAAATGATACATACACCTTATACCAGTTTATAGTTATCAAAGATGACTCTCCCTTCTGCTTTCTTTGTATTTTCTAGACAAGTCTTACGTATTTTATGAAGTTAATAAAACAATAAGAGTGGAAAAAAATCAGGCTCGCCTTTCCTTTATTTCCAATTCTAAATGTAAAATGTATTTTTGAAAGGCATATTGTAATGAAACACATTGAACTAACTCATTCCACACTTTGCTGTTACCCAAATTTAAGGTGCACTAGTACATATTTGCTACTCACAGTAAATATTCACTCTAATATATTCTATTTTTATTTACTATTATTGACACAGGGTCTGACTACGCAGTCATGACTGACCTGAAACTGGCTAGCTAGCCGAGGCCGCCCTCAAATCAAGAGATGTGCTTGCCTCTGCTTCCCAAGTGCTGGAATTAAAGAAAGGCATGCGACAACACACCTGCTACCATTCCAGTATAGATTAAAAAAAATCCATTTCTCAAAACTGTTACACAATAAGCAATAACTTCTTCATATTTGTCTATGTAGTGTCATCAAGAGACTCTAAAACCACCTATTCTGAAAAGTGTACATCTACGGAGTTTCTTGTTTTTTAGTTAGCAAAGAAATAACAGGTTTCATTTTGTGTACACTGTTGTGCTCACCCGTCACCCTCCCCACCCTGTCCTGTCCCCACCATTGTCCCCCTTCTGCTTTCATTCCATATACATAACAGGGTCAAATCTAGATTGTAAACAAGATTTGTAACAGCACCTCAGACTTATTACAATGTTTTCACTATATACATGCTCTGTGCTACCTTAATGTTGGTTCAATAAACCTATTATATGGTTTTTAAGACGACTGAAACTCAACATTTTCAAAATGTAGCTCACCGATACAATCTATATTTTAGTGATTTTGGAATCCAAGCCCTGGCTGAATTTAAATGTGGAACTACCTACTGTCAGAGGTTACACTGGTGAAACTAAGGACAGCCATGCCTACATCTGATACCTTAAGTGTGTCCAATATACCCCGATCCTTAAACGTCTGGTACAGCTTTTTGCGCAGTTCATCTTGACTCAACACATCACACTTGAGGGACATGGCGGACTGGAAGAGAAAATGATGAGTTACCTAGCGGCAAAGGAGACCTGGATTTCAGAAATCAGACCAGTGGCCTCCCGGAAAGCCCTTAGATGCTTAACGGAGCTCTAACGAACATAAACAAGGGACTTGCTTTCTTACAGACCCCTGGGAAGTGGCAGGTGGAACTACCTGAGCCATCGTTATCTGCTTCTTCCCGAGCTCGCCCCTCTACGGCCAGGCTCCGTGGTCAGAGCAGGCCGCGGGTGGAGAGGGAACCCCTGACCTCCGAGACCAACCTGTCTCTGGGGACCCGGGGAAACAAGGGAGCTGAGCACTCAGCCCATTACCCCGGCACGCAAGCGCACTTCCTCCCGCAGGGTGAAAGGGTGGGCGGGGCCGTGACCCAGGAGAGATTCTGCACCAGAGAAAGACGGAGACCAGAGCGGCCGCTCAAAGACAGTTTTCACTGCACCACAGCTAACGCCAACTCCGCTCTCTCGCTGTCTGCCGGTCCAAAGCACCGGACAAACGTACCCGCCACGGGTTGGAGCACTGTGACGCACACGCGAGCTCAGGCCGGACGCTCCCGCCACGTCTCGCGAGAGTATGGCCCCAGATCTCGCGTGAGTGACTGTGGGTTCCCCGGCTGAAAGTACCAAGCGCGGGTTTCCGAGGCGGTCGTTTCTGCTGTTGGCGTCTCCCTACAGGTAGGATTTGGAGGGAAGTGGAGGGCGGGTGCTCCGGGTCCGCGAGGGACGTCCCAGACCCCGCGTGACGCGGATGTTGTCTTGTACCTCTGTCCTGCCCTGACTCCGAACATCAGAGCCAGCCCCGGGGCCGCTTAATTACAGTTCTCCCAGTAGACACAGCCCCGGTTTCCACGTGGAAACGACCTCCGCGCTCTTGGAGGCTTGGCGTTCTCGAGGTCAGTCAGTTAATCCAGTGTGTCTTTGCTGCAGTGCCATTGCAGTGGTCGGTTCCCATGAAATGCCAGTAGTACCCTATCTCCGCACACACGTGTCTCCGGACTCTTGACAGATGCTCTCAGAAGCAAAAATCGCATCTTGTTGAGAACCACAGAGTTTAATTTTATAGGAAAAAAAAAACCCACTGTGTATGTGCTGTGAGAAAGATAAAGATGAGCCAAGTGCCCAGGATGCCTAGCTCAGATTATAAAGATCCGGTCGTGGTGGCTCATCTGTAATGCCAACACTGGGAAGACTGAGACAGGAGTATTGCTTAAAGTTCGAGGTCAGTTTGGGCTATGATGTGCCTAAAGAAGAAAATGTAAATCTGGGACTGGGGAATGTAGCTCAGTTGGTTAAGTACTTGCTTGTCATACACAGAGGCCTGGATTAAATTTCAGGCACTGCATTGAAAACCAAAAACCACATTATTGGTGGAGGCAGAAGGATCAGAAGTTTAAGATTATCCTTCACTACATAGAGAGTTGGACACCAGTCTAGCATAAATGAGACCCTATACCAAAAAAGAAAAGAAATAAGGCTAATTGGAAAGAAAAGAAACCAGAATCCCCAGAAGCAAGAGTGAAAACCATTACAGCCAGTGAGCTAAATGATGACTAAGAAATCTTGAGGACGGGATCGTTTAGCAAGAAAGCTGATTGCAGGTGGAAGTGATTGAGGACATCTCTATGGGGAAAGTGTGATTTTATTTTTCAGTGCCTTGACTGGTAGCATTTGGATAGTGAACAAAAAAAGATGAGCATCACAGGAAGGGGGGAATAAGCAGAGGACTAATGCCAGGGCTCACTTGGGGCCCTAGAGATTCTAGCCTGGCCCTGAGTTATGTGCTGGGGATGTTAGGTAGCTAAGGTCTATGAAGATGCTATTGGGTCATTGTTAAAGCTAACAGCACAAAGGAGTACAAAGAGTTTTGATGTGTAGCTGTAAAAAAAATAAAAATAATAGTTGAGGGGTGGCAAGAATAGTTAGACTTTATTGGAGTTGAACGAGCTTTGGGTTTGTTTTTTCATTTTTTGTGTTTGTTTTGGACAATTAAAGAAGAAGTTGGAGTGTAAATGATGAATTAAGGATGCGCACAGAATTAGGGACAGCATTTAAGTGTGAAGGTTCTTGAGTGGATATAGTCAAAGTGAGTTTGAAGTAAGTAGACTGGCCTACTCCAGCAGAAGTGAACAACAGGATTGAGAAGCAACATAGGGAACAATGTAGGAGGACCCATGTTGAATACTGGTACATGATTACATAGCTGAGAGGCATTAAAGCTTTTGAGCAGAATAGTGAAGTATATTCTAAAATGATGCTGATGTGTTACGAACACTGTTTTAAAATAGCATCAGTGCCCAAAGATATTTGAACTCTTCTCCACTGTCTTTGATCCCCAAATTAAAAAGAAGTAGATTTAGTGGTCTCTAAAAGTCAACCTACACTCACTTGGGAATGAGGGCATTGCTTCTGACTTTATAGGGCTATTTTCCCATTGGAGATCTGTCAGTGGTGTTCATATGGCTTCTCGTGTGACACCAGTTTAGTTTTACAGCCCTTATTCATTTGTGGAACAAATGAAGCTACTGCTGTCAGGAGCACAGGGAAGTTTCTAGACGTTCCTCCAGAGACTGTAGAGAGATTTGCTATAAAAATGGATGGCTTTGAAATGGGGTGTGTGAATTTTATCTGTATTACCTGTAATTTAAAATGCATAACTTGGAAAGGATTTCTAAGTTCATCCTCCCGCTTGCACTGGCGGTCTAACACCATCATGCATTTTAGCGTCCTACTAACTGCAGATGACAGCTCTGGGTTTGTCCTCTAGAGCCATTTAGAATAAGTCTCAAGTCCAGAGTTAGCAAGTGCTTGGCCTCATGCACATTCTGTACCCATAGCTGCCATGAATAATTGATCCCAGTCATTCACTGCTGACCACACTGTTTCTCAGCACCAACTCCTGGCAGTCATACTATCTGATTAGGTTTCTGCTCCCATCCTAACCCCTCACTTTGAAATAGGGCCTCTCTGTGTAGACCTGGCTGTCCTCAGTCTCATGTGGATGGTTGTGTTGGCTTAAACTCACAGAGCTCCCCCTGTGTCTGACTCCCAAGTGCTAGAATCAAAGGTATATGCCACCACACCCAGAAGTGGAAATCTCTTTTATTCCTTAATTACCTGCTAATAAGCTCATAATAGCTGTCTTGTATTTGAATGTGGTAAGTTACCTTCAAGTTACTGAATAAGTGTTAGGCATGATAGGTCAGGCCTACCATCTGAGCACTCAGGATACTGAAACAAGAGGATCATGAGTTCAGAGCTGACCTGGGCCACAGTAAGATCCTGTCTCCAAAATTAAAAATAAAATAAAACCTTATTGGTCCAAATGCCTATGTGGACTAGGTTAAGGTCATTCTCGAAATCTCCCTGGAGACGTACCATAAATTGGCATAGACACTCAGTGTTCCTGGGTATTAATGCTAAGTCATCTGTAAGTCACCCCTTATTCAGCAAATAATGAGTGCTTGCTGGCCCTTTGGCACTGTTGTAACCCTGGGGATACCATAGAGAATAAAAACAGTGTGTCTGTTCTCATTGAGGGTGCCTTTCTATCACGCAGGCTATAGGTCTCCAGTGCATTCTTACATAGATACTAAAATAACCCAGAAAGTTTGCTACCCACCTGCTACATTTCCTTTGCAAAGCAGAATAGTTTGATGTGGTTTGTTCTTAGTTTAAGCAGAGAATGTGCATGAATAATAACTCGTTTTAGTGGTGGTGGTTTTTTATTTCATTTTGTTTTTTTAATTTATACTGAATGCCTTTAATCCCAGCACTCGGGAGGCAGAGGCAGGAGGATCTCTGTGAGTTCGAGACCAGCCTGGTCTACAAGAGCTAGTTCCAGGACAGGCTCCAATGCTACATAGAAACCCTGTCTCGATAAAACCAAAAAAAAATGTATATACTGAATGAGCTACTGTACAGAAAAGGGTCCTAGCATGGTATCTGACCAAAACCAGCCAGGCAATACCTATTTGTGTTGGTGTTTTTGTCTCTGGATATACCCGGTTATAGCTGAGGACATAACACTTTTACCTGTTTTTGAAAATAGGAATAACAGGGCTGGCGAGATGGCTCAGAGGTTAAGAGCACTGACTGCTCTTCCAGAGGTCCTGAGTTCGATTCCCAGCAACCACATGGTGGCTCATAGCCATCTGTAATGAGATCTGGTGCCCCCTTCTCGTGTGCAGGTGTACATGGAAGGAATGTTGTATACCTAATAAATAAATAAATCTTTAAAAAAAAGAACTTTAAAAAAATAAGAAAATAGGAATAACATTTACCTATCTCTTAGCATATAGAGCCTTTCTGTGCCTATGATTTCTTTAATGTTATGTAACAATAGATGTAGATTTGTTGCTCCAAGCTATATAATTTGCCAGGACCTGAAGACTTGTTTGAATTGAAATACCTAGGTCTTGAAGTTTGCATTCTGCCCAGCCTGGCTTGTTACTGAGAAGTCACGCTTTGTAAGAGAAAATAGAAATTAAGCAGATTTTCATCTTCAATTATTTCAGTGTATACATAGTGCTAGAAGCCCTGCTTTTCCTAATGGTGACCTACAAAGGCATTTGCTTTTCTTAACATAGTTTACACACTTCAGTTCTTTTTGTTTGGTTTGGTTTTGGTTTTGATATTTAGAGACAGGATTTCTCTAAATCCTGTGTAACAGTCCTGGCTGTCCTGGAAGCTTTGTAGACCAGGCTGGCCTTGAACTCACTGAGATCCATCAGGCTCTGCCTCCCAAGCATTGGGATTAATAATGTGTGCCACCACTGTCTGGTTTTGGTTCTTTTTTGATTTTGCTCTTTTCTGCTGTGGCTGTCTTTGAATCCATGATCTGCCTGCCTTAGCTTCTCCAGTGCCAGGATTGCAGTGCCCAGCTTAATCTCTGTATTTGAGGTCAGCTTCAGGGGTCTCCAGGACATTGAAGAAAAGGAGCAGACACCGAGGGGAGGAGGGGTGCTGGAGAGATGGCTCAGAGGTTAAGAGCACTGGCTGCTCTTCCAGGGGTCCTGAGTTCAATTCCTAGCAACCACATGGTAGCTTACAGTACATGCCAGAACACTGCATACATAATAAATAAATAAATATTTTTCAAAAAAGAAAAGGAACCGACACATACATTGGTCAACACAGATACTTTTAAGCACAGCTGTTACTTTGTGCTTGTTTGTTTGTTAGTTCCCATTTTGAGATAAGATCTCACTACATAATCCAGGCTGGCCTCAGAGCCACAGTGGCTCTCCTGCTCCAGCCTCCCAAGTGCTGGGGAAACAGGCATGAGACAGCTTGTATTGTTTTATATGTTGGAACTCTAAATAGTAGTACTTGTTTTGTTGGTTGAGAAGGTGCAGAGGTTTTATAAAGTTTAGAATAGTTGATCTAAAGTTGAGCTATTCTGTATTAGAAGTGCTAGCCCCACACAGATACTAAGTTCAAACCAACAAATTAAAAATTCAGTTCTGCAGTTAAATTAGCTACATTTCAAATGCTTACTGGCTTCCATATTAGACTATATGGTTGTACAACATTTTTACCTTGGCAGAAATTACATTAGTGTGGACAACATAGGTTTGTGTCACCTTTGCCCAGTGACACCTTTATCCAGTGTGAGGTAAGCCTGAGAATAGTTGGGGTTTTTTTTGTTTGTTTGTTTGTTTTGTTTTCGAGACAGGGTTTCTCTGTAGCTTTGGAGCCTGTCCTGGAACTAGCTCTTGTAGACCAGGCTGGTCTCGAACTCACAGAGATCCGCCTGCCTCTGCCTCCTAAGTGCTGGGATTAAAGGCGTGCGCCACCACCGCCCGGCTGAGAATAGTTGTTAAAAGGTTGTAGGTGAGTCTGGATGCTGCTGCATGATTTCTCTTACATATGGGATCTAGGTTGAATAACATTTGCACATAAAAGTAGAAGTGGGGACTATTTGAGAGAGCACATTAGTAAAAAGGAAGCAATGAGAAGGTGGTGAGGAAGTGGGGATGATTGAAGTGCATTGTGCATGCATGTGGATGTCCTAGGAAAGCCATTGTTTTGTGCATTTAATATGTTCCAAGGGAAAGAAGCTCCGTCTCACTGCCCAGATGGATAAGTTGTAAGAGAACCCTCATGTCTGTCTTTTTGTTCCTATTTTTATCTCATGTTATCCTTAGACATTTTGCTTCTTTAGCATCTGCACATCCCATAAAGGACCAAGTGTGGGGCATGATGTGGGTTATCTTTCTTGTGCATGCACTTCCTTCTGCTGCCTGCAGGCCCCCTCCTATGCTGTTGCTGCTTATATGTGTGCTGAGTAAAGCAAATCCTTCACTTGACCTACTGCAGACCTACAGCCTTGCAGCCTATTCTAGCAAGAATTCATGCTATCATTGTTTACTTGGTTCAAATTCCAAGCTCTCTCCCTTTCCTTTTCTTTGCAACTACTACCAAGTATCCCTAGCTTTGCATAGCTTTTCTGCCAGACCTGCTTATCTTTGTTACCCACTTTTATTTTTGGGCCCTTTTCTTATCTAAATACTTCTGGCTATGTGTGCTAGATAGTGTCTGTTGCCGATGTTCAGCTCTTCCATTGAAGGGCAAAAGCAGTTTTTAGACCATAGTAAAAGGATGCCTGAGGTTAAATTTTGGCCTGCAATCTGCAGGTGTAGGCCCCTGTCCCAGATAATGTTCTAAATCTTAACTGTGTCCAAAAAGTCTCTTACTTGTCTCCCACAATCGTAGCCTCCCATTTTAAACTAAAAGTACTAACTTTGACTTGCTTTTTCCTTCATTAGGAAATACGTTTCAGATTTCTTTGGATTTCATTGATTTTTGTTCTGTGTGAATCAGCAAAAGACCCAGAGAGTCTTGGTGAGTTGTGATCTCTCATGTCCTCAGATATCCAGGAGGCTGGCTAGGGGTTGACTAGATCCCCACCCCAGGTTGAGGAGTTACTAGTTGTCACAGCCTAGTGTTGTCACATATTCTTGAATGTTATTCTAGATAACACTTACCAAGCACTCATTGTTAGCCAGACATCCTCCTTTAGAATTTCATGCTTTACATATGTTGGACTGTGTAGGAAGCTTCCTACAAGTATCAGTAAAGTAGCTCCAATATTACCACTGTTGTATAGATGAGGCAACAAACACTGCGCCTGTGGTCACATTGCAAGTAAGAGTCAGAGCCTGGCTTTCTCTAAATCCAAAGCCCTTGTACTGAAAGTACAAACATACTAAGATCCACCCATCTACCAACCCAGCTTTCTGATAATTTCTGTTGAAAGCCATGGAATAGAGCTGGTACAGTCACTTGGCCACCAAACCTGACAGCCTGAGTTTGATCCCTGGAACTCATGGAGAGAGATGACTGACTCCCATACACACGCAAGTCATGGCACATGTGCACACACATACAGACACACACACAATAAATAAATGTAAAATTTTTTATGTAAAACCATGGAATACTTGGTTTCTGCCCACCCTACCCAGTTTCTGTTAGTTTTGTTTCTTTTTGTTTTGAGATAGTCTCTCTGTTATGTAGCTCTGGCTGTCCTGGAACTTGCTATAAAGAAAATCTCTGGAAATCACAGAGATCTACCTGCCTCTCCCTACTGAGTGCTGAAATTGAAAAGGCTTGTCTACCATACCCAGTAATCTGTTTCCTAAATTAGTGTATTAAGAGACACATAGGCCCTTGCCATTTAATTTGTAGCATACAAATTAAATTTTCTGGTAGAAAGAAGACAAATGCACTGTATAATTTGTAAATAGATGGTACATTATCTCTTTTATATAAAAATGCTCTGTGGTATAGCTGGGTTTTAGCTTCCTCTGAGGGGTACCTCCTGAACATTTCTGGGGCAGCTAATTATTTCCTTTGCCTTTTCTACTTTTTATTGTACATAGCTAATCAACAACCTCTTTTAGTGTTTCCAGGTATTAATATGAACATTAACCAGTACAGTACAACTTAAGCTCAACATACTCCATCAGATACAAAGACCCTTGAGTTGAATATTTCAAATTTTTCAATCATGAGAATACTTATGATATACTACAGGTTTCCTATTTTCCTTCAGAAGATATAGTACATAGTACATTGGGTTCTAAAGGACATATCACAGATGTTTAATGTGTAGAAAGTCATGTGCCTATGCTATATACCAGAAAGCAGACCATGTTGTCAAATTTAAGTAAGAAAACTTTTTTTTAAAAAAAAGTAAGCCAGGCAGTGATGATTAACATTTTTAATCCCAGCACTCGGGAGGCAGAGGCAGGAAGATGTCTGTGAATTTAAGGCTAGCCTGGCCTATAGAGTGAGTTCCAGGACAGCTAGAGCTGTTACATAGACAAACCCTGTCTCGGAAAAAAAGGAAAACTAGAACTCTGTACTTTATGTTAATCATTTTAGGTCTTGGTATTGAGGACTAAAAATATTATTTAATTTGATTAGGAGTTTTTTATATTGAAGACAATGTCTGGAAGCTTCTACTTTGTAATTGTTGGCCACCATGATAATCCAGTTTTTGAAATGGAATTTTTGCCACCTGGGAAAGCAGAATCCAAAGTACGTATGCAATCTAAATTTCATAAGAATTTTTATGTTGTTTATAATGGTATGAAATAATAGTGTTTTAGAACTAAAATAGATCTAGAGAGATAAGCCACTGAAATACAGCAACAACTAAATAAGGCTTTCTCTGGAGTTCCATGGACTTTTAGAAACGAGCTAGGGAAGGAATGTTGCCCACTATGAAATGCTTCTTAAGCATAAGGAAATGTACCCCACCTGTCAGGGGCCTGGAACAATTTTGTTGCCTCAAAATATCACAGTAGTCCATTCAACAGCAAATCTTATTTTTCAGCAGAACAGACATAGATCAGTTTACACCTGAGGATTGCACTGCTTATATTGTCCCCATTCTGCTGGTACCCAGGCTATATCAGGAAACTCTAAAAGCAATAGCAAAAGCACTTTGTTGTGGGAATGGTTCCAGAGGAACAAACTTGGTTCAAGAATATGATGCCCATCATTCAGAGTAAGCCAAGGAGTTGGTTTTTTAAAGTCATACATATACATGTATATATATATAATATATACATATATATACATATATATATATATATTACAATCTTAAGTAGGAGATACTTTTCAACTATTCGAATTGTACCAACAAAATAACAAATTTGTTTATGGTATTTTCTGCCAGTTATCGGTTCTATGTTATTTCAAAGCTTTGTTTTTAGGAAAACACTTAAGCTTTGTTTCGATACTGTGGCAGCAATTGCCCTGTGCCAGTTGCCACTTAAATCTAGTTTCTGTGTACTCCAGAGACCTATTAGGTAGCAGCACATGAAAACACCTTCTAACTTGACATGGTCTTAGCACTCTCTTTGGCTGCCATCACCTTCTTAAAGCATCTCCAACTGGCCTCCAATTAATGGATGATTCTCTGTCCTCAACCTCCTTCATGCTGAGATTGCAGGTATAAGGCATCACACACAGCAAAACTTTTTCCGAGGACATCAAGAACACTGGACTAGAGGCCCACTCTACTCCAGAATGACCTCATGTTAACTAACCACATCTGCAGTGACCCTCTTTCTAAGTAAGGTCACATTCTGAGGACCATATGAGTTTCCTCAAGGAGAGACTAGCAGTGGCTCTCAGCCTTGCTAATGCTGCCACCCTTTAATACAGCTCCTTCAAGTTGTGGTGAACCCCAACCATAAAACTATTTCATTGCTACTTCATAACTTTCATTTTGCTACTGTAATGTAAATATCTGATATGCAGATGATCTAAGACGATCTCTGTGAAGGGCTTGTTCAGGTTGAGAACTGCTGCTCTATACTATATAGAGTCTATTTCACAACAAGTAGCTTTTTGAGAAAAGCACTGTGAAAGAGAATTCTATAGGAGTAAGACTACATCCAGGTTGGGAATGTTCTCTACATTATAGTGAGTCATTTCTACCTTCTTTTCAGTTAGGCCATTTTGCCCACGAAAAGAACACTCCTGGTTGTGATAGGATTGTTTCTGCTGTTAACAGATGACAATTCACAGTTATGGCTGAATATGACCTCCCCACCCCCAATCCCAGATCCTCAAACCATGTAAGCTCTTGTTCTACAAGAGGCCTATCATAGGTCTTCACAACTGTCTTTACTGTTTCTGCTCAGGAAGCCTGGCTCTCCCTGTTTCCTCCAGCCCTTGAGGCCCCATATGCATGGTATCCCTTTGTAGCTTTCCTTGACATCCATTTTGATCTAGGGAAAGTGCCCTCTTTGATCCACATCTGCATCACTTTGTGTGTTTCTCTTCTAAAAAGATATGGGCTTCTGGAAAGTAGGCTCTGTCTTATTTTCCTCCTAAAAGTAGTAATCTCTTTACATATGATTAATTAGTTATAGAATTTGGTAATTGCCTTCTCCCGGCATTCAAAATATAATGTTTAATAGTCAAGACTTTATTAATTGGCTCTTCCTGTTGTGAGTGATAGATATCAAGATGATAAAAACATAATCCTTTATATCTCATGATACCAATACACGTAGTAAATGCTAAGACTTCTCCCCTAAGAAAAATATGTATGTACAGAATGAAAACCAGGCATTACACCTGTATTCCTAGTACCCGGGAGGCTGAGGCAGGTTCAGGAGCTCCAGACCATTCTAGGCTACATAGTAAGGCCATATCTAAAACAGGAGAAAACACACACAATACACACAGATTGACAGAATTTGAGAATGAATTGTCTGTGGTACCAGTGCCATATGGAAATGTACATCTTTCTCCATTCTCTGTCATTTAGGATGATCACCGTCATCTGAACCAGTTTATAGCCCATGCTGCTCTTGACCTTGTGGATGAAAACATGTGGCTTTCTAATAACATGTACTTAAAAACTGTGGACAAATTCAATGAGTGGTTTGTATCGGCATTTGTCACTGCAGGACATATCCTTTCCTTATGTTATAGTTTGCTTTCTGTTGCTATTATAAACATCATGATCAAAACCAACTTCAAGAGGAAGGGGTTTATTTAGCTTGTACTTCTCAAATTACACTCCATTGTTGATGGAAATCTGGACAGGAACTGAAGCAGAGACCATAGAAGAATACCGAATGCTGGCTTGCTCAGGCTTATATTCATCTACCTTACTTATACAGCCTAGGCCCACCTGCCTATGGATGGTACTGCCTACAATGGACTCAGCCCTCTACATCAGTTAGCAGTTAAGAAAATGCCCCCCAGACGTTACCACAAATACTTAGCCAAAGGCTGAGTTAGAAAACAAGAACTTGAAACGTAAAGGCAGCCTCTGATTTTGAAGAATCAGGCTGCCATGAAAATTTTTCACTTACAAGACATTTATTTTTTTTTGTAAACATGTTCAGCCAATAATTTTAAAACTAGGGTTTATCTTAACCATACCAAGGGCTGTTTTACTTTATTTCCTAACTTTAAAAGAGTACACTTTCCTTAAGCTAAATTGACTTTAAGCCAGTTTATGTATTCAGCTTTGCCATCACAAAACACAGTTTATGTGACCAATGTGAAGGTTATCTTATCAGATGATTGCTTTTAATTTTTCATTTCTAGTAAAGATTGTGCCTTAATTTTTTCACATATGAGATTTATTATGCTTCATGATGTGAGGCAAGAAGATGGAATAAAGAACTTCTTTACTGATGTCTATGATTTGTATATAAAGGTATGGTATACTCTATAATTTAAAATAATCTGATTTTTTTAAGTGAGAGGGCTAGAAACAGTCCAGATTAAGGCATAAAAGAACATTTCTTTATCATTAGTAATTCTGCTTTAGTGTTTTCTAACATATGTTATGAAGTCCTTATATTAGCTAGGGAACGGATGAATTTTAGCTTTATGTTAAAGCAAAGTATTCAAACCCTAAACTAAAAGAATTATAAGGCACAACGGCAGATGTCTGTAATCCCAGCACTTGAGAGGGTCATGAGTGTGAAGCCAGCTGGGCTACCCAAGAATTGAAAGAAAAAAAGGCCTTCCACTTAATAGCAATATAGTGAAACTATTTTAACTGAACCTATTTGACATTTACCATTTGTTTACATAATCCAAAAGGCCATATAGATTAATCCACATAATGAATACAAGGTAGATTCAAGATCCATGTTAACGTATATAGGTCATATCAATCATACTACCATTGGTTAGCTGCGAGTACTTTTTTTTGTTTTTTTTTTTTTTTGGCTTTTCAAGAGGGGGTTTCTCTGTGGTTTTGGAGCCTGTCCTGGAACTAGCTCTTGTAAACCAGGCTGGTCTCTAACTCACAGAGATCCGCCTGCCTCTGCCTCCCAAGTGCTGGGATTAAAGGCGTGCGCCACCACCGCCCGGCAACTGCGAGTACTTTTCAAAACAAAAATACTGGAATACAGAATTCCTGAAGAGGTGCCAGGTAAGGTGATGCATGTCTATGATCCCAGCACTTGGGAGGTAGAAAGGGAAGACCAAGAATTCAGAGCCAGTCTCAGATATTCGGTGAGTTTGAGGCTGCTTTGGATTGACCCTATCTCAGACAAACAGGTGTGGTAGCTTACACCTGAATTCCAAGCCTTATGACACAGGAAGGATTACAGTGAGTTTAATGCTAATCTGTGTTAGAGTTCAAGGCCAGCAGGTTACCAGAAAAATTTTCTTTAAGGGGACATTTTTTTTGTTTTTAAGATTATTGCTGATTTGCCTATTTGTGGGGGCTGGGGAGAGGTGGCACCTGCCATGGTTTACATAATGGAGAGAGTTCAAGGTAGCTTGCAGAAATCAACTCTCTTTTCACCACTCGTGTCCTGGGGATAGAAGCCTGGTTGTCAGCTTGCCTTTAGGCACTGAGCCATTTTATTTTTATTTTTGAGATAGTCTCCTGTAGCCCTACCTGGCCCTGAACTCACTGTGCTGCTAAAGCTAGCCTTGAATCCTGATCCTCCTGCACCTCCCAAATGCAGAAATTGCAAGGGTATGCACCTACACCTGGCTAAGATGTTAAAATTTAACAGTGGATATCCTTTGAGAAGCCCACACAAATGCCATGGGTGGGCCTTACTTCCTGGGTGTCTTTTTCTCCTTAGCCTTTATGATTACAGTCTATATTTAAGTTCCCTTTTAAAATCCCAATTCTGTTTCTAAAAAAAAAAAAAAAAAAAAACATTTTCAATGAGAATTAAAAATGAGACCCAGACTTTTGTCTTTGCTATATTTTAACTGAAAATGTCAATTTCCTTTAGCAACTGTAATTCATGAGCCTCTTTGCTTTAACAGGCTTACTAATACCTTCTTCTTTCCTAGTTTGCAATGAATCCATTTTATGAACCCAATTCTCCTATTCGATCAAGTGCATTTGACAGGAAAGTCCAGTTTCTTGGGAAGAAACACCTTTTAAGCTAAATGGAGAAAAGCTCTGAAATAAACAGTATCACTGTCGTGGGCTATACTCAGGAATGTGTGCGCTGTAAGTAATTTGAAACAGCCTAGTACTTAAAATTGTACATTGTTTTCATGTTGATTATCAGCATTAATATTTGCTTGTCGAGTGTTATTTATAAAGAATTCTTTACCAGTAATTTAAACATTTTTATTTAAAAGCTTGAGAATGAACTTTTGCCTTTCCTGATTGAGATAATTTGATCTTATTAAATTCAAAAGCAAATGTCATAGTTAATACTTGTTAGATTTAAAACTAAAAGCTTCTGCAGACATGAATGAAATTGAGTTATTAATACTTTTAGAGATAGACTTTTTAAATGCATAATACACTACAGTACCAAAAAGCTGAAGCAGAAAGCCTCAAGTGTTCCATGCCTACCTGCCTGTCGGGCTGAGAATAGTGATCCTGCTATGACTCTCTATCCTAGACCCGTGTACACTGCATCAGTTACAGGCCACTGCAAAATGTATTCCCTCTGTTACCTTATATTCCTGTTTCCTTTCTCTTAGTAAACTAAAAGTTGAATGTACTTGTATCTGTACTTAAAAATGTAATAGAGCTTTGGTATTACTAATAAAAGCCTGAGTTACACTGACATTTGTACTTAGCCTTTTAGACAGTATACAGAGTGGGAGGTGGCAGGTGGCAGGCGTGGCTTCTGTAAGAAATGTTGGTTTGATTTTACAATAGTATATATGCATGGAAAATCAAGTAAACCAGCTTTCCATGTATACACTGGGAGACTTTTCCATTCTCATTTTTGAGTAAGCAGTTCTAAAACTAAGCCTTCTTGGATCTTTTTGTGAAGTTGTTACCATCGCTCTTTGAGTTCTTAAATAAAAACTTACATTCAAGATTGTAGTAGTTAGATGCCTATTTCTAAAATCCAGCCCAACACCAATACTTTTTAAATCCCATTTCCCTACTGATGTCTGAAAACTAATGTGGTAGGTACATCTCACCCACAGATCACCTCTCAACTAGCTGTCAAAGGCACAAGAGGTGTTACTCAGTAGTTAACAGTATCTTCTGTTCTTGCAAATGACCCAGGTTGGCTTCCCAGTACCTAGGTGGAGCAGTTCTAGAAGAATCCAGTGACTCTGGCCTCCTTGAGCACCTGTACTTACAGGCATATACTATTAAAAATACTTTTTTTTAAATTTGAACAATGCTAATAGGAGACCCAAATATGTACTTATCATATACCACTTGTTTCACCCTCAGTGAGCACAGAACCCACACCCAGGAAGGTGCTATAATTCCAGACAACCAAACAGCATCATATTATAGCATGAAGTCAAGGGTGAGACTTGGTTTCTAGCCCCAAAGAGCAAAAGGTTACCTTGCATTGCAAAGAGCCTTCCTTTTCTTCAGGCTTAGGAGGGCAAGATGGGAGCTAGGACCATTCACTTTGTGTGAGTATATTGTCAAAGTTAAGTACAAATTTTCAGTGTGACTGTCAAGTAGCTTAAGGGGAAGGAAGTCCAGCAATGACTGAGACTTTAGTGTTCAAACAGAAAAACTGCATTCCAGACATGGAGCCGGAACCTGTGTAAGGGGTAAAGCATTAACCTTATCTGACAAAGCTTAGATCTGATAGGTGATGTCCCTACCAGATGTGAAATTTTATGTTGGCACAAAATTTATAGTATACATTTATACTCCAAACGAGATCCAGATAAAAATTCCTTTCTGTAGCTGGAAATCCCTAGGGTACATCACTCAGTATCACCCATGTTTTTGTTATTTCTCATATATAGGCATCATTATGTCTTTGTCCATGCTACTACCTGTGGCTTTTTAAAGCTTTTTATTCATTTGTGTATAAAGTTTGGAGGGAGAGTACGTGTGCCATGGCACAGGGTTTCTCTTTGTAACAGTCTTGGAACTCACTTTGTAGACAAGACTGGCCTTGAACTCACAGAGAATCTGCCTGCCTCTGCCTCCTCAATGCTGGAATTAAAGGCAGAGCCACCAATGGCTGGGTTTTTTTAATTTTTAAGACTCTCATACTTCCTAGACAGTCCATATCATCTCAGAAACCACAGACTGGCTAGACTTCCCCTTTTACTAGGAACTTATATTGGTCCATTTTTTTCTATTTAACACTTTACTGCTGTTGGAGAGAACTTGGATCATAGTGTTATTAATATGGAAAGTTAGTGTAGAGATTAAAACAGTTTAAAGACAAGGAACATCTGGGATGTTTTCATTTCAACTACAAAGTTTCTCAGAAGGGTAAAAAGAGCATAAATATTTCTACTCAAATAGCCAAATGCACCTTATCTGTTTTCCAAATTCAGTATGTGCCTCTTAGAACAGAATTTAATCAGAAGGCTGTGTTCCTACACAGCTTACCCTTAGCTAACTATGACTCCTGTAATGAAAGTCAAACACCATATGGTGACTGCCAACAGGGCCTCTCTCTGCAGGAGCAGTGAAGTACAAGTTCGACAGTTTCTTCCTTCTATCTGCTTTCTTCCTGGGCAGCTGCTTGTCACTTCCACCGCCATACATAACCTGCTTGGTTTCCCATCTTGTGCTTTTCTGCTTTGTCCATCTTTGTCTAGGTAATGCCAGCCATCACTGCACCCGACTTTACTCAAACAAAAGAAAAACTCTACCTTCGGCTACCTTTTCATTCAGTGTTAGCTACAGTTTAATGCCAAGGCTAGCCCTTAAGATTTTGTTCTCTTCTTCCCCATGATTTATACAGTTGGAGCATATGTAATTATGTTAGCCAGTATTCACTTACTTCTTTAACACAGTGTGAAGCTGGGTACTCTTTCTCCAGACATAAAACTTTTCTTTTTATCACTGCTTGCTCTAACCTTTTGAAAGTTGACTTTGAAAACCAACTAGTATAACCTTCAGTAGTAAACTGAAAGTTATGAATAGTTTTTAAAGTTAAAATGAGCCGGGCGGTGGTGGCGCACGCCTTTAATCCCAGCACTCGGGAGGCAGAGTCAGGCGGATCTCTGTGAGTTCGAGACCAGCCTGGTCTACAAGAGCTAGTTCCAGGACAGGCTCCAAAACCACAGAGAAACCCT
>NC_022026.1:43170834-43175322 GCF_000317375.1 Microtus ochrogaster | reverse complement strand
TTCGAGACCAGCCTGGTCTACAAGAGCTAGTTCCAGGACAGGCTCCAAAACCACAGAGAAACCCTGTCTCGAAAAAACAAAAAAAAAAAAAAGTTAAAATGAGGTGGGGTTTTGCATACCTGGAATCCTGGTACCTAGAGATAAAAGCTAGGTCAGGGCTTTAATGCCAACTTTAGCTACAAGATAGCTACAAGACACCCTATCTCATCAAACAAAAGCAAAAACACTAAGACATTCAATCTACAAATAAAAATACTGCATGGTCACTACATGGTGAACTCAGCAGCTATGATTACTGCATAAAATTTAGTCTGTTGACAATCCATTAAAGAGGGACTCATGAGCCCCACCCCTCCCTGAGATTCTGTAGGCAGTTAATGATTCCTTGGGAAGAGGAGTCATATTTCTCAGTTGTATAGGCACTGGTAAAGTTGCCCATGATAATGTAAATAGCTATGTTCAAGAAAGTAGCCCTAAATGTTTGCTCACACACTCGCTTGTGCATGTATCTGTGTGTAGTAAAAGATGAATAGGCTGAGTTATGTCCCCCAAAATTTATGTTGAAACCTTAACCTCCAAAACCTGTGATGGTGTTACCAACTTAACACATCTAAAAATCATATGAGAAGTCTTAATAGCATATCACCTTATATTGAAGTGAGAAGACCCACCCACCCACTGTAGGCAGCAGCACCATTCACTAGGCAAGGATTCACTCAACACTGGTGTGGGGATCCCAAGAAACTCAGGACAAATAGCTATGGCTGTATTCTCCTTCATATCTATAATAAAATCCTTCTCAATCATACCTTGGATTGGTCATGTCCTCATTTCATTCACCAGGTGCTCATAACCCAAGAGGGCCGTATATGAGCTCCCTTCCAGGGATTTAGCCTCTCCTAACAGAACCAAGCTGCCTGGTGGTCTTGAGTTCTGTAAGAAAGCAGACTAAGCAAGCCAGGAAGCAGGACTCCCTCCGTGCCCTCTGCATCAGATCCTGAATTCCTGTTCCTGCGCTGAGTTCCTGTCCTGACTTCCTTTGATGATAAACAGTGAAGTGGAAGTATAAACCAAATAAACTTTCCTTCCCAAGGTGCTTTTTGGTCATGGTGTTTCATCACAGCAGTAGTGACCCAACTAAGGCAGATCATTGCTGCAAGTTGTCTTTTTAAAATAAGTTTTTAAAGCAAATCATTAAATAGTGATAGAGAGGATACAAAAGAAACACCTATGTAGATATGGTTGTCTTCACCCTCAGGAAGTACAATCCTGGGCTGAAGATAAAGCTCACCTGTCATGCATTAGATGCGGCAGCACAGGCTCATGCTTGTAATCCCTCACTCAGGAGGTGGAGGTAAAGCCAGAAGTACAAAGGTCAACCTAGAATATATGAGAATCTTCTAAAAAGCTAGCTTCTATGTTGGGAAGGGGATATGTGTGTGCCACACAATTTAATAAATGTGAGATAAATTCTTACAGAGATAATGAAGTCATCAAATCAAAAAGCATCGCAACAAAGAAATGCATTAGATTTTAATCTTTAATAGTATTATAGGAATTTACTTCCCTGGACCAAGAATAGAATGCTAATTACATAAAAATATACACATACAAAAGTAACTCTCCATTTTCTTGTGGGGGAAAAACAACCTAAGTGTAATTTCTAGAATATTCAAGGCTTTTGTTTGAATTACAATTCAATTCTTGGTCATCTTATTAGCACTAATTTTAAATTAAACATTAGACAACCATTACGATTTATAAATGTAAGGTGCCATTACCAAGTAAATAGATTTCCTCCAGAGTGAATGTGTCCCTTCTCCCACCAACTAATGAGGCAGCAATCAATATTCGTTAGTTGAATTTTATTAATAGATGAACCCTCCTCATGTGGGTGTGGGTGTTAGAATGCAACGACCATCTCTTTAATGACATCAACAGCAAGATGAGTTTGGCTTGGGCTTTCGGTGCAGATTGACTGTGTCTGTCTGAATCAGGTGATCTGACCTATCTTCTGTAGCCAGAACTCTTCGAACTGCCTCCTCAAAGGCAGCTGCAACATTGGTGGAATCTTTTGCACTCGTTTCAAAGTAAGGATAGTCGCCGTTGTCCCTGCACCAGGCTTGGGCTTCTTCTGTAGACACCTGCCGTTCATTTATATCAATCTTGTTGCCCAAAATCACAAAAGGAAAGCTTTCAGGCTCTTTCACATCTGCATAATATATGAATTCTTTCTTCCAGTTGCTCAAATTCTGGAAGCTTTGTGAATCATCAACGCTAAAAGTAAGCAGGCAACAGTCAGAACCTCTGTAAAATGGTGTCCTCAGGCTTCGGAATCGCTCTTGACCCGCTGTGTCCCAAATCTGCATGGTAACAAAATGTCCATCCACCTCCAAATCTTTATTTAAAAATTCCACACCTATTGTGTGAAAGAGCTGGGCATCAAATTTATTGGTTACATATCTGTTCATAAGAGAACTCTTGCCAACTCCACCATCTCCAAGAAGAATTACTTTAAAAAGGGACGATTTTCCTGCCATTATTAATAGTATGAGTTTTGACTTCAGAATCCTGTTTAAAAAAAAAAGGTACCACCATTACATGCCTTTATACTGTAGCAATCCACACAATTCTAACAAAATTAGCATTTAAGTGAAATAAAAATGCATAGCCCTGATTCCTCTTTGCAAAAGAACTACCTAAATAATGAGAACTGTTATTTACTGTCACTTAAGACATGTACCGACCCCTATTCATTTTCATTATTCCCTAGAAATAACAGTGAAGTCTCACCCTTGCTGACTGTGAAGCTGGACTTGAGACCAAATATAACCTCAAAGACCTTTCTCTGAGCCATCACTATTATAAACTCCTCCAAGCCCCAGCCACCCTAAACGGATAGAAGTGGCAAGCATGCAAAGTCCATAAATTTCTTTGAAGTTAACAGCCCCTCAATCCCCAGTTCACTGATATATGTTCCTACTGTCCTTCCCCTTCTCACTTCAGATACAGGCACTATGGAGCAGGAAATTCAGAGCCTTCCAGAAGCTCACTGACTCAGCTAAGAAATAAAAATCTATCAACCACAGACTACAAAGAGTTTACTGTCTTCATTGGAAATACTATTTTGAGTTGTTAAGATCAGTGTCAAAAGCGTGAGCATAAGGCTAAAACTCATCTGGGCAGCTCCAACTCTTAGCCAATGCATGCCCACTCTGGTGGGGAAAGTGCATACATATATAAGCAAGCATAGAGGACAGAGGTCAATGTCAGATGTCTTCCACTGTTTTTATTTTTGAGCAGGGAAGTAGAGTTTAAGACAAGGTCTCTCACCTAAACCTCCACAGATTTTGCTACACTGGATGGCCAGCAAACACACCCTACATCCTCCTGTCTCTGCCTCACCAGTGCTGGGATTATAGGTACATTTCCATACTCAGCTTTATACATGGGTACTGGGGATGCCGACTCAGGTCCTCATGTTTCCAAAACAAGCACTTTAGCAACTGAGCCGTCTCCCCAGCCCCACGACATTTATGTATAAAGTAAAATGAAAATCAAATCAGGTGAAAATGTAATTATACATACCCTTTAAAGAAGTCCAGATGTAGAATTTAAAAACTTTCCTACACTACAGGAGTCAGTCGGGGGAGAGGGGTGATACTTCTGATACCTATGACTGATGGCTACATCTGAGTGCTGATGGAAAACACTGTCCCTACTTGATATTTTGTTTTAATTCATCGTAAAAAAAAATTTCAAAGCCGGGCAGCCGTGGCACAGGCCTTTAATCCTAGCACTTGGGAGCAGAGGCAGGTGGGTCTCCGTGAGTTCAAGGACAGCCTGATCTATAGAGCAAGTTCTAGGACAGCCAGAACTACACAGAGAAACCCTGTCAAATACAAAAAAAATATAAAAAAATAAGCATACAAAAAACTTCTGGGTGGGAAAAACACATAAAACCTAGCCTCCTCTGTGAGTTCGAGACCAGCCTGGTCTACAGAGCTAGTGCCAGGACAGGCTCCAAAGCCACAGAGAAACCCTGTCTCGGGGGAAAAAAAAAAAAAAAAACCTAGCCTCACCTTTACCAATTATCAGCCTAAGGCAAATCCTGATTGCTCGTTAACTCCTATTCTCCTTTGTTTCTACTTGAGTTGAAGCAAAATCATCTAATATGTAAATACTTAAGATTTAAGTATCTGTTAAGTATATTAAATTTTATGAAGGAAAATTAGGTTTCTTATATGAGAACTGTCAAAAATATTCTTACCTAATAATAAAGGCCCAACATGGTACTCTCTAGCTATATGTGGCTGTTGAGCACTTGATAAGCGCTTGGGAGTTGGCCTTTGTGCATGCTAAGCATTAAAAAACCTGCTACATTTCTGTCCCCATTTATTTTCAGCTAATTTAAATGGCCACATTTAAAAAGCCCTTAGCTGGGGCTGGAGAGATGGCTCAGAGGTTAAGAGCATTGCCTGCTCTTCC
>NC_022026.1:43156964-43169683 GCF_000317375.1 Microtus ochrogaster | reverse complement strand
GAGAGAGAGAGAGAGAGAGAGAGAGAGAGAGAGAGAGAGAGAGAGATTAAAGAAGCATAGCGTACAAAGTAGCAACAAAAATAACTTTATACTTGAGGGTCACCAAAAGGAACTGTATTAAGGGGTTGCAGCATTAGGAAGGTTGAGAACCACTGGCTTAGAAGAAATAAAATGTGGCAGAGCTGCCTAGAAAAGGCTCAGATCAACCTAAACACCAGGAATGGACACTCCAACCTGTTGTGCTACCTGCAGGCTGTGCAGTGAGCTCCAGGCAGGTTTTCTACCTTTCACAAGCTGTCATCAATGATGGGAAAGGGATTCAGCCGTCTACGTGCAGCATTTCTGCTCCTTTAAATAACCAATCAACCCATATTCCTGTAAGAACTCCAGTAAAACACACTGATTCACCAAGCTAGTCTTTAGCATCTGTTGTCAATTCCCTATCTAGGTGAGTGGATGTTTACTTGCAGGAATGCCTTCAACCAAGCACACACTGCTCCCTCACCTAAATGCTGCTTCTACTCGCACTCCAAACCCAACTGCTGTGCCCTCAGACCTCCTCAGCTTGGTCACTGCCTCTACTGGAAACCCTTTCCCATCACCCCCATCAATGTTGTTCCTGTCACAGTTTTTAACTGACAAAAACACAAAAGCTCCATGATCTATTGTGAGAGGAAGACAGACTTACATAATTGTAGCGATCCTTTTTGTCCTAATTAAATAGGATTTTCTATTCATGACATTTTAAAAGAAATTTACATTCGCAAATTCCACACACCAGGTAATATTTTTGACATGCACATTGACTGGGGGCTCCCAGACATTCCTACTTGGGAATATAGGGGCCTTTGCTAACATTATTAATACACACCACCTCTTTGATTCTAACCTTAGAGCTGTACACAAATACACATGGTGTTATAAGTATATAAACCATCTTAGTTCCAATGATATTTAAGAGAAGCCAACCTCACTCAATCCACCTATTAATATAATCACAGCACGCTTATGGACATAAAAATGTTTCCTGTTCTTTTCAATTTGTGTGTGTGTGTGTGTATGTGTGTGTGTGTGTGTGTGTGTGTGTGTGTGTGTGTGTAAGGGGGTGGATACCCACAAAGGCCTGAAGAGGGCAATATAGTCCCTTGAGCAAGAGTTGCAGGCAGTTGTGAGCTGCTTAATACATGGGTGCTGGGAACCAAACTGCAACAGTACAAATACTTTCTTAAAATTAATTCATTTTTTTGCTCTATTTTCCTGACAGGGATTCAGCTCTGGCTGTCCTTCTGTAGACCAGGCTGGCCTCGAACTCAGAGATCAGCCTATCTCTGCCTCCCAAGTGCCAGGATTAAAGGAGGGTGCCACCACATCCAGCTTAGTACACACTATTAACCACTGAGGCCCACTATTCTTTTCTAAAAGCAGTAAAAACTTTGTGATTTCTTTAGCATAAGCTAAAGGAATAAAAAACCTCCTACCATGTAACTTTAAAAATTAAGCTAAAAGTAAATGTAATATAAACTCTGATATTCCACAGTTGGAAAGACTGTCTAAAAGCAATAAACTAAAAGCAATAATCTTCATCAAGTTTAACAGCTAAATTCTACAAATAAAGACATCTGAATAAAAAAGGCTTAATAAGGTAAGGTCATGAACCTTACCTTAGTAGTTCAGTTCAAGCATCATTATTATCTGCAGGGAAAAAAAAATCAAAGCTCACATTAGTGATATACATTTGTTTTGATGATTTTTTTCTTCTATGGCATTACAGATTGAACCCAAAGCCTTGTATATGTTAGGCAAGCTCTACTGATTAATTAGATAACCCCAGCCCTTTTACTACTTTTGAGGTCAGGTCCCACTACATTGCCCAGGCCGGCCCTGAACCTGCCCTGTAGTCTAAGTCGGACCTTTAATTTTTAATCCTCCTACCTCAGCCTCCAGAGTAACTAGGATTGCAGACCTGTACCTGTTTCATAATTCTAAGTGTAAAAAGAATTAACTGTAAAAAAAATAAATTTGACTACATCTACATTTTTAATTTAAAAATACCTAAATGCTATCTATAATCTACCTCAGCCAAAAAAAAAACCAGCCCTACATCAAATACTGTATTCTAAATACTGTTTTTCCTCTGTCGAGAGTTTTACCTGCCCACCCTTCTTTTCTAACTTTCATATGCAGACATAGCTATAAAATTATACTGGGAATTATACTTGCCCAAATTTTATTTAGGTGGCTGAGAATCATGTCCCAGATAACAGGAAAAAGAGGAGACAAGGGAGAAAGAGGCACCAATATGATCCATAGAGTTAGACCAAGATCTGGAGGTAGTGCAGTGTCATGAAGCCACTGGGCAGCTAAGTCTTCCATGCATGAATGAGAGCAGTGGCCGGAGGGAGAACATGTTCCTAGGACCAACCAAGCAAGGGGCACAGCCTAAGTGTGGGCAAACTTAATTCCCTGAAACCAAACGGGAACAACAGGGTCAGCAACATCTACCTCCAAGGGCTACTCAAACATTTACTCAGATAACTGCACACAGGTTTTCACCAGTTCTAGAGTTCCTAGAAAAGTGTAGGAACTTTCTGTGGAATGAGACCATGAAGTCTCAAATAGGCAATTTTACAGATAGTTTAATGGCTATAAAATGCTATAAGCAGAATAAATTATATGCAGACCTTCATTAGGAAGCCAAAGAGCCCCACACTCACATACCACCTTCTAAAAATATTTTTTTACTATTTATATGTATATGTGTTATGAGTGTATGTGGGGGAGGGGGGAGTGATGGCTGAGGCCAGAAAAGGAAGCTGGATCCCACCAACTTCACCAGGCCCACAGTACAGTTATTGGCAGTTATGAGGCAACCTGACACAGGTGCTAGGAATTGAACTCAAGTCCTCTGGAACAGCAGCAGGTGCTCTTATATGATGATCCAGTTCTCCAGCACCCCCACCACCATCACCATTTTTAAAAGAAAAGAAAGGGTATTTTTGTGAAAATTATATATAGCAGTCCTTAACTTACACATTCAACCAATTAAAACATGACTCTTTAAAATGCCAACATTTAGGATTAAGGATAAAACAGCAGCTAGCACTGATAGAGCCCTGTATGCCATGTGCCCTGTGACCCCACATTTACTTCTCAGGTTTCTTATCTGTGGTGGTTTGAATGAGAGCAGCCCTTACAGCCTACATGTTTGAATGCTTTGTCCCAGTAGGTAGAGCTGTTTGGTAAGGCTTGGGCAGTGTGGTCTTGTGGAGGCAGGTATGTTCCTAAGGGTGGGCTTTGAGATTTCAAAAGTTCAGCCATTCCAGTTAGTCTCTCTTTCTCTGCTTGTGGATTAGATAGAAGTTGTCAGCTACTGCTCCAGTGCCATGCCTAACTGCTTGCTGCCATGATAGTCATGGACTCACCTTCTGAAACTGTAAGCCCCCAACTAACTGCTTTCTTGTATAAGTTGCCTTGGTCATGGTGTCTCTTCACCACAATAGAACAGTATTTAAGATATAGCTTTTCCTATTACTGCCTATGATAGGCTTGAGAGCTTATTTATATATGATGCAAGATCACAGCTAGTAAAACAGTTAAGCTGTTAATATAGCAGAATACGCCAAAGCCCAAGCACTTAACCCACTGGGCTACTTCAAGTGCAACTGCTTTTTTTTGTTGTTGTTTTTTGTTTTGTTTTTGAGGGGCTTAGTGTTGTTGCTGTAGTTAGAAAGGAAATAAGCAGGTGGAAGCAGTAAGTCTTTTCGCTTCTTCATTTTATTCCAAGGTCTGCACAAGAACAAGTTAATTCAACAGAACTAGTGGGCTACTCTGCCAATATGCAACATAAAGTATACCTGAGTATGCTATGGGTTTTTTGTTCCTGTTGATTTTGTGAGGTACAGTCTCGTGTAGTATGGGGTGGCATCAAACTCAGTACTACTTAGCTAAGGATGAGCATAAAACCTCTTGCCTCTACCTCTGGAACCAAGATTATAGGTGTGCACTATCATACCCAGTTTTGTGAGGTGCTGAAAATTAAACCCAAGGCTGCATGCATGCTAAGTAAGACTCTACCAACTGAGCCACACCTACCAACCAAATATACGGTATTTAAAAAAAAGTTTTAAGTGAAACCTGAGTCAAAGTCTGCAGTGTTCTTCATTATCTCTACAGAAGCCTCCAGTTTCCTAAGATGGGTGAAAGCAGATTTCCAGCACATATTTAGACAGCACCTAATTATGCACCACACATTAATGATGCAAACCACAGTTCTGCCCTGACAGTAACACCTACATGAAGTCCCAACTATAGCAGGACCTATAAAGAACAATCTGATGTGCTTCTTGACATTAAGAGAAAAAAAAAAAACCAACCTACAGTCCACAACCCCAGACAACCTAGACAACAAAGAGAACCCTAAGAGATACATAGGAAAGATACATAGGATACATGGATCTACACAGGAAAGAGAAAAAGACAAGATCTCCTGAGTAAATTGGGCATGGGGGGTGTGTGTCACGGGAGAGTGTGGAAGGGGAGGGGGAAGGGAGAGAGGGAGGGGAGCAGAGAAAAATGTATAGTTCAATAAATAAAAACAATAAAAAAAAATAAAAACAGGGTACCCTTCCAACATTTCCCCTGGTGAGGGATACAATGTAAAAATGTGAGGTTCCCTTACTCAGGCCTAGGCCTTGCCTGTCGGTATCTCACAGAGCAGTGTGATGCCAGCCACCATCAGGACTTACTTTACACACAACATGACCCTACAGTTGGCTTGGAAACACACTTCAACTGCTGTAGTAAACTACTTCAACTGCTGAGCTGCAGTTAAGGAAAAGGTATCTATCTTTCAGTACCAGAGAAAACCAGGTTGTGTTACACTATGTTAATAAGAGTCTGAATGTACATTTCTAGTGTGTTATGTTCCAACCACATCTCAATGACCATTTTAGCCACACGATGCCTTTAGGAAGCAGCCTTATTTAACCAATGTCTGACTCCAAGAGAGAGGGTATCTGATTCAGAAAAGAAAAGAGCCAGAACCAGGACAATGGACCAACACATGCCAAGGCTCTGCCTAGGAACCCTGTTGCTGGCATGGACTGGGAGACCATTAGGCAGGTGAAGAATTAAGTTGACTAGGAAGATGGGACTGAAGGTAGGGAATCCTGCATAGAAGGATTTCTGCCTAAACCTTAAGATTAAGAAAAGCCACCGAAATACCTTCAGTAGTAGAAGACCCGGTAAGATAGAGCCCAGAAAAGTAACTCGCTGCCACAGAAACAAATAAGCCGCAAGTGACAGGTGGGAGAAGACCTCAAGTGGAGCCAGGATGGAAACCTCACAATCTGTCACACTGCCAATAGTGTCAGCTGCTCTCAAGTACGAAAACTGAGGTGGATGTGTCTTGTTTGATTCTCCCCTCTCCAGTAAGATGTTCACCATAAGACTTCCATCTTCTTGTTGTTCGCCCCCATCCCCACCCCTTTTTCTTACATTCACTTAACCAATGCATCTAAACCTCACCCCCTCAAATACTTCCAATTCCAACTGAACCTCTTTAGCCATGCTCCTAACATCTGCCAATCAGAATTTAGTACTCAACATGTCTACCATGCCTTCTAATAAAAATGAGATATGCTTCTTAAAAATATTCAAACAACACAAATATATACCATTATAAAAATGCTCATATTTTCTTCTTGGTTGTCAACTTAAAAGGTCCATATTATTCTACAACCACTTTCTTCCAAAATGAAAGAAAAAGAAATTTTGTTTTAAAAAGGGTTTAGCTGAGCCAAGTAGAAACTATTTTCCTAACTAAGGCTGCTGGAGAGATAGCTCAGTGGGTTAGAGCACTACTGCTATCCAACCTCCCAAGTCTGTCTCACTCCCATGCAAAACTCTCTCTCTGCCTCCAGGGGATTGTCTAGCTTTCCTTGGGCTGTGATCTTGGTCCAGGAGGCACCTTTCTACCACAGTAGCTGCAAAACTCAGCCATCAGAGGCCTAGCTCAGATCGCCTCATCCAAGAGGCCTCTATGACACCTTTGTCTTCTTTGTACTGTCATTCCCACCCTCACCTTGATTTTTCACTTGCTTACAAAGCTCCCAGTTGCACGTCTGTTTTCCAGTTTACAATGTCAACTCCCCAGGAGGTACACAAATATCTATGCCATTCATTCATGTGGGGGTTAGTTTTATGTCAACTTGACATAAGCTAGAGTCATTTTGGAAGAGGGAAATCTCAGCTGAGAAAATGCTCCGTCTAGACTGGCTTGTGAGCAAGCCTGTGGTGCAGTTTCTTGATGGGTGATTGAAATGAGCTAGCACAGCTAAGTGTGGGAAGTACTACCCCTGGGCGTGGTGGCCCTGGCTGCTATAGGAAAGTAGGCTGAGCAAGCCATAAGAACAAACAGTAAACAGCAGTCATCCATGGCTTTGTTTATCAGTTCCTGCCTTGATGTGACCTGAGTTGTAAACTGAAATAACTCAGTGGAGGTTAATTTGGTATGGAGGCAGATGGGGAAATGGGCAGTGACGAGAAGATTAAGTTTTCTCCCCAAGTTGTTTATGGCCATGGTATTTAATACAGCAATAGAACCATAATGAAGACATTTGTCCTATTTTTGTCTGCCACATTAAATAAAATGTTCTGTGCATGGTGAAATGCAAATAAATACTAGAATAAATCATTTCCTTTTTATTTTTGTTCTATTATTGTTTCTATCTATACTTACATACATGTAAGTTCTTCCTCTTATTTTTGATACCCACTAAAATATGAGGGGAAAACTTATGCTTGCAATTCTAATGACAAAATCAGTTAAGACACTATTTACAGATATCAGCAAGGAATAGGCATGCACATGCTGAAAATCTAGCACATTCCTCTATAAGGTACTAAAGGGAGAGCAAGCTCCTTTTGGTAAACCATTTCGAAATTTCAAAAACTCACACTCCCTTTGTGACTTCTCACTCCTGAATATTTTAATTGAAATTTATCACTCCTGATTTAAATTTAGGAAGGTTCTTACCTCTCCCCAAATTCACAAGTTCCTTTTGCATTCATTCACCCTGAATATCCTAATTAGAGGCATAGCTACCATTTCACTTAATTTCATAGCTTAAGAAGCTGAGCTTCGGGGCTGAAGAGATGGCTCAGCAATTGGGAGCACTGCCTGCTCTTCCAGAGGACCCAGGTTCGGTTCCCAGTACCCACATGACAGCTCACAACTACTCTGTAATTCCAGTTCCACAAGATCTGACACCTTTTACATCAATGCACATAAAAATAAAGCTAAATAAATTATATAGAAAGAAGGTCATATTTAAGAAAAAAAAGAAGTTGGGCTTCAGACAGTGCAGGGTGGCACATGCCTGTAAAACAGTGAACTCAGGAGTTGAAGACGCTTAGATCACAAGTTCAAGGTCAGCCTGGGCTACACAGTGAGCTCAAATTTTACTATGAGAAGGAGGCGGGGTAGAGAAAATGAATGAGATGCAAGCCAGGGAAGTCAGGAAGTCTAATGGGTGCCAGCTCTATAGCAAGATAACAAACCAAGCAGAAACAAACAAACCAGAACTAAGGAAAATACCACAAGAACAGGCCAATTTGGAGGTTTAAGATTTGGCTAGGTTGTGCTGGGCAGTGGTGAGGGTGGTGATGGTACACACCTTTAGTATCAGCACTAGGGAGACAAAGACAGGGAGATCTCTGTGAGTTCGAGGCAGGCCTGATCTACAGATCTAGTTCTGGGTCAGCCAGAGCTGTTACACAGAAAAATCCTGGGGGGGAGGAGAGGGAGAGAAAGGGTCAGGTGCAATAGAAGTATCTAGCACTGACTACTACCTCACAGATAGGAAAGGTAAATAAAACAAAACAAAAAAAAACCTGTGGAAATCAAAGCATAAATAGCCAGCACTCAAGGGAGGCAGTGGCAGGCGGACCTCTGTGACTTGGAGGCCAGCCTGGTCTACAAGAGCTAGTTCCAGGACAGGCCCCAATGCTACAGAGAAGCCCTGTCTTGAAAAAACAAAAATGTAAACCAAAGCATAAATAAAACTACCACTGACAAAGCACATACTCTATTTAAGTAACTCATTTCAGTAAGTACACTTTCTGGAAAATGAAGCATCTAATATAAATATACATTAATTTTTCATTAAGAGCACTGCTGTAGTTAGGTATGGCAAGAGGAGAAAAGATTCAATTAAGCAACTAAATAACAGATAATTCAGAGCTTTCTGTACTGCTAGAGACGTCCAGCAATCCACATGTGGCCAATGAACATCTGAAATGTGGTTAGTCCGTTTAACTAACTGAATAACTTCATTTTCATTAAAGCATTCCACAGCACTAATGGCTACTGTATTAGACAATGGAGGTCTACAGTGTGTTAATGAACATGAGAGGGCCAATCCCTAGAATCCCACGTGGGCTCAGGATAAGTATAATCAAAGTGTGAGAGGAACCTGCATGCTTGAGCTTTATACTGGAAAGATTAGAAGAGCTTGCACCACATTTGTGGTGTGGTGTGCCATGTGTATGTGTGCACGAGGGCACTACATAGAGAAAGCACAGAATAACCTTGGCTGTCATCCACCTTACGAGACAGGATCTTTCATTCCTTAAACGTCCACCAATTAGGCTAGAGAGTCCCAAGGATCCTCCTGTCTCTACCTCCTAGTGCTGCGATTACAAGTCTTTGTTACCAAGCCTGACATTTTTGCCTGGGTTTTAGAGATCAAATTCAGGCCTTCTCGCTTGCCACTAGGCCTAGCATTAATTTTTAGTGCATTTTATTTATTTACTTGTGTGGATGTGTGTGCGTGCGTGCGTGCGTGCGTGCGTGTGTGTGTGTGTGTGTGTGTGTGTGTCACAGAGGACAATTTGTGGTTCTCTCCCTCTACCATGTGGGTCCTAGGCATAAACATCAGGTCTCTGACACTGAATCACCTCACTAGCCCATAAAACAATGCTCCCCCAAAAAAGAAAAGAGTAGGCTAGTTTAAGGCTGTTTCTTCAGACAGGGCCTCTTTATGCAGCCCTGGCTGTCCTGGACTTCGCAGTGTAAACCAGAGACAGTACAGAGGTCCACCTGCCTTTATTTCCCTGATAGTTGGGATTGAAGGTGTGTGCCATGATGCCCACTTTCAGGTTGAATTTTAAAAGGCAAAATGAAAACAGAAAGAAAGAGTGAAAAAGCCACAGGAATAATGGGAAGTTGGTGTGGTATCCCAGACCTGTAATCTTTACGCTTTGGAGGCTAAGGCAAGAGGACTGCAATTTTGAGGCTAGCCTGGGCTACAAAGCAAGACCCTAAGAAAAAAAATACTAGGAATTATGGCTGAGAGTTTAAAGAAGAAAATTAAGTTATGAAAAGAATGAATTTAAACATGTATATTGGAAAAATAAAATCAGCAAAACACAAACCAAATACAATCTACAACATACTAAAGTGACCAACCTAATTTTGTCCTGAGTCCATTTTGTTTACTTAGACAGTTCTCAGCCAAGTCCCCACCCTCCCTAACAGTCGCGTCTGCCTTAGCAACACATTTGAGATTTCCATGGCCTTGACCGTGGTCCGGATGTATTAAACAAAATAATTAACTGAAAATAATTGTCATATTATGCTCTGCCAGGAACGAACATTTCAAGCTTACTCTGACCCTCACATCTAACTTTGATGTGGGTTATGGTACACTACCTCTGAGTTTCAACAGCAAGAGACTTTGAGGCGTGAGGCTGCTCTTGGTCACTGACTAATGGTATATATAGTAAGAGCAGCTGTTTTAAGACTCAACTAGATTAGAAGCTCGGAAACTCCACCTACACACAAGAGAAGTTGTAAGCAGTCCAATGCCAGACACTGTAAGGATCTCTTCCTAAGTTCTGTTTACTGGATGTAACTGACACCTCTCCAGTGGCACCCAGTTTAACCCTACTGAGATGCTGGAATGGACTCTTCTCACAGGAAATCTTCCCAAGCCTAGACTTCCTCTACCCTTCACTGCCTAGTTCCCCATCTGCCTCCACACTAGATTAACTCTCCAGAGTTACACACCTCCATTCCCTGGAACATCAGCGAGTCATCAGGAAATGACCATTAGCCAATCCAATGGCTTCTTTCCACTTCTCAACCTGGGGCCCTAAGGTGAACAGAAGAGTGAAAGGGTGCTTTTGGTTTTGGAGGGATGGTTTTTGTCCCTCCACCTGTGGCCATGGTAACACACAGAAATATCCTTGAAGATGTGCATGCCACAGAATCTTAGAAGGGTAATCAAGTTTCTAAAACAACTAAGGAAAGGAAGGCCCACTTGACAAAGTATCTTGCTAGCACCACACATTTACCCAGAGGCAACATGGGATCCTTCGTGTCTTAAACAGGACTAGTCAGTCCCCATTAATGCCTCAACGAGGCCTAAAATGCACATGACCCTCTCCCTCTTGAAAATGTTCCTAAAATAGTCCATGAAACTATTGACAAGAGGCTGTCTCTCCTTCTCTCTTATATCAGTTTTCTTCAGCCAGGTGGCTCCCTTTCTCAACAATCTTTCAAAGACTATAATCTGAGGTTGAAGTCCACATGTCTTCCCACTAGCTATAAACACCAGTGATTCCTGAAGTCCACCTCACTCTCACACCTCAGGGCCACACAAAATTTCCAACCCCTTTATCAGGACAGTACTCAAATTTAATATGTCAAATCATGCTATTTATCCAAGACCTCTCTCTTCTGTCTTATCTACCTGAGTCAACCTTACAAAGAATTCTGTCTACTTCCCTCCCAACCCATTAGCCATTGTCTTATTGAGTTAAATATCAAGTGCTACAACTAAATCTTAACAGCTACTACTACTACAATTTATGAAGTATCTGCCTTACTTTCTTTTCCTGTGGCTATAATAAAATATTCGGAGTAAAGCTACTTAAGAAAGTTTTTGACATATAGTTGAGGCGGAGGAAAGAAGGCTACAGCCCACCATAGTGGGGAAGTCAAGGTAACCCAGAACCTGAAATGACCCATAGCTCATCACAATGAGGAGCATTTATACAACTCAGGATCCCAACCAGAAAATGGTGCTCCCCACACTAGAGGGCTCCTCCCACCTCAGTTAGACAGGAATGTCCAGAGGCCCATCTCTTAAGTGGCCTCTCCATTTTGTCACAGTATCTGAGACATGCCCCTTAAAACCTCCTGTAGATCAAACACCATCCCCCATGCTTCGCAGATCAGCAGAAAGCTAACAAAGACTAAATACCATCTCCAGGCCCAAGTAAACATGGTTAAGTCAAAAGTGTTATCCTCACCCCCACCAAATGACAGAAAGGACTCAAAAAAAAAACAGCCAAAAAATAAACTAATTTAGAAACTGGAAAGCTAACCCTGGCAGCAGTGTGAAACTCAAGAAGAACTGACTGACAGGGAGTCAGCCACAGGACTAAAATGTACCGCTTAGCTCTCCAGCAACTTTCCAACCACCTAGATAGGTAAAGGCTGAAAGCTAGATCACTCTGGGAAAGAACAGCCACCCCTCCAATCCTCCCAGCACACTCAACTTCCTCAACAAGTGCATATAAGAGAAAATGGCGAGAAAAAAGGTTGCAAAGCAGGGATGGAGGGGCAGCCTGCATAGGAAGCCTGGCCTGTGCTTTCCTTTGCAGTCCCTGCTCTCCTCAGGCCAGCAACCCAACTACCAGCATTCCCAAACTGCAAGTCCAGGGGAAAAGCTTTCAGACTTACTGGAAGGGGAGTGGTAGGGAATTAAAAACCAACTTTAACACCTTGTTTCCTTACCGCTAAACCCTTAGATTTGTAAACACTAATGGAAAACACCAACTTCTAAAGCTATGGTTCCTAAACTATACGGCTTCACAAGCGTAGGGCAGGCTACTCTAAATGCTTAAAGGAAACAAATGCTGGCATCCCTATGGTACTGTGTTCAAGGGAGTTCACAATTTCAACACCACATTGCACACATTCCTTCTGATGACATAACTTTGTGAAGCTGAGTTTGCCCAGGATCACAGAAAAAAAATGAAAGGCAGATTAAAGAATGGCAGTTGTCTGCTGTTCCAAACTGTTTTTATTTTCCAATCTTATTTAAGAATATTAGAATTTGACCAGGTGGTGGTGGCACCAGCACCCGGGAGGCAGAGACAGGTGGATCTCTGTGAGTTAGAGGCCAGCTTGATCTACAAAGCGAGTTCCAAGACTGTAACACAGAAAAGCCCTGTCTTGGGGGGGGATAATAAAATTCATTCCAGATTACTCTGCTTTCACCAACATGCAGCCCCATAGCAAGGTCTTTGATTTGACTTCCTGCTACACTGTGTATGTATTTCAGGTACACTTACCCAATCAAATATACAGCTTGAAACCACAGATTACAGTGACCCTGTAAGCTAAAGACAGCAAGCAACCCAGAGATTTCCACTTGTTTTTATTCTACTTTGGTCTCATTTTGTCCAAGCTGGCCTGGAACTTCTTTTGTTGCCAAGGATGGTCTCTAAGTCCTGCTCTCCTGTCTCTGTCTCAAATGCCTGGATTACAAGTGTGCACTACCCCGCCTGGCCTCGGTGGCCCTGTTAGAATCATTCAACACTACGACCTTTTGGCGTTCTACTTATCAAGATGTTGAAATAAGGCGGGCGGTGGTGGCGCACGCCTTTAATCCCAGCACTCGGGAGACAGAGGCAGGCAGATCTCTGTG
>NC_022026.1:43132392-43155869 GCF_000317375.1 Microtus ochrogaster | reverse complement strand
ACACACACACACACACACACACACACACACACACACACACACCTGCAGACATTAGGAAGTAATGTATCTTTTTACAAAGAAAGAAATATAAGTGACCTAAGTATGCGAGAGTAGCAAGACAAGTAATGATTGAGCAAGACTCCCTGGCACCAAGTCCTCTTGACCCTTCTCAGAAAAACAAAACAAAAACCCACATACCTCTTTTAGAATGCATGTACGGGCAATCATTTTCAGGTGATATGAAATTCAACAATCCTGTACCCCCCGCACACACACACACCACAGCAGAGAGCATCTGGTAATCAGTAGAGAAATCTATATTCCCTAGCTTAAAAAAAACTGTGCAGAGGCAGGAGTCAAAAGCCAAAGATACAGAGCTGGGGCGATGGCTCCATGGGTAAGCGAGCATCCTGTATAGGCAAGAGGCCCCGAGTTCAAATCCTCAGAACCCACAAAAAAAGCTGGATGTGGTCTCATAAACACCAGGATTACTGCAGGTTACTGACCAGCAGCCTAGCTCCAGGTTCACTGGGAGACTGTCTCAGCAGAATAAAGGTGGAACATAGAACTGAACACTCCGCATCCTTCTCTGGCCTTCACACACACGTGTGCATCCATACCATACATACACATACATTCTCACAACCACAAACCAACCTAGTGACCATGTGAATGTTTCCCCAGGAAATCCTAAAGAGATTTACCCCTGCACATGCGCACGCGTGCACGCACACACACCCCCCCATCCCAAAGGCTCACCTAACAGTAATAACTGACGCTAGAATGGAGCATCATGAAAGGCCTAGTCTCAGACTCAGACAATCATGGAAAAAAACAGGCTGAAAAACACCAAAAAGAAAATTACTCGGCCTGGAGAGATGGCTCAGCAGGTAAGAGCACTGGCTGCTTTTTCAGAGGATCTGGACTGGATTCCCAGCACCCATGTGACATCTTATGCCCATCTGTAAACTCCAGTTCCAGGGGATCCATTACCCTCTTCTGGCCTCCATGGGCACTACAAAAGAAAGTACCCATGACACACATGCAGGCAAACACCTATACACATAAATACAAAAATAAATAAATCTTTAAAAAGAAAATTTTGCAAATGTTATTTTAAATTTTTTTTATCATTGTATTTCTTGATTTCAACAATAAAACACCTGTCTAACTATTATCTACTGAGGCTAAATTTAAGCCAGACCTTATGTAAATTAAGAATAGCTTCTCCAGGCAATAAGACAGTGAGCTGGATTGAGCTGCAGGCCAGCCTCTTGGTCTACTAAGTGAATTCGCAACCAGTTGAAACCACACAGTGAGACCCTATTACGGAGAGAAAAAAAAAGACAACTAATTTCTGGATGTAGTTTAGTAATCACGCACACGCCTAATTCAACTCTACAAAGCTTTCGAGAGCCCAGAAACTATTTTCCACTTCATCTAAGTCTGCCCAGGAAAGAATGTCATGAGACAGGTACTCCTTCCTGTGCTGGGTGTGGATGTGTTGTTTCCTTCATGAGCACCTGACCTCTGTTCCCGACTAGTCCAAACAACAAATTCTCTTCTAGGACCACGCCAGAACCTGGTCTTATGACTGTGACCAGACTGCCAGCTTCCCCACTACTCTTCCTTCTGGCCAGCACCTTTGTACCAGTGTCCGACAAGCAGTTCAGAAAATATCTGTGGATGAATGTTTTTGTCACTTTTGTCTTAGAAAAAAAAAAGGATTCCAAAACTTCTGTGATTAGTGCATCCCTGTAATCCCAGAATTTAGGAGGCTGAGGCAGCAGTTCAAAGCCAGCCTCCGATAATGTACAAAGTTTGAGGCCAGCTTAAAAATAAATCAAATGAAAAACAAAACCATGAAACAAAAAAAATGAATTGTTACCAGGTATTCATATACCTCTTAATAAAGAGAATTTTCAACCAGCAAGCTTTTAAAATAATAAAAATGCTGTCCTAAATAGTAAAATAGACATTGTGCTTAAAGAACTATAGAAGCCTGGTGTGACCTGTAATGTGAACCAAAAATGCTTCCAGACATTTTTCAAATATCCCCTGCGAAGATAAAGTTTCCTCCCGGTGCAAACTACTACTCTAAAATGCCCACAAACATACTTTGAAAATCAGCACTGCTACCTCACTCCCTAGGTGACCTTGGAAAGGAGATCTAACCCTCCCAGGTCCCAGCAGATTCATCACCTGTAAAACAGAACCATTGCTTTGCAAACACCAGGAAAACCAATTCAAGTGATATGGATTAGGACCTTCCAATAAATAGTAAGAAACTGAAGGAGGTTAAAAAAAATTCGAGAACTAAAACAACTTCAGGCCTCCAGAGTACTATAGTATAAAATGGAAGTAGTTGGATAGGGGAAAATGTAAAAAGGATCTCTGGAAAAGAGGGAATACCACCAATGTATTTCCGTCTCCAACAATGGATGTTCTAGTTTCCGCTTGTCTATGCTAACCTTCCAGAAAGTAAAACAAAAATGTCCTTAAATCCCCAAATGTTCTAAATCAATAAGCCTCCAAACCATAAACGTTTCAGTACAGCAAGAGACTACAATCTACATGAAAACTCTGAAAGCAAGAAACTGCCACACCATTGTTAGACATGGCACCCTAGTGTAAGATACTTTGGAGTTCTACACAATTAGTGAGAACTTCGACCTGAGATGATAAGATTACTTAAGTCCCTAACTAAGGGAGGAGCTGGGTATTGCGCTCAGGTGTAGAGAACTCTTGCTTAGCAAGCACAAGGCCCTAGGTTTGGTCTCCAGCAATGAAAAGAGAAGAGTATAGAAACGAAAAAGGGAAATAGTCCTTAGTTGAAAACCCCGGGTTTCCTTCAACTCGAGTTGAGATTTCAGGCAGTGTAGGGATTGTCCACTGCAGTGGAACTAGCGAAGAAAAAGAAAAGACAAAAACTTGTACAAACAAAACAAAAACCAAATTCAGTCTGTTGATTTTGAGGACGTGTGAAAAGACTGGTCACGTGCCAATCTGGAAACTTGCAAAAAAGTTATTCCTCAAAAGAAATATGATCACGGGATGTGTCATCACTTACAAAACAAAACAATAATACACACACCAACCATTTGGTCAGCACTTAAAAAGTCTCATCTGGTCTTTTCACTTAGCAAGATGGAAGAAAGGAAGAAATGCGATTCTGAAACCTCTGCCAAGGTCTGAATCAGACAATGTTCCCAACCGCCTACATGGTCTTTGCCCTGGCTTTATCTTCCAAGCTCCCTTACCTGCGTGGGCCAAAGACATTAAGTAAATGCTCAACCGGGTAGGATGTCAGAGGTCGCCAAACTCAAATAACACGAGTGTCCTTGCTTTCCCCAGCATTAGTCAGTCACTCTGGCGCAAGGTTTCGTCTCGTGTGCGTGGGTGTCCCCGTGTGGTTAGGGGAAAGACTGGTGTATATGTGTGTACCCAGGTGTTTGCGTATTTGTCCGTGTGCGCATCTCTCCACCATCCAATTCCGAAGTGTTTGGGGGGTCTGAGTTTGGGTATATCTCCCTCCCGTGATGTTTTGTGGATTTCTCTTCCTCTATGCGTGTGGGAGAGTGTGTGTGTGTGTGTGTGTGTGTGTGTGTGTGTGTGTGTGTGTACGCGCGTGTGGGAGGGTGTGTGTGTGTGTGTGTGTGTGTGTGTGTGTACGCGCGCGTATATGCCCCGAGTGGTTGGGTGTGTATCCCTCTTCCTATGTATTTGAGTGTGCGAACCCGTCTTTCCTCCTGCATCAGTCATCAGACTGGGGGACAAACCGCCCGTGTTACCCAGCAGTCTACAGACCCGCGCCAATTTGGCGCGCCCCTCGCCCTGGTGGCCCTCGGCTCCTGCCCCGCGCGCGCACCCTTAACCAGCTCCGGCCCGGCCCGGCCCCAAAAGGAATGCTGATCCCCGCTCACCTTTCAGCCACACACAGGACACCCCGGGAGCTGTTGGCCAGCCTGCCTGGGTGCAACCAGGGAAGAAAGGGAGCCAGAGACACGGAAGGGAAGAGAGCGCTAATCAGCCCGAGCTCCAACAGCTAGCGACTTGAGCAGAAGGACCAATATGGCGGCCGGCCGGGGCGGGGCCGAAGCGGAGAGGCGAGGCCTGAGCAGTGGGGCGACGGGGCGGGGCCTGAGTCGGCGGGGCGGGGCCTGGAGTGGTAGAACAGGACCCGGCGCGGAGGCGGGGCCTGCGTCTGTGGGCGGGGCCAGGAGCTGAGGGGTGGGGCCAGAGGCTGGGAGACTGAACCCTGAGGCAAAGACCCTGACGCCGGTCCCGGGAATGGAAGGACAAAGAAGACTGGTGCCAGAAAGTCTGGAGTCTGCTCTCCCAACCGACTTCTTTGCAAAATCGCAGTTTTCCTTTGTGCCAGCTGTTGCTCTGGTCTTCTGCCTGCATTTCTTCTACCCTGTTCACGAAGTAATAGCTACTTTTAAGTTTAAAGTAGAAAGCGATCATACAAGCACAATGGCGTAACAGTATTGCACTATTAAAAATGTGAAAATGAGCAACGAACAGGGAAATGAAAAAAGAATATGTTTGGGAGATTATAGAAAAATAAAAGTTTTTCTAAGTTTTTTAGGTTTATGTTTTCTCCTCCCTTTATTCCAAGTTCCTTTCTACCACTACCCCCCCATCCAGATCAATCCCTTCTGTTTCTCATTAGAAAACAAACAGTCTTCTAAGGAATAAAAATATAATACAGCAAATCTAACACTTTGGAATAGGACAAAAGAAAAGGAAATAACCCAAGAAAAACATAAGAAATAAATATTAACTCCACTAGTTTACACACCCAGTAATCCCATAAAAACACAACTGGAAGCCATGATATATACACAAAGACCCTGTAAAGAAAGAGAAACATGAATAAGTAAATAAAATATACAAATGAAATTTAAAAATTTTACCACATACAGCTTAGTAATTTTTACTTTTTGCTAATTTATCTACACCAAAGCTAATGTATTAGTGGGCTAGGCATTACTTTTATGCATATTTTATGAGTTTTTTTTCTCTATTTTCAGTAAGGAATACAAAAACATCTATACATTCTCAGTATTCCAAACCAAAGCAGTACTTGTGTAGTTCGCCTAGAAACGAAGGTGAGCATATTTCTTGCAGTAATACAAATACTAAGATACATTTTAAGTTGGATAATTTCACTATGTAAGTACCAGAAATCTGCTCAGCCTAAGAAGGAATTAAAGGGCTTAGGGTATAACTCGGTAGTCAAGTATTTGCGTAGAATGTATCAATGTCTGGTTTTAATCCACACACTATGAAAAAATTTAAAGAATTAAAAAACAAAAATGAATCATCACACCATTTTACTTTTTCCCCAGCATAAATTTTATTATTGACACTTCAAGCTTTTCAAATGATCACATTAACAAAATACACCTAGATCAGAGAAATATTTTCTTAAGACCAGCTTTGATTTCATAAGCACAAAGCAAGGGGCATTGGTGGGGCTAGGGAGGTACAATACAGGAAGGATTAAGAGGAATCAATCAGCTGGTAATTCCATGCTATTTTTTTAGGTGATTCTTATTTCTTTCAAATATCCTGAAGTTGATAATAAAGTTTGTTGTCTTGTTTACATTGTTGTTTTCATTTTGGGGAATTCTTTTGTGTCCAATTAATAATCCTCAGTTGTTTGCTTTTAATAAACTGTGCAAATTCAATTGCTAAACAACCATTTCTCAATGGCAGGCTGGGACTGCCATCTCTCTCTGGTTAGGGCATTCCGCATCACCAAAGCCACGATGGTTGCTCTGTTGAGAAGCAGGCCTGTAAATTCTATGCCCGACAGCATCCACCTCCTCAAAGATGTAGCCAGGGGGTTCAGAATATGAAGCTGGGCACCTTTGAATTTCCTTCGGAGTAAAACTGGTAGAATAGGTGGTCTGGCCTTCTACCGGGATGTTTACACGAGGGCCGGACCAGGAAGGCTTGCAGCTTTTGGTATTGATAGGTGTATGGGCCACATAGTGGGCGCGATTGGTGGTCATGTAATCCATAGGCTCATCAGAGAATTTCAGCTGAGGAGGAGGTTTGAGTGGCTCTCTGAGGACGTTGGCCCACTGTTTGTAATCCTCTTTGGTGGTGGTGGACCCTTCAAAGCGGTCGCTCTTCTTTATGTGGTAGACTGGCAGGCAGGGCTGGGCAGGAATACCATTAGTGCACTTGAAGTCAACTTGCGAAGTTGTCAGAAGATCCATCTTCCCTTCAGGTGGGATATAAGGGATAGGCTCTTTGGGGACTATTTGCTGTGTTGGCCAAGCTTGGAATTTATCTCGAAATTCGGTGCTGGTTGGAAAAGGTATGTCTAGCCCAGAGTGCTTGGACACAGGTTTCCAGCTCTTCGCAGGCTCCCCCATAAAACCCTTGTAAGAATCTTTGTGGGTGGTAAGGCCGTCAAAAGGGATTTCACATGGTTTATACTTCTCCGCCTCGTACACATACCGTTTCTCCAAAGGATGGGCCACATAGGTCGATTTGTAGCTTGTCATATTCTCCAGGGGAACATTACAGAGCTTTGGCACATTTGGGGGTTTGTAATTCACCGTATCCACCAGATCTTTTATGGGGTAATCGTCCTGGTGTGTGGTTCTATGATCGAACCTACAGGACGAAGGACGGTATGCTTCCTGTGGACGAAATGGAGGTCTCCTTTGCTGGTTCCAAGGTAAATAATGCGCTTTGTACGTAGGCACACTCTCCATTTTGTCGGTACATGGCTGTCTGTTGTCTCGAGGTTTGATGGGGCTCACTCGACTGTCAGGATGGTAGTTGTAGTGTTGGTTATACGTTGTGAGGAAATCCATTTCATCTTGGCTGGGAGTGAACTTTTCGGGACTATGGTGTTTCACCGATACGATGTTGTGACCCCCAAAGTCTCTCTTTGTTGTAGACAGGTCTTCCATTGGTATAGTTCCTTTCTGGTACTCCACCTTAGGTTTGAAGGACTCTCGGGGCATGTAAGATTGATAGGTAGGATACTTCTCGGTGTATTCGGAGAAAAAACATGGTTTCTCTGTCTTCTCATAAATCTTGGTGGCGGGATGTGGGCAATGATGCTTGCCACAGGAGCAAAGGTCGCAGATGCACTTTCTGTTTATGAGTGCCATTCTCCTGACATCACCTCACACCGTATCTCCGGGCATGAGCCTCTACAGGGTCCCCCAACCGGCCTGGTGGGAAGACGGCCAAGCTTCAAGAGGCTTGGCAGAAAGAGGTATCTTCTTGAAAGAAAACAAGCGGCCTGCTGGCACAGTTCGCTAGCTCCGTTCGTTTCCTTCTCAAAGTTTGCCTTGCGCTAGCAAGAACCACACCCTGCGGGAAAGGCTCCCCTCCCGCTGCGGAGCACCTGGCCGTGCAGCCTCTGCTGCGGCCAGGACCAAACAGCTGAGTGGCTGACCTGGTCCCCTAAGGCCTCCGGAAGCCACGGGGCCTAGACTGGGGGTCCTCTGTGACGTCTCCAAGTACTGAAGGGGTGGCAGTGCTGTCACAAGGACTTCTTATGAGGTCAGGATTTTCATTACCTCACTGGCAGGCCCTTGACAGGAGTTTCCCCACATTGGCTCTTGAAGAAAGATGGAAGACGGGCTGGCTGAATTTGGAGAGCTCGGGAGCTCTCAAGTTAGTAAATGCATAATCACATGTAAAAAATACACGGCCAGCACACTGGGTGGCACTTTCTATCAAGCATGGTCCACCTTCTTATGGAAACTCACTCCTTGACTTCTATTTACCTGGCTTTCAATACAGGTCCCAACTCCTTTCGCTTCAGGTGTCTGTTGTCTGTTGCAATTCCTTGTATTATTTTTAGTCTGCGTTTCATCAATGAGCAAAGTTTAGAATTTCCAGTGTGGAGCTAATAGGATTAAATGAAAGTTCTGACCCTCAGCCATTATTGAACATTTCCTTGTATGCGGATCCCCCAAATTCCATAGAATGGTTGATAGTGGTTGACAACTAGGGAGTTAAAAATCACTCATATGCGTGCTCTGTCAGCTTATCCGTTGTCCAAAACCAGAAAGCCTGGCATGAGGGGCCAACACAGCTTGCACCTCCCACAGGTTTGAGTAAGCACCCCACAGTTCCAAAGCCTTCCAGGGCCTGCAGCATAGCCATACTCACTTCCTTTGAAGTGAGTTTTAGATTTGCAGGAAGTGAACAGTCAATCCTCATTAATACTTACTTGTTCAACAAAGCCCCCATTATGCTAAGTGCTTATCTGAGGACAGAGCAATAAAGGGACACAGAAGAAATTAGGGGTGGGCCATGCGCCCAGCACCATCTTTCCTTCGAGAGGACTCAAAGTCTATATAGTTCGGCTGGCTTTAGTTTGGTGAATAAACTAAATGCAGTCCTTTTCCTAGGAACGCTTAAAAAGGAGTGGAGGAGACACAGCGAGCAGCTCAGCAAATGTGTAGCTACAGATAAGACTGAGGGCCTTGGAGGAAATAAATAAGATGCAATAGGAGATCATGCAAGGCAATGCCACTAGAGAAGGCATGCATGAGGGGTGACTCCTTTTGGAGCCCTGAGGATGAGCAAGCAACAATAAAAAGGGCTCTGGGAAGAGAGCTACAAGTGAAGTATATAGTATAAAGCAGTTTCCCAAGAACCTGGGCCATAGCAATCCTAAATGAGAAAGTGTGCAAACTATCACTGAAGCCTCTTGACTGATGACAACTTAGATTGCCCAGGAAGGTCAAAGTCCTCTGTTCAATACCGACCGCTGCCCTCTCCCCAACTGGCAGAATGGAACAACATTAAAATTCATAAATGAAATGAAGACTTTTATCCCATTGCTGATTTACCAATGAGTATTAGTCATAAACTGAACTTAATCTTAGAAGGGAGATTGCTACCTAAATGTTGTGGTTACAATTACAAAAGAAGGATATTGGGTATAATTGCATTTGAGTATTTATAAGCAAAAGGGCAGACGATACCCACAAAAAAATTTAGTTGAATTAGTTTGGCAGAAGGATTTTGGGTAATTTTGACTCAAGAATTGAACTCTGTGTTATAATATTCTTTTGAGCGATAAGAACTATTTTTAAACAAATTTATTAATTTCTCTTTTATGTGTTTGAGTGTTTTGTCTGCTTGTATGATTGTGTATCACATGTGTATGATGCCTATAGAGGCCAGAAGAGGATGTCAGATCCCCTGGAACTGTTGAAATAAGAGCGGCTGAGCTGCGTCCCCTGGCACCCAGCCGCCCACACGGCTAGCTTAGCTTATGCCCCGAAATAATTACACGGAAACTGTATTCTTTTAATCACTGCCTGACCCATTAGTTCCAGCCTCTTATTGGCTAGCTCTTACATATTGATCTAACCCATTTTTATTATTTTGTGTGGCCCACAAGCTGGCTTACCAGGAATGATCTTAACCTGCATCTGTCTGCAGTGGGACAATCATGGCGACTCCCTGACTCAGCTTCTTCTCCCAGCATCCTGTTCTGTTTTCTCCGCCTACTTAAGGGCTGGCCTATGAAATGGGCCTAGGCAGTTTCTTTATTAATAAGAAATCATTCCCACATCATGGAACTGGAGTTCAGGATGGTTTTCAGCCACCCTGAGGGTGCTAGGGTTCAGACCAAGGTCCTCTGGAAGAGCAGCCTGTGCTCTTAACTGCTGAGCCATCTCTCTAACTCCACGTAGACATTTTTAATGGTTTTAAGAACTTTTCTATGGTTTGAACTCGGGGTCTTGCACACATTAGGCAAGCACTCTACCACTGAACTACACACCCAGCCCTCTTTTTGCTTTTTAGTTTGAGGCAGGGCCTTACTAAGATGTTCTAGCTGCCCTCAAAGTCACTCTGCAGTGCAGGCAGATACTGTAAACCTCATGCCTCAGCTCCCCAGGTGTCTAGGATTAAAGACCTGCACCTATAAGCTCAACAAGGAAAAAACATTAAAAACAAACTTTGGAAGTCTTCTCTATAGCATCCAAGTGTAATGTTCACCTTAGATTACAATGGTTAGTGCAAGATAGGAAGCCAGTACCTAGCAACTATTTCTTTTAGAAAAAAAAAAAAGTCATCCTTAATCTACATAGACATAGCCAAAATGTCTGTGCTTCTCCAAGTATTCCCAGAGCCTTCCTCTTTTGCCCTCCCCTCTGCTGCTGTTGGACCCTAGTGTCCAATCACCGAGGAGGAGGAGTCGCCCCAAGAGACAATCTCTCATCACAGCTGATGTAAAAGCATGAGGATTTTATTAATTCTGTCATGACAGGGTCTTCCAGCAGTTGGGAGGCTAGAAGACCCTGAATGGCTGGTACAGGCTATTTTTAAAGGGAAAAACCACAAAAGGAACGGGTGGGGGGGGGTTGTTCTTTAACTATTATGATTGGCTTATTCAAAAAGGCTATTACCAATAATTGGCTGGAGAGTGGTTGCCAGATCAGATGAGGTAAGGGGAAACTTCTGGGGGTCACTTTGCCCCTTCCCAGGGACTAAGTCAAAACATCAGTAACTGAGTCAACACCTAAGGGTGATCTTGCCCCTATTCAGGGGGATGGAAAGTTCCCAACATCTCAGTACGTGCATGCATAGCTGTTATGTCCTTGGTTCCCAGGGGAGGAGGGGAAGTACTGAGAGTTGTCAGAAATGGCTTCAGAATTGTCTTCAAGTTCTACACTGCTATCACACTCATATTCCCAATCTTTTTTTTGGGGGGGGGGGCAGGGCACCAGATTCTTTCTCTGTATCCAAGATGACCTCCAACTCAAAGCAATCCTCCCACTTCAGACCCCCAACTACCGGGATTATAGGTATGCACCACCACTCCCATCTTCATAGTGCCAACTTCTTATCCCCCCATCCTCCTACCCTCAACTTCCCTCCATCCACACTGGAGCATAAATACTCCAACCTCATAGATAGCTTGGTTCAAATTGCATCCAGGCTCAGCAGAAATAAAATCCCTGGTTAGATATATCCGGTAAATCATTCACCCTACTTGTCTAACAGCAAAGAAGGAACCTTCACTGGTGCAAAACGCAATCTGGAGTATCCCTGTCTTATATTCAGTGTCCATTACTCAATAAAGATCATCAGACATGCACAGAGGAAGAGAAAAGTGGCTAATGATCAAAAGAAAACAAAGCAAAAGGATAAACAAAGCAAAACATTAGGATAAATATGGATATATCTCAGCAGTTTCAAGTCGGGGGACGTACTGACAACTCAATAGATATTAAAAATAGGGGTTGGGGCCGGGCAGTGGTGGCGCACGCCTTTAATCCCAGCACTCGGGAGACAGAGGCAGGTGGATCTCTGTGAGTTCGATACCAGCCTGGTCTACAGAGCTAGTTCCCGGACAGGCTCCAAAACCACAGAGAAACCCTGTCTCGAAAAACCAAAAAAATAAATAAATAAATAAATAAAATAAAATAAAATAAAATAAAATAAAATAAAAATAGGGGTCTGGCCAATAGGCAAGCATTAGGTGGAGTTCAGGAATCCTGCAGAGGAGGAAGAGACAAGAGGAGTTAGAGAGGTCAAGGACACCACAGGAAGGTTCACAGGATCAATTAACCTGCGCTCATGGGGGCTCGCAGAGACTGAACCGACAACCAGGGAGCCTGCAAGGGACTGACCTAGGCCCTCTGCATACATGTGACAGTTGTGTAGCTTGGTCCTCTTGTGGGACTCCTAACAGCGGGAACAGTGGCTGTCTCTGACTCTTTTACTGGCTTTTGAGAGCCTACTCCTCATACTGTGTCACCTGGTCCAGCCTTAATACATGGGGAGGTGCTTAGTCTTACTGCAACTTGATATGCCATGTTTTATTGATATTCACGGGAGCCCTGCCCTTTCCTGGATAGAGACAGAAGAGGAGGGAACTGGAGGGTGGGAGAGGGGAGGGGAGAGACTCGACTGGGAGGGGATGTGGAGGAGAGGCTGTGGCCAGGATGCATAATAAATAGATGAATAAAAAATAAAAATCAATAAAAAGAATAGGGGTCTTGGGTATAGCTCAGAGTAAAGTAGGAACCTGTATGTTTGAGACTCTGGGTTCAATCCCCAGCATCCCCCCGCCCCCGCCACATACAGTATAGTTAAAAATATGCATCCAATAAAATCCAACAACCACGCATGATAAGTAAACCCTCAGCAAACCAGGACTAGTTGGGAATCCTTGAACCTCATAAAGAATATCTACTTGAAACCTCTTCAAACATTATCTTTGATTAGAATCTATAAGCAGGCCTTTTAAAGAATAAAAAAAAAACCAGAACTGTCTGCTGGCATCAGATTTCTCAACACTTCCTGGGGGTGCTAGTGCACAGAAGTAAAAAGGAAGTATGAGAATTGCAAAGGGATACATTTATTTATACAGGTGATATGGCTATGAGCCAAACGAGTCTATGGGAGATGTCTGAAAGAAAATGGACCCCACCCCCCACCCCAAGAGAGTGGCTCTAGGAGGAGGTCTAGCCTTGTTGGAGTAGGTGTGGTCTTGATGGAGGAAGTGTGTCACTGTGAAGGCGGGCTTTGAGGTCTCCTATATGCTCAAGATACCACCCAGCATCAGAAACCACTTCCTGTTACCTGCAAGTCAAGATGTATTAACACTCAGCTCCTTCTCCAGCACCATGTCTGCCTGCACGCTGCCATGTCCCACCATGATGATAGTGGACTGAACCCCTGAATTGTGAGTCACCCTGATTAATTAAATGTTTCCCTTTACAAGAGTTGCCATGGTCATGGTGTCTCTTCACAGCAATAGAAACCCTAATTAAGACAAGCATTAAAGAGGCTAGAGAGATGGCTTGGCCATTAAGAGCACTAGCTGCTGTTCCGGAGGATCTGGGTTCAATTCGCAGCACCTACATAGTGGTTGAAAACCATCCTTAACTCTGTTGTCCTATTCTGGCCCCTAAGGGTACCAGGCACACATGTGATACATAGGAATACATGCAGGCAAAACACCCATACACAATTAAATCTTAAAAAATAAAATAAATAGTTCAACAAGATGGCTTGGTATAAAATACCAGCAAAACTCAATTCCACATGTACAACTAACAAATGCAGAAAACACAAAAATTTGTAAAGACACCAGTTCTCTTGTTTGTTTGCTTGATGTTTTTGAAATGCGGTTTCTCTATGTAGCTCTGGCTGTTCTGGAACTCCCTTTGTAAACCAGGCTGGCCTTGATATTAGAGATCTGCCTGCTTCTGCCACCCAAGTGCTAGGACTAAAGGCTTGTACCACCACTGCCCAGCAAAACACCAGTTTCAATGACAAGATTATAAAATCTTAAGACCTAAATCCAATACTAAAAAAGGTTCAGTGCCTCTGTGGACTGGATCTTGGTTGTCCAAATCATTAACCATTAAGGATACGAGTAATTATCTAAATTTAAATATAAATCATCTTTGGTGGTGTATGTCTATAATCCCAGCAGCAAGAGGAGGATCAGTCCAAAGCCATCAGCTACATAGTGAGTATAAAGCCAGACTAGGCTATATGAGACTTTGTGTTAAAACACACACACAGATAAACACATGACACATGCATGTGTGTGTGTGTGTGTGTGTGTGTGTGTGTGTGTGTGTGTGTAGGTCAGAGGACCATCTTGGAGAGTCAGTTCTCTCCTTCCACCATGAGGGTTTCAGGGATTGAATTTGGGTTGCCAGGCTTGACAGCAAGAACCTTTACCTGCAGAGGCCTTGTCTTTAAAATAAAATGCACTTAAATATAAATCAATTAAAAACTGAATAGTAAAGTGTAGTGGTGCATGCCTTTAATCCCAGCACTTGGGAGGCAGGGACAGGCAGATCTCTGTGAGTTCGAAGCCAGCCTGATCTACATAGTGGGTTCCAGGCCAGCCAGGGCTATGTAGAAAGACTGACCTTTCAGAATTCATTTCCTTGAGCGTATCACTCTCTATTGGCTAGTGACTACTCGCTTCTATGTGAAGCTATAAACAATGTCTATCACTGTAGGAAATTCCACTGCCTGGCACTGGACTAGAGGCTATCCCTCTAGCAGAGAAGTTCTCAATTAGAATACAACAATTCATAATATGTCTGGGGGGGTGTGAAAGCTAGAGGTCAGGCGATAAAAATAAAGCACAGAGAACAGGCTAAGTGTGAAATCTCCCAGTGTTATGAAATTGTGTGAAAAACATATATTAGAAGTAAGTTTTTACCACATATTAAATACACAAATGTTATACCATATAGTGTCTGTATTTGGGAAGGGGAGGAAAGATGTTTAGGGGGGAAAGACTGATCCAACTTACTAAGAATTCCTAATTTTAGTCTTCACTAAATATGATGGTTTTAGTGAGCACTTCATTGCCAAAAATATATAAAACTAGAGAAAAATATCGCTATTTCCTTTTTCTCCAAGGATAGAAAGATCTTATGACTTTTATCTTAGAGATAAGAATATATTACTTTTAAGATGCCAACTTTTGCATGTGACTAGTAAAAAAAAACTATAAAGGTTTATTTCTTGGTTTTGGGTTTTTATTTTTAGACAGGGCCTCATTATACAGCCCTGGCTAGCCTGGAGCTCACTATGTAGGCCAGGCTGGAACTAAAGGTGCTCACCATCATGCCCTCCCCAAAGTAATTTTTGACACAAAAATTTGAAGGGATGTAATTGTAACATGCACATGTTAAAAGTACCTATGTAAATTCTCCTAAGGTACTTGAACTAAGGGTCAGTATAAGTTCCTTTGATTAGTAAAATATGGTTTACATTTTGAGTTAAACACACACCAGTCCTGTGAAAATCAGATATAAAAGGTGGTCATGTATCTTATGACTCCACTTTTTTTTTATTTATTTTTTCACTCTACAGTTTATTGGGTTTAGAACTGGACCAAGTCACACGTATACAAAACAAAGCATACTATCCCAAAGCAGAGTAGGGACTAAGGGCTGGGGATCTGTTACTGGTCTTTGGGGGAGTTCTGAAGGGAGGGGTAGTCAACCTTCCCACTGCAGAGGTGTGGCCACAGGGTAGAAAGGAGAGGGAGCCACTTGGCTTTGGTCACAAAACTCAGGGCCTGGCACTATGCTGGGACAGTCAGATGGAAGAGAAGCCTGAGAAACCACCCTGCCCAGGAAGCCAGAGACTGTCAGCAGTCCCACTGTGGCGAGTTCAGACCTATACTCAGTGGCTGCTGTAGAGGAAAGGCAGCAAAGCAAGAGGGAGGAAGGACACTGATGAGTGGTCACTGGGGATACTTGGACCTGTGGAAAAGGGTGGGTGGGGAAGTGGGCCACCTGCCACTAGGCAGCTAGGCACCCACCACTTGGGCCAATGTATCGCACCACTCTTGCCGGTTTCATCAACTGTGCCTTTGCCCTGCTTTTCAATGACAATCTTGTCAGTCATTGCAAACTTGCACTCAGACACGCCACTCAGGTAACTCTTCATCACTACCCGGCCTGACACAGGGGCACCTAGCACCTGCCCCTGTGGGGACATAAGCAGGTTTACGCTCTGCAGAACATCTAGGAAGGCTTCATTTCGGCGATTCTTGATGCCTTCCCGCCACCAGCCAGTCTGCCCAGTCTCTTGGCTGAAGATCCGGGATTGTTCTTCTTTTCTCTGATGTCGACTCTTGATGTCCTGCTGAGTGATGAAGGTGTTCAGTGTACCTGTCTCTGAGTTCTGTGGGTAGCCAAAGTCCAGCATCTCATCCAGCAGCTCGTATATGAGCACAAAGTTGTTCTTGATGGTTTCCTCACTGATCTTGCCAAAGTAAGCAGCCATTCCACCGCACATCTTATAGAGGAATTCGAAGACCACATTGACATTCTGCTTGGTGACTGCTGCGGACCGCTTAACATGGAAGAAGCTGGTGCAAGCGATGTTTGTGACAGGGCTGCGCACCTGCTGCCGTGCATGGATCACATTGACCCAAAAGGCATCCACTGCACTCCTCCCTATGTCATCCCTGTAGACCCGGGAGATGAGCAACACCCCCCCCCCGTGATTATAGATGAATAAACCTCCAATCATGGTGGCGGCTCAGTCTCTGTGACCCATTGCTCTGAGAACAGACCTAGAGTCAACAGCCCCCAAAAGACTGGCCTGGCCACTCTCGGATCCCAAGATGTCTGTCTGCCCCCTGTCTGCTAGCCTTTTTTTCTTTTTTTCAAGACAGAGTTTCTCTGTATAGCCCTGGCTGTCCTGGAACTCACCTTGTAGACCAGGCTGGCCTCATCTCAAACTCAGTGAGATTCACCTGCCTCTGCGTACCTAGTGCTGGGATTAAAGGCATGTGTCATCACTACCCGGCTATGACTCCATTTTTTTGTGAAATGCTTAGGTTAGGCAAATTAGAACCAATATAAATAAGTCAAGATTTATAGTTAGCCAGGTGGCAGCTATAAGATTTATAGGTGTCCGGAACTAGTTGGGGGAGGGCAGGTAACTCGAATGACTGTTACCCGCTACCAGACTTCTTGGGAAATTAAAAGATTCAACAATCCTTTCTGGTAATTGACAACAACTTTGTGTACAGTGGTTTTAACCCACCGAACTAGATTTAAAAAACTTCACATGAACATTAAAAAAAAAACAACCCATAACTTGAAAAGTAGTGTTTCGGGGGGCTGGGGATGTAGCTCAGGTGAGAATGCTTACAAGGCCCATGGCACCCCATCCTTCGCACCACCCAAAGTAGCCACGGTGTCACAGGCCTGTCCTCCAAATGCTTGGGAGGTGGCAGCAGGAGGATCAAGGTCATCCTTAGGTACGTAGTGGATATTAATGGCTAACCTGAGAGACACCAGACCTGTCTCAGAAAACTAAAAAGTAAAAAGAAAAAGGAAATTGTGTGCGTGTGTGTGTGTGTGTGTTTGTGTGTGTGTGTGTGTGTGTGTGTGTGTGTGTGATTTAGGAAGATATATTTTCAAAGAACTGCTTCTAAATTTGTTGACTTATAGCCAAGTAAAGTCTCTCATGAATACTAACAGCTAAGTTACAGGATCCTCCCACACATTCAAAGAAAGAAAGAAAGAAAGAAAGAAAGAAAGAAAGAAAGAAAGAAAGAAAGAAAGAAAGAAAGAAAGAAAGAAAGAAAAGAAAGATCACCAAACATTTTCAGTCTGATAACTTCTTCCAACAGCATTCCTCATTAAGTAATTTGCAGGGGTTTCTGGTGAGGAAAATAATGAACAAATGGCTTGTTTTGATTTGGTTTTGTTTGTTTGGTTTGGGGTTTTTTGTTTTGTTTCCAGACAATGTTTCTCTGTGTAGCCCTGGCTATCCTGGAACTAGCTCTGTAGACCAGGCTGTGCTTGAACTCACAGAGATCCACCTTTCTCTGCCCCTCCAGTGCTGGGATTAAAGGCAGGCACCACGAGCCAGGGGCTCAGTATCCCAGGCAGGCCTTGAATTTGCTATGTACACGAGGCTGGCCATGAACTTTTGAACCTCCACTGCCTAAGAGATGGTATCATTGGCATACACAACCATTTCTGGCTCAGGAATTTTCACTTCTGCTGTTCTCCATCTATTTCTGTGACAATGCTCTTGAACACTTAGACAGTAACTATATTAGAAAGGGTAAGATTATAAAACAATTGCAAATTAATTTATATTGATTTGGAAATATGTGACCGAAGACTATAATATGTGTGTTTACTCAAAGTTTCTACATGAAGAAGAAAAGCAAAATGTCCACCGTTTTCTAAGTCTCCATTCTTTCGAATTGTTTTGCTTGCCACCGCGGCCTGGCAACCCTCATTTCTTGAGTGTTTTCTGTATATTCGAAACTATTATGGGGATAGGAATGGACTGCGAGCCAAAGAGGCAAATCTCTGAGCCACAGTTTACAATTAGTGAACGAGACAGGGAATCATCAGTATTGGTGATGAAGGCATTACATTTAGATGGTGAATAAGCTCTTTGAAATCAATCAGAAAATGTAGTAGGTGATACAGGAAATGGTCGGGGAAAGCAAAAGGTGGCAACACTCATTGAGCTAGGACTTGTGAGAGGTAAGTCAACTCATTAGAATTCTGGAATAAGAGCATTCCAAGCCAAAGCAACAGCTAGTGCAAAGGTCCTGTGGTAGGTGTGTGCCTGGCACAGTCGAAGAGCAGCAAGGAGGCCAGTCTGACTGGTTCCAGTCCATAGCAAGGTATATGGGAGTGGTGGTGGTGATTTAGTAAGCAAGGTGCTATAGATGGCTGTTGGCTCTAAAAACCAAACTTGGGTCTTCTAGAAGAGCAGCAACTATTTTCCTTATTTGAAAGACGGAGTCTCACTATGTAGTCCTGGCTGTCCTGGAACTCACTCTGTACACCTAGTTGGGTCAAACTCACAGAGATCCTGCCTCTGCCTCCTGAGATTAAAGGCATGCCCCACTATGCCTCGCTTCAGCAAGAGATTGCTGAGCCATCTCTCCAGCTCCATATTAAACTTGGGCTTCTCGATATATATTTGAAGTATAATCAATAAAATGGAATTTTCTTTTTGATTAGCAAACTATTGTGAAAGAAAGCAAGGAGCCAATGTAGGCTCCTTATCAGGGTTTTCAGTTCAAGTAATACGAGGCAGCCAGGGAAAAGCAGGAGTTAGAAGACTGGAAGCTGGATTTTAAACATGTTAGGATGGTTATTACATATCAGTGTGTAAAACTTCAAGACAATTCTGAGGCCATTACTGAGCCCTCAGTCTTAGTACCTTAGTGCCCCCCCCTCCAGGAATCTAACAGCTATACAGGCACGTACTGAATATCACCCTATGTCCTTGTGGATATTCTCCAAATAGAGCCCCATTCCTAGAATTGGGACAAGATAACCCACAGATGTCCACAGATGTTTCGACTCTGTCCCTGGAAAGGGGTCAGAATGACCCCCATCTGGCAACTGCTCTCCAGCCCTGGCTCAGACCACTTGTTATTAGAAGCCCCCTGAATAAGCCAATCCTACTAGTTGGAAAACAACCCCCGAGTTTCCCCACCCCCTTGTTTCTATGGATTTTTGCTTTAAAAAATGGCTTGTAACAGGCATCCAGGGTCCTTGGCATTGAATGCTATTGAATGTTAAGTGACCCTACCGTGGCAGAATTAAAATCCTCTTGCTATTACATCAACTGAGGTGTGAGAGTATATTCTTGGGGTGAATCATCCTCAGTAATTGGACTCCAGGGTTCAACAAGTGGAGAGTTCTCAAGTCGGCCTTTAGATTTATGGGTCTGGGATTAAGTGGGGAGATGCAGGCCTGGGAAAGAGTGGTAAGTCCTAAGAGTTCTAGAAGCCAGGGAATTAGATAAGATCACCAAAGGATGGTTAGACAGAGATGAGATAGCAGGCTCAAGATGTGGGACATTCCACTGCTGAAAGGTCAGGAAAGCAAACAACTGGCTGAGCTAGAGTGACTCAGGGAAGGGAAAAACAGAAGAGCAACCTGCTCCAGCCATGAGGAAAACTATTCAACAAAAGGAAGTTAAAACTGCGGGTGTTGGTCCAGGGCCGGTACCTCATTTAAGCACTCAGGAGGCTGAGTTTGGGGGAGTTACATGAATCTGAAGCTACACAGTAAGTTTCAGGTCAACCTCTGTGCTGAATAAGAGATCCCTAACACACACACACACACACACACACACACACACACACACACACACACCATTCATACATACATAGAGACATTTGAAAATACATATGTACATACATGAAAACTATCAAATGCTAATGATCAGTTTCAAGGCTAAGAATTGTCCCTTGACGTCATGGAGGGTGGAGGCTGTTGGTGACTTAGGCACGTGGAAAGAATATGTCAGCTAAGAACCTCCATCCAAGGGGGGGGCACATTCCTTGTCTGTTGCTGCGGACAGGCAGCCTCTCACCGAGTGAATCCATACAGGCATGACTGAGCACTCGGTAGGTCTGGGATGGAGCCTGGGCCTCTCTGTACTTCTTTCCAGCGACCCCAGGGTCCACAGTGTGAGAGCTTCATTGTGGCGGCCTGCGTCTGCAGTGTTAGGTGACAAGGTTCTTTGGTGAAGATAGATCTAACCAGGAACATAGAATGCCAATGGATTGCGTTGGTTCTAAAGGATTTTCTACTTTTCCAGGGCTTATCCTGGTGTGCAGAGGCCTGGTGTGGTAGCACACTCCTTTTATCCCGGCACTCAGGAGGCAGAGGCAGCTGGATCTCTGTGAGTTCGAGGCCAGCCTGGTCTACAGAGTGAGTTCTAAGACAGTCAGAGCTACATAATAGAGAGATCTTTTCTCAAAAGTGTCTGGGGCGGGGGTGGATCCTCCACTAGGCCTGTGAATCTGGGTGCAAGCAAGAGGGTCTTCCATGCAGAAACTAAATGCCAGGGCCCAGGGAACTAACTATCCTGGCAGCTTCAGAGGTGCTGGGAAACTTGGTGTTTACCTGGCAGGGGTCTGGCTGTGGTGGCCCTTCAAAGCCCCCTTTGAGGAAGACTGTTGTTATTTCTCCTCTGGCATGTATGGATAATTGGGACTCTGACGGCTCAGAAATATCCGACAGAAGTTCCACTTTCGTGTCAGCTAATCAGGTGTCTTGTTACCAGCTTTATTGAAACAGAGTTCATTCATCGAAAGCATGCAAGTCAATAATGACCGGCCCTATTCATGGAGGTGCGTGTCCATCTCCACAATCTAGTTTGTTTTTTCAGGTTTTGAGCTAATTAAATGCATTCATCTTTGGTACTGGCGACTGAACCCATGAGCATGCAATTCACAAAGGCCCCAAACCACAAAATTGTATATAACTTAATGGCGTACCATGTGATGTTTCCATATGTGCATTAAGTGATGAAATCAGGTTAGAATTATGTATTTTATTAAGCATTACGTTTTTGAATAAAAGCATTCAAAATCCTTTCTGTAACTTAAATATTTAAAACGTTTCTTAATGTATTCGTTGTGTACGTGCATGGGCTCCACAGCAGAGCGTGCAGGTCAGAGGACAGCTTGCTGGATCACTTCTTTCTCTCTTCTTTATGGGCTCCAGGGATAGAAGCCATGTTGTCAGCTTGCTTCGCAGCAAGCACTTCTACCTGCTCAACCACCTCATTGGCGCTAACACACTGCCAATGCAACAACTCAATGGGTTCTGAATTTGTTTATTTGCTGATGTTGCAGATTGAACGAATGTAGGACCTCTCGTATGCTAGTAGCTCTACCACTCAGCTACGCACGTCTCCAGCCAGTAACTTTTTTTTTTTTTTTTGAGGAAGGACTCCTGGCTTGAACTTGATAAGTAGCTGAGGATGACCTTGAACTTCTTATCCTCAGCTTCCACCTTTGAAAGGCTTGGATTCCAGGTGGGTGGCACCATGCCATGTTAATGTGTTGCTGAGGATTGGACACAGAGCCTCGTGTATGCTAGGTAAGAATACTACCAACAGAGCTACATCCTCAGTCTTCTTGTGGCTTTTCAAGGTAGTGCACAGTTGCTATCTGTAGTCACCCACAAGGAAATGGAAAACCAGACGTCTTTCTCTTGATTACAATTCAGTACCCTTTAATACTAATACAATTTTAGGACTTTAATACTAGGTTTTTCTTTTTTGGTAAAGATTTATTTATTATGTATACAGTTTGTCTGCATGCATGCCTGCATGCTACAAGAAGGCATCAGATCTCATTACAGATGGTTGTGAGCCACCGTGTGGTTGCTGGGAATTGAACTCAAGACTTCTGGAAGAACAGCCAGTGCTCTTAACCACTGAGCCATCTCTCCAGCCTTTTTTTTTTATTTTCGAGACAGGGTTTCTCCATAGCTTTTGGTTCCTGTCCTGGAACTAGCTCTTGTAGACCAGGCTGGCCTCGAACTCACAGAGATCCGCCTGCCTCTGCCTCCCAAGTACTGGGATTAAAGGCGTGCGCCACCACTGCCTGGCTTGTTTTTGTTTTTTTGAGACAGGTTCTCTCTATGTAGCCCTCCCTATCCTGGAACCCACTACATAGACCAGGCTGGCCAGAAAGCACAGAAATCCACCTAGCCTTTGCCTCCTGAGTGCTGCGATTAAAAGCCTGTGCACACCAGGCCATCACACATTTTTATTACTTCTGAAACATCATGCGTCACTTCTATCTCATTTTAAAATATGTTCCCTCAAGATATACAGAAACTTCCTGCTCAACCCTTTGTGAGGAGTCTGTTGTGAGCAAAAAGTCCATCTACTGAATGGAAACAATACTGCAGAAAGAGACATTTCTGCCTGAAAAGATGCTAAAACTAAGACAAGCCTACCCAGTGGCCTCATGAATAGCAAGATACAGCCCACTTAAATTGCGGGATCAATCCTTTGCTGTTAGACATGCGTGGATACAGACTCCAGCTTTCTTCCACTGAGCTGTGCCTGTCCGATATGAGTTATGGCCAATGCAGATTGGATAAATGCCATACTGTGGTCATATTGTGGCCAAGGAAGGAAACTGAAACCACTTTTGTAGTTTTGGGTCCTCTATCATTTAAGGCAATGGTTCTCAACCTGTGGGTCTTGACCCCTTTGGGGGGTCGAGTGGCCTTTTCACAGGGGTTGCCTAAGACCACTGGAAAAAGATATTTTCATTATGATTTGTAACAGTGCAAAATTACAGTTATGAAGTAGCAACAGAAATAATTTTATGGTTAGGCATCATCATAGCATAGCATGAGGAACTGTATTAAAGTGTCACATCAGGAAACTTGAGAACCACCGATTTAAGGAGAGGCACAGTAGGTGGAGTCCAGTCAGATGACTCAGGGCCTCATGGGTACTCTTGGAAATTTCTTAAATTTTTGTTTCAATCCACAAAGGCAAATTTGGTGAATTATGATGCCATTTGGCATCTTTTATAAGCAGCTGCATCTATGTTTACATCATTTCAGAAGTGGTTATATTCTGAAGATAAAACATGGTTTCTAAATGAATAATATTTCAATTTGCTTCTTACTTTGGTAACGCTTCCATGCCTGTTTTAGATTTTCAGAAATGTGTCATTATTTGAAAAGGATTAACAGGGCTAGGGGTGTGGTTCAGTCAGTAGAGCATTTGCCTAGAATGCACAAAGCCCTGGGTTCCATCTTCAGTACCCCATAAAACCAGGCATGATGGTTTATGCCTGTAATCCTAGCACTGGGAAGGTGGGAACAAGAGGATCAGAAGCTCAAGGTCATCTTTGGTTATGGTTGCGTAGTGTGGTCAAACCCAGCCTGGTCTACATGAGAAGCTGTCCCAAATAGTAATAGTGATGATGATGACAATGACAAGTACCTTGAACTGATTCTCATATTCAGGCTTCATTTTATTTTATTTTTTTGAGACAGGGTGTCTCTGTGTAGCCCTGCCTATCCTGAACTTGCTCTGTAGACCAGTTTTGAACTCAGGGATCCACTTGCTTCTGACTCCCTGGGATTAGTGCTGGGATTAAAGGTATGCACCACCACTGCCCAGCTCATTTTCATTTTTTTTTGGTTTTTCTTTTTTTTAATTTATTT
>NC_022026.1:43121230-43131852 GCF_000317375.1 Microtus ochrogaster | reverse complement strand
AGACAGGGTTTCTCTGTGGTTTTGGAGCCTGTCCTGGAACTAGCTCTTGTGGACCAGGCTGGTCTCGAACTCACACAGATCCGCCTGCCTCTGCCTCCCAAGTGCTGGGATTAAAGGCGTGCGCCACCACCGCCCGGCTCATTTTCATTTTTAAAGAAGGCAAGAATATACATCCACAAAAATTCATATATGAACTTTGAGGCCAGCCTCAGCTACCTTGTATTCTATTTTAATTTTTAACTTTTTATTATAAAATCACTTACTTTTCAAAATAGCAGATGGCCACATGCTGTCACAAAAAAGGATTCAAGGAGGTTCCTGTGTGTCAGAAGAGTTAGTGCCTGGCAAGGCAAAATGTGCAATCCTTCCAACACCAAGTTTCTGGCAGTGTGTGGTAGCATCTTTGGCCACCTCACTTTAAATATGAATAGGATTACATGAGGTTGCCATCGGTTTGTCCATCTGATTGTGCCACTCTTCTGAGACTAAAAAGTTACTGCTTACAACCTGGGTGCTTACAATACGTACCTCTGAGAGACATAAAAAAAACTGTGGCAAAATATTTTACATTTACTGGGCATTATAAAAACAAAGCAATTTGACCTAAAAGAGGAAGGTCCAGACCCTTTGAGCAAAGGCAATGGAGTACTGCCAGCCACAAGCTTCCTGCCTGGCACTTAGAAATGGTATCTGGGAATGAAAGAAGGCTCTCATCACAGGAAATACCCAGGGAAGAGACAGAGCCACAGTTGTACTCAGTTCTTCACGTTAAAAAAGTATGGACAAAGGAGACTGATTCGGAAAAACCCATGGAGAAAACCTTCCCACATTCAGGTATTAAAATGGATGTTTTCACCCTATGTAGTTACCATGGAGACTGGGGCACAAGCTGACATTTTGCACTGTTATTTGACTATTGGCCACAGGGAGGAAATTTTTTATTGGACATATTTTATGAAACAGTCATTTGCAAAATTGCTAAGGGTTTCATCAACTATCAGGATTCAGACAAACCATTCTATACTTTTTTATTTACAAAAATTTACGCACATTCGAGTTTTGTCTGCATGCACATCTTTGTGAGGGTGCCAGATTCCCTGGAACGGGAGTTATAGAGTTATGAGCTGCCATGTGGGTACTGGGAATTGAACCCAGGTCCTCTGGAAGAGCAGCCAGTGGTCTTAATTTCTGAGCCCTCTCTTCAGCCCTTTCTATACATTTAACCATTGTCAATGGCCACTTAACCGATGTTCCCGCATCCATCCTTGTTTCTCTCATCACTCAACAAAGCAGCTATAATCATCTTCCTAAAAGACACTCAGATTCCATGACTACAAATTGCCTAGCTTTAGTGGGTTTTTTTTTAAAACACAAACCACCCTACTCCCCCCAAAGTCCTCATTGTTATCATGACCTACAACGGAACTCATGAACTCTTGGCTCTTTCACACTGCCTCTCATTCACATAAGCTGTTCCTTATAATCAGGTACTTTCCCATCTTGGCATTTTCAGAGTCGCTCTTTGTTCTTGTAAGGGTAATTTTAAATTAGAACCTACCCTACCAGCAACTGTAAAGAAACTCCTCTTTCACACCATTAATCCCAGCACTCAGGAGGCAGAGACAGGCAGATCTCTGTGAGTTCAAGGCTAGCCTGGTCTATAGAGCTACAGAGCTAGGACTACAAAGGCTACACAAAGAAGCCCTGTTTCAAACAAACAAACAAATAAACAAACCCCTCCCTCCATCTCCCTTTCTCTCTCTGGGGTAAGACAGAGTGTAAAAGAATTATCTATACTCAGAAAATGTAACTGTCTCGCTGACCAAAAGAATAAAACAGCACCATTTCCCTAGTTGCAAAACTAACTGACAAAGCTTATGGGAAGTGAGGAAGACTGCACACATTAAAAAAATCTTGGAGAATAAGAGATTTTTTTCCATTTCAAGTGCTTTTATTTTGGTAAATGTAGCTTATAAAATCTCAGTATATAATACTCATACATAGATACATAGAAAACCCAAATACCAATACTGACTTGAACAAATTAAACATGGTTTTCATGCGCTGTGTGTAGTCTTGCACAACCAACATTTAGGTTTTAAGGTCATTCCAAGTCACATGAAACCACACTTTGTGAAACTTTTGAGTTTTTGATGACTCTATAAGTTTCTGCTTAAAGTACTAACACATTGCATTATGATGAACAGTCCTGGAATGCAAAATGGAGAAAATACAACAAAATGTAACTCAGACTTGACAGTCTCAAGTTGTTTTCTTCAAAACATATGAAACAAAAATGTCTGCTAGTTTTATGCATCCATTGGAAAACTGTCATAAGGAGGTAAAAAAATATACCTAAAGAAAAGCCTACAGATTCCAATGAAGGAATACTGGGGATTTAGAGGACAATAACTGAAGAAAACATGTGAACGTACATGGAACTAAGAAATAAACTATTTATTATGATAAAATCAATAAATGGTTTACACCCCAAATTACAGCACTCCAGAAGTTAAGGCTAGCCAGTCTGAGTTTCATTCTAGCTTAGGCTACAGGTTGGTACCAGTCTTATAAAAACAGAAACTACTCACTCATGTCTGGCAAACAACAAAAGATAAAATGGATATCTAAGCACTTGGTAAACTGAAAAAGGAGTGCATATCTAAGCATCTGTGTGGATGCATAAATTTTTAACATGTTAAAAAATCAAAACCCCAAATAACATTCTATCATTTTTAAGGAAGAAAATTAGCCATAATCATACAAATGGCTTGCTGTATTTAAGCATATAAATCAGTAAACACTGTTTAGAAAGGCCTTTTTTTTCTTTTTTTTTTTTGGTTTTTTGAGACAGGGTTTCTCTGTGGCTTTGGAGCCTGTCCTGGAACTAGCTCTGTAGACCAGGCTGGTCTCGAACTCACAGAGATCTGCCTGCCTCTGCCTCCCGAGTGCTGGGATTAAAGGCGTGCGCCACCACCGCCCGGCTAGAAAGGCCTTAGAGGAATGATTTCCTCTTCAGTTAGTAGGTAAATAAATGTTGATAAATTCAAAGGTTGAGGGAGTGAACTTCCTCTGACAACTAGTGCCATTTTCATATAAGCAGGATTTTAACACACATGACTTTGAAGACATGAAGATTCCTAACATCAAGAAACTAGTTATCATAAAGACTTTATGAAGAGCTCACACAAAGAAAAAAATAATGCACAGCTCATTTAAGTGCAAAAGCAAGCTCTAAGTCAGATTCTAACTTACAGTGCAACTTTTCATAGGTTAAGAGAGACATGTAAAAATGAGAAAATTAAGGACAAAAGAATAAAACTCTAATCATGTAAACTTAGAGGCTCCAAACACTATTTGCTTAGTGCCCATTTCCAGGAGTAGACTTTTTGTAAAGTCAGTATCAAGTCATTCTCAGACTGTGAATACTTTAGTTTTGACAGTGTTTCTCTACATAACCCTAGGCTGGCTTCAACCACGGGTTTCTGCCTTAGCATTCGCAGTGCTAAGATTACAAACTTGAATCACCACAGTGCCTTTTTAATATTTTTTGAGACAGGGACTTTAAAATCTAAACTGCCCCTGAACTCATTTAAATCCTCCTGCCTCATCCTCCCTAGCATTTGGATTACAGCCATCACACTTGCGTCATAAGGAAGCTGAAAAATATGAGGCAGACTACCTATAGTTATGTAACCTGGTTAAGTCACTGAGGCTCTGTGGGCCTCTTTCCTCATCTGTAATATCTCCAGAATAACATTCATTTCTTCAGAACTATAGAAAGGTTCAAATGAGACTATTTACATGTAGTTCTCAACTCTAACTGCAACTTAAACAGAGAAATAACCAGAGCAATGTTGATGCCTGGGTCCCACGCCATAGGTTCAGACTGAATTATTCTAGGCTTGACCCTTGGCACCTGTATACTTTTAATGCTCTCCAGTAAACTCCAATGTATAGTCACTCCTGAGAGCCACAGGCCTGTAGCTATATCAATGCTTCTCAAGGTATCTCAAAGGATGATCTGGGGATTCTGCCAAGATGCAGATCAGGATTCAAAGGAGTATAGGGTCAGAGTCTGTCCCTCTAACATGTTCTTAAGCCATGTGGTGTTACATTGCCACTCTATAAATGGCCACAAAGTACAGAGTGATAGTTTTCTACTCTTCCAAAACAACTTTTAGCAACAATGACCTTAACTTTGGCAAACAACTCTGGTTCCTTGTTCCGAGAACTGGAGTAGAACAGTATACCCAGCCAGGTGTGACAGCATACACTTAAAATTCCAGCACTCAAGAGACCGAGGCCAGCTTTGGCTACATAGTGAGCTCTTTCACAAACCAAAATCCCAGACAAAAAAAATAATGGTAAGATTCTATAAAAAATGAGCACAAAAGGGTCATGTTATACATGTAAAACATATGACCCTGAAGGGATTATATACAAATTACAAGCACACCCAGTTGTTATGGTACCACTGTTCCCCACATTCATTACAAATGACATAGGTCATTTGTTCATCTGGGTTTGAATTCTGCACCCAAACTGGAAGGAAAAGTGTTCCTCTGGCAATTACAGTGACCTTGCAGTTGTATTTCTCACAGCGCTTGCACTTTATTTTATCTGTCTGTGTGCCGTCAACTGTGTGGGGAAGGTGATGTTCCTGAATACTGGCTTCTGTGTAGAAAGCTCTCAACTGCTTCAGTTCCTCATTTGCCATGTCCAGGACAGTCATTTCAGCAAATTCTCTTGTAGACATGGTTCCAGACAGCAGGCTTTGTTGTAAATGAGAGTTCCTGGGGTTGTGCAAATTGGCAACTTTGCTTCGAATACAAGTTTTGTATTTTTTGATGTTGCTTGAATAAAGGGTAAAAATGTGCTCTTCAATTTCTCTTGCAAATCTCTGCCACAAATGAGTTTTCATGTCATTTGTGGAAAAACTAGCTAACGCTGTGTAAAGAAGCTCTACGCATTTAGATCTAAGAGACACTAGGGGATCTTGCAACACACTTGAGCTCTTGCTAGTAGATTCAGGGTCAACATCCCCCAAATATTCTTCATTAATTTCCATTTGAGTGGTGCTACTTTCAGACTCAACTGCTGCAGCGTGCTTTTTTTCAGCATCTTGAGATGCCAGCCTAGAGAGAGAACTGCAGAGACCTGCTATCTCATCATAGCTAAAACCTGATGCCCCATCTTGGCTCACCTCCTGAGAAACTGCTGCATGTTTTTCTTCATTAACATTAGAAGGGAGTAATTTAAGGCTTTCCTTTGTTTTGAGGTGTGTACTCTTATAGAAAGTTCTCCACTTTGCCAGCAGACACTTGGCCTTCCTTTTCAAAGCCCTGGAGGGGCAGTTTTTGAGGACTCTATATACAGCCCTGACTAACTCTGTTTCCTGGAGATGTTCCTTAGACACATATATCATTTCAAGTTCAGTCAGATGTTTGCCAATATCCTCAAAATACCTTTTAGCCACCAGCTGCTCAATCAGGGAAGCCTTGGCAATGATACGTTTTTTGTCAGACATCTTCACAGCTGCAAAGAAAAAAAAAGATGGTTCAATCTTTTTAAGTTTGCCTTTACGGGCGATGGTGGCGCACGCCTTTAATCCCAGCACTTGGGAGGCAGAGGCAGGCGGATCTCTGTGAGTTCGAGACCAGCCTGGTCTACAAAGTGAGTTCCAGGACAGGCTCCAAAGCCACAGAGAAACCCTGTCTCGAAAAAACAAAAAAACAAAAAAAAAAACCCAAAAAAAAACACCAAAAAAAGTTTGCCTTTACTAGTTGCAGCTCTTGGAGTGTGAACTAGCACTTCTGCCAGTTATTCATGTGATGTTTTCTGAAAGAGTAATGTAATATAAATGGGCGTGGCAGATAATACAGCAATGTGAACTAGTCAACTTTCAAGACTTTTATTCTCAATAGCAGAAGGGAAAAAATGACTGCAAAGTTTCAGCAGAACATTCAAAGACTTGATAGAATATCAGCTAAACTTTTCCACCTCCACTGTACAAGATATTGTACATCAGTATCTTTCTAGATTAAGATTATTGCCGGGCGGTGGTGGCGCACGCCTTTAATCCCAGCACTCGGGAGGCAGAGGCAGGCGGATCTCTGTGAGTTCGAGACCAGCCTGGTCTACAGAGCTAGTTCCAGGACAGGCTCCAAAGCCACAGAGAAACCCTGTCTCGAAAAACCAAAAAAAAAAAAAAAAAAGATTATTCAGGAACCTAGCATGTGTACACCTGCAGTCCCAGCACTTGGGATGGAGACTAAAAGAACATGAGTTTAACACAATATTTAGATACAGAGAAAATTTGAGGTTAGCCTGGAATGCATGAGAACCCTGTCTCAAAAAAAAAATCAGTTCATCTTGGGTGGAATCTGATAATCATTGGGAATAAAATCATGCTCATGTAAGCAACCATAAGACAATGCTGAGCAAACACTGGGCTATTTTCTCCTCATATTCAGTTATGAGACTGATATACCTAATGCCTTTATAATCTTTGTACTAATATTTTTCTGAATATAAAGAAGGAAATAAAAAAGAAATGGGGATACTTATGTTGGAACCAATGCAAATAAACAGATACTACAGGTTGGGAAGCAGGTCTGGTGAACTCTGAAAGTCAGCAGGATACAATGTGCTGACATTTGAGCTGTTGGAAAAACAGAGTCACATCCAGATGACCCACTTATTCTTTATTTGGAAATACTTTTAAATTTAGAGAAAAGTTGTGAAAAGTAAGAATACTGGTATTTCCTTTATGCAAATTCACATGCCATATAAATGTAGTTTTAAAAATCCCCTATTGTGGGGTCTTTTTTTAAGTTTGAAGAAAATTATTTTCTTTTTTTATAATTTTACATGTATGGGTATTTTGCCCGCTTGCATGTGTATCTGTGTACCATATACATGCCTGGTATCAGTGGAGGACTTGGGCATTTGTTTAGTTCTCCAGCCAATTCTGATTTAAACCACACACAAGAACTGACCCCTCCAACCCACTTCACCAACAGGCTGCCATTAGTTCCAAAAAAGAGTTGTAGTCTTGCTCCTGGACTGAATACACAGAACCTCTCTAACTTCGGACTTTGTTAGGTAAGTCCTATTATATAAGAACCCATTAAAAACACTGCGGTGTACAATTCAAATTAGAAGCTTTTATGATTGTAATGTAGTAAATGTTGAAATGCATACAATTCCTGATATTCTCGAATACTTACCTCTTACCAGTAGGAGGCAATGAACATTTACTGAGCAAGTCTACGACGCTATTCACGCTCCGGTTACCTCAATTTGCACAATAAGTCTGGGAGGTAAATTTCATCTAACAACAGAAAATCTGTGAAAAACACAAAATCACTACAGTGTTCTCATGTTTACCATATTTAAGAACATTTTTTTCTACAGTTCCCACAAAGAAGTAGTACCTGTTTTATTCCCTTGACCACAGCTTCCAAAGAGTTTACGAGATTCTTCTGTTAAACAAGTGACAAAGTGTCCAGGATGCTTCCTCTCCTTTCAGCATGTGAGCTTCAATTCTAGTCACTATATAGCAACTTGCTTGTACTCATGTACTGTATGTAAGTCCTGGAAGACAAAGTCCACCTCAATTCCTGTACTTTAATAAAATCATTCAAAAATTTTCTATCGGGGCTGGAGAGATGGCTCAGTGGTTAAGAGCATTGCCTGCTCTTCCAAAGGTCCTGAGTTCAATTCCCGGCAACCACATGGTGGCTCACAACCATCTGTAATGAGGTCTGGTGCCCTCTTCTGGCCTGCAGGCATACACACAGACAGAATATTGTATACATAATAAATAAATATTTAAAAAAAATTTCTATCATAAAACTAGAAAGGGGATATTGAGAAGAGGGTAGGGGAAATGAGGGTAAGGGAATCCATCAGAGGGGGAAGAGAACATGGAGAGGTAGTGGGTGATGGAGATAAATTAGAATAAAATATAGTGACTTCTACAAATAAAAATGCCATAGAAAACCTATGCTGAGCTGGGTTGTGGTGGTGCACACCTTTAATCTCAGCACTTGGGAGGCAGAGGCAGGTGATCTCTCTGAGTTCGAGGCCAGCCTAGTCTACAGTGGGAGTTCTAGGAAGGCCAAGGCTATAGAGAAACCCTGTCTCGAAAAACCAAATCAAACCAAAACCAAAACCAAAACAAACAACTCCCCAAGACCCCAAACCAAACCAAACCAACCAAACAACAACAACAAACCCCTACCATTCTATATGGTAACAAAAAATTTTTAAATCCTAGATTTAAAAAGCCATTAAAAACGGTGTTCACTGTGGGCTAATCAGGTAGGTCTTAGCAATCTCTTGGATATGGATGCTGAAAAAAGTCTAGTTCCTGGAAGTGAGGGAGTATTAACAAGCTGACTAAGTTTACTGATCATCCTGTACCTCTTCAAAATGGGGTGACTCTGCCACCTTGGATTAGTATTCAAATTAAATGAGATAGTCCCTTTTTCTGGAACGCCCCAGACAGGGTTTCTGTGTCTAGCACTTCTGGCTGTCCTGGAGACCAGGCTGGCCTTGAACTAACAGAGATCCACCAGCCTCTGCCTCCCTAGTGCTGAGATTAAAGGTGTGGGCTACCACTGCATGATTTAAGTGAAACAGTTTTAATGACGGGCTTAATCTTTATAAAGGGACTGACAATGATATGAATTTACAATAGAAAGTTTAAAAATTTGCCGGGGGTTGGCAAGAAGGCTCAGTGAGTAAAAGTTCTTACCATCAAGCCTGACCATGTGTGTTCAATCCCTAGAACATAGCAGAAGAAGAGAAATGACAAGTTGTCCTCTGACTTCTACATGGACAACATGATACATATGCATTCACACACAATAAATAAAGGTAATTTTAAAATAAATAATTTTTCCAGGCATACTGGAACAGACATTCCTAGCATTCAGGAGGCTAAGACAGGAGGGTTGTCAATTCCAGACAGCATGAGTTTATAGTGAGATAAAAACCATTTTTTATAAATCTTTTTATTATGTATACAATATTCTGCCTGCATGTATGCTTGGATGCCAGAAAATGGCACCAGATCTCATTACAGATGGTTGTGAGCCACCATGAGGTTGCTGGAAATAGAACTCAGGACCTCTGGAAGAACAGCCAATGTTCTTAACCTCTGAGCCATCTCTTCAGCCCCCCTAAAAACCAGTTTTTAAAAGATTTAATATGTACCATACCAGATGTTGTTCCAGGACAGGAGGTCAGCAAATACTTTCTGTAAAAGGACAGATAGGAAACACTTTAGACTTCTGGCACGGGGACTTCTCAACTCGGCTACTTTTGTAGAAAGCACAACAGACAGCAAATACTGAATGGAGCTGGAGTAATGGCTAAGCAGTTGAGTGTGTATGGCTCTTGCAGAGGACCCGAGTTCAGTTTCCAGTACCTACGTGTGATGACTCACGACTGCTTTTGTAACCCCGGCTCCGGGAAAATCTGACGCCTCTGGTTCCCAGTGGCACTGGCCCTCATGTGCACACACCCACACGTCTATCTACATACGGTAAATATAATACAATACACGGCTGGGACTGGGGAGAGGGCTCAGTTGGTAAACTGCTTGCTGTGCCATGGGGACCTGGGTCTGGATCCCCACATCCACATAAAAAGCTAGGCTCATGGTGCACGCCTGCAATTCTAGCAATGGGAAGGGAGAGATACGTGACTCTTTGGAGTTCACTGGCCAGTCTAGTGGAACTGGTGACTTTCAGGTTCAGAGACAGCCTATCTCAAAATCTCAAAAACCAAGTGGGAAGGACAGTAATTGAGAAAGACATCTAAATTGAACTCTGGCTTCCAGGCAAGCATTGGGGAGGGGGAGGAGTGGTAGTGCTGAAGATGAGGCTAAGTTTGTAGAGTGCTTACCTAGCAAGCACGGGGGCCAGAGTTTGCCCCTCAGCATGACATAAAGCCCTAAAGCCCGTGTGGTGACTCACAAGAGACCCTGTTTCAAAGCAGAAAATGGGCAGTGTGTATTTGGCCACAGGACATTGTTAATGCCTTTTCTTAGAGCAATCCTGTCCCACAGAAAGATTTCAAGTCACAAAAACAATTTTTCATAATAGATAACAATCGTGTTAGAAAACTGATGGAATTAATTGTAATTTTACTTGGCCCAGTATATCTAAAATATTTTTTCCTTTAGAGAAATGGGATGCTAGGGATCAAACCCAAGGTCTTGTGCACTCTAAAATGTGCTCTACCACTGAGCTACACCCAGGTCACACCCCAATACTGTCCTTTCAAAATCTGATATCAACAGGTATTTTAATTTTTGTGTGTTAATAATTCTTAAAAACTCTGATGTGCTTTACATTTATAACACATTCTAATTCAGATCAAATTTCTTGTCAGTTGGAGTTCAGTCCCAGAACATATGATGCAAGTATAATGCTTATACATTTTTACTGTTAACGCTTGAGTATGTGTATGCACACATATATACATACAAATATAAAGCCGGGCGGTGGCGGCGCACGCCTTTAATCCCAGCACTCGGGAGGCAGAGACAGGCTGATCTCTGTGAGTTCGAGGCCAGCCTGGTCTACAAGAGCTAGTTCCAGGACAGG
>NC_022026.1:43081253-43121130 GCF_000317375.1 Microtus ochrogaster | reverse complement strand
ATATGCATATATATATATATATATATATATATATATATATATATATGCATGCGCCGGCATATATAAGCTTTTACAGTAAGAGTAGGGTCCTAGAATGTGTTGCCTGGATGTAATTACCACGCTTGGAAGTATGGAATTATTATGGGATGGGCGTCCACACATGTGCACTAAAATAGCCTAAACGCAAAGAAAAAACGCCAGGAATGCTCACAGTGAAAATTTCCAGAAGCTTAGGGAACAAACCAGCAGTAAGCCATCCTTTAAGTCTTTAAATCTCTCTCCAGAGCGACAGAGAAAATCGAACCTTCTAGCACTAGGTTAAACCTAACAGTCGAGCTTTCCAGAAAGGCCTTGGCCCTGAGGGAACAGGAGAACGGGGGGGGGGGGGGTGAAGGGGGGTGAGGAATCGCCGGCAGGGGCGTTACTATTTTTTACGCAGCCGCAGCCGCAGAAGGATCCAGGGCAAGGGAGAGCAAGAGGACCAGGCCCGCCCAGAGATTCCGGTGGGTGGGGTTGAATACTAAACAAAGCCTGAAGAAATCCACCCCCGGGGGACGTCCCTGAGACCTAAAGACGGGTAATGGCGTCCGAGCGACCTTAGTTACCTAGCTAAAAGGGAGGAGGGAATTCAACCTTAGAGCCGCCCGGACAGAGGGCGCGCCGGAGCGCCTCTGCGAGCGGGGATGGGCTTCCACTGGAAACCGGAGTTAGCCCTTCAGCGGGGGGCCGAGATAACGGAAATGGCGGTAGGCCAGTCACCAAAAACCGCGCTCGCCGCCCTAACGTCCTCAGCGCCGCCGGAAGTGCAGGAGCCGCCTCCGGAGGGAACTTCCGGGTCTCGGGGCCGGATGACGTAACCCCCACCAGCCCTAAACATTCCCGCGCGGGAACGCGGGCTTGGGACCCGCCGCTGACGCGCCCGGGAAATAGCGCATGCGCAGAGCTATCCGGAGCGGCGGGGGGCGGGCTCCTAGCTGTGCCCGGAGGGAGGGGCTGAGACCCGTAGTGAAGCTAACCCAGCCGCTGTTTTTCCAGTGGCAAGGTTTGCTGACGGTCCCTCCAACTTATTCTCTTTATTTTCTGTCAAAACAGTAAAACAGACTAACAAAACAAAAGCAGGCGGACCGTGGTGATGGACGCCAGTAGGCAAATGCTGAAAAATAAAAACTGGGACAGGAGGATCTCGAGTTCGAAGCCAGCCTGAGTCAAGCCCTTTAAAAAGGCTGAATGTGATACTCGCCTCCCTAAATAAATAAAAATAAGCCGGGCGGTGGTGACGCACGCCTTTAATCCCAGCACTTGGGAGGCAGAGGTAGGCGGATCTCTGTGAGTTCGAGATCAGCCTGGTCTACAAGAGCTAGTTCCAGGACAGGCTCCAAAGCCACAGAGAGAAACCCTGTCTCGAAAAACCAAAAAGAAAAAAGAAAAAAAATTAAAAATAAAAACCCCCGGGGCTGGAGAGATGGTTCAGCGGTTAAGAGCACTGACTGCTCTTCCAGAGGACCCGGGCTCGATTCCCAGCACCCACATGGCAGCTCACAACTGTCTGAAAATGCAGTTCCATGAGATCTGACACCTTCACACCAATGAACATAATAAAGTTAAATAAAAAAAAAGTTTAAAAAAATAAAAGCCCCGACCAGAACAATAAAATAAATTATGAGTGGCGACCTGTAATAATAAGCATTTTTTTTTTAAAAAAACTAACTCATCAATAGAAAATAAAAATGGTTGAACGTGGTAGCCTGTAATCCAAGCACTCCAGAGGGCCTAGCACAAAACGGAGTTTGCCTTGTCCCTTCATTAGGAGACTGTCCACAAGTTCAGGACTAGCCAGGGTTACATAGTAAAACCCTCTCTAAATAAATAAAAGGCAGCAATTAGTCTAACAAGCATTGTTCTGTTGCTTGCATCAGATGAATGAACGAAAGTAATAAACATTCATTAGTCATGAGCATCCTGAATTCACCTGTGCATATTGTTAGCCTGCAAGGATTCATTCAAACTAGTGTTGATCGAACTAGAGAATGTGGTGGTCTCCTCTGTCAACCTCCAATTCCAAAACACTTTGGGGGAAAGATTTCTGGAAGCAAACTCTCCTGTTCTGTGCACTGGGTACCTTCAGAAAGCAGGGTGCTTCTGTGATGAATGGAATAGATTTAACCTTAGGAGAGAGAGGGCAAGCGACTCATGCTGGTCAGGATAGGGGATGCCTGATTAGTTTTGCTTTGGACTATGTTAATATCAGGGTATGATTACAAAAGAATCTTGGTTTTGGTTTGGTTTAATACAGAGTCTCGCTCTGTAGTCTAGCCTGGCTTAGAACTCACTATGTGGTCAAGGTTGCCCTCAAACTCGGGATAATCCTCTTGCTCTCCAAGTGCTGAGACTATGACGGTATGCCACTCTACCCAGTCTAGAAGTCTTGGTTTTTGCTATGGTCTGTTACTCTCGGAAAATAGCCCCATTTGATGTGAAGCTCTCAGAAATTATTTGTGTTCGACAAAACATCAAGGTCTTGGCTGTTGTTTTGACACACCTGGGAAAAGGGAGTTTCCGTTGAAGAACTGTCAGATTGGCCTGTGGATGCATCTATGGGGTCTTTTCTCGGTTTCAATTGCTGTAGGAGGACTCAGCCCATGGTGGGGGAGAGGCAGTATTAGCCTTAGGCCTGGGCTGTGTGTGACAGGGAGCTGATGTGAGCATGGGAGCAAGCCAGTAAGCAGCATTTCTCCACAGTTTCTGCGTCAAGTTCCTGCCCTGACTTCCTTCAACCATGGACTGTAACCTACAAGATGAAATAAATCCTTTCCTCCCCAAATTGGATTTGGCCATTTAAGGAAAACTATCTGTGTCCGGCTCAGGGTTCCTGGGACAAAGTTCTGAGCAGTTTATTTGCCCCAGAGGGACAGAGGGCAGGGATTAGGGACAAAGACAAGAGATGAGGACATGGAAGAAGGGGAAGGGAACAAGGGAAAGGGGGCAAGGGTATTTGCCCCAGAGGACAAAGGACTGCCTCTGGACAGAGAGGAGACCGATGTGGCTTGTGGCACGTAGGCAAAAGACAGTTTATAAAGGTGAAGGGGGAAACCCCTGTTAGGATGAGGTGTTTAATTTTAAGTGTGTGTGTTAATTAGGTGAGCCATAGGGGGCTTTTGGTTGCTGGACTTCAATACTTTCATAGCTGGACAAGAAAGTAACCAAATAAGGAAATAGACCTTGGTGGCCAGCTTTAGGAATGTAGTCTCTTTGTAAATTGGGAAGAAGGGCAAGGCCTGCCAGAACCATGCTCAACATGCTCAAGCTGGCCAGAGACCCTTCAGTCTTTGTGTCCATCACAGCAACAGAAACCAAAGTCGGATGTAAGCCAATCAGATTTTTGCTGAAGATCTGACAGCATGGGCTTGTAGGCAGAGATGGGTAGTGTAGAATGGGGAACTGGGCCAAGCACTGAGGGTGATTGGATATCGAGGGGCAGAGGCTGTGGGTCAATTCAAGTATCAGGACTCTGCTTAAGGCCTAGGAGAAGTTCTAGGAGCCTGACTTTGAGTCTGGTTTACAAAGAATCGTTATCACTCTTTTACTGGTGAAGGAGGTTCAATCCCCAGTAGAGCATTAAAACCCCAAACCAAACAGTTCTATTAAACTATTAAAAACTTCCCTGAAGAATTAGTGTAAAACCTAAAAGTTAGTTCAAAACCTGCCAGCAGCACCTTCAGGGACATTATAACCAACTTCTTATGGCCCTGCTATACTGAGGAGAAAAAAGGCATTATTCAAAAATGTAAAAAACAAAGCCAGATATAACCCAGACTCTCCTCTGGTGTGAAGGGGGGAAAAAACCCTCAAAACTAAAACACAGTATATCACCTACAATGCCAGCTATAATTACCAGGAAGAGCTGCCATGGTCACTACAGTTGCCACCTGGGGCCATTATGTGTTTAGATACAACTTAAAAGTCAGTTCCTCAGTTATGCTGCCCCGATGCTAAGTTCTCAGCTACTATATAGCTAATGGGTACTGTGATGTATATATAGCACAGATAGACAACAGGTCCATCACTGCAGAAAGATCTGCTGAACAGTCCTGGCTTGGCTCATCTGGAATGACTCTTGAGATAGGGATTCTCTGAGTAGCTCTGACTGTCCTAGAACTCGCTCTGTAGACCAGGGTGGCCTCGAACTCACAGAACTCTGCCTGCTTTTGCCTCCTGAGTGCTGGGATTAAAGGTGTGTGCCACCACTGCCTGGGAGGGCTTTGGTGTTTTTATTTGAAGGTTTATTTATTTTGATTTTCTGCATATCAGTGTTTCGCCTGGTTGTGGATTTGTATTTATGTGAGTAGTTGGTACCCACAGAGGGCATCAGTCCCAGATTCCCTGGAACTGGAGTTGCAGATGGCTGGGCATTGAAACTGAACCCTCTGCAAGAGCTGCAAGTGCTCTCAAGCAAGCAAGCCGTCTCTCCAGCTCTGGGTCTTTGTTTAAAGAATCATCTTTCAGCTGTTTCAATACTCTGAGATTCTCTTGGATAAATTTGATTCCGTGCCGGGGAAGTTCCTTTTCAATTCAAATCAGGTCTCTGAGTGGCAACGTTGATTTCCTGAGCTCTCATAGACAGCCCCTTCCTGTAAATTCCTAAGGAACGGAGGCAACGATCCTTCCTAGGGCCTCTCCAGAGGCTGGCGTTACTTATTACTCAGGGAAAGGCTGCAGATGTTGTCCATGGAAGGAAGTCAGAATAACGGCATCTTTGGGGGGTTCTAAGGTGGTGACTGACGTTCATTTCCTGATTAAACACTAGGGCCAGACTTTGAGCTTAGCTGGGGATGTTTGTAAAGAAAGGTCAGAGAACATAAAGGATGGGATTTTTTTTAAAAAAAAGAGCTATTCCCTTCAAATCTCAAGAGCTGCAGAATAGCAGGAAAAGGCAACGAGTAGAGAAACACAAAGTTCATGATTAGCTGCTGCAACAGATACCTCAGACATACAGAGGTCAAAGGACACAGAAACAGTGACTCTTCCAGGAAAAGTTACTTTTCTGCAAGATCAGACCGTGGCTAGCTGGTGAGCCAGGCAGAGGCAGGTGGATCTGTGAGTTCAAGGATAACCTGGTCTACAGAGTTCCAGGACAGCCAGGACTACATAGAGAAACCTTGTCTCGGAAAACCAGACACAAGTGATTCTTACCTAGGAGCTGAGGAGTGGGGAAGTGGATCCTATATAGTCCTTTCTCCAAGCTCAGGCGGGTAACTGGATTTCTGGCTATATTAAAATATACAATTTATATACAGTTGAAAGTTCACAAATAACATTTATTTATTATGGTGTACGTGTGTGGAGGTCAGAAGAGGACAAGTTGTGAGACTCAGTTCTCTCTTTCTACCATGTCAATTCCAGGAATCATACTGTGGTCAGGCTTGGTGGCAAGCACCTTTACTGCCACCACCACCGTGTGTGCATGTGTGTGTGTGTGTGTGTGTGTGTGTGTGTGTGCGTGTGTGTGTGTGTGTGTATGTGTATGTATGTTCGTGTGTATATATAGCATAGGTTAAAGACTTTTCACCTTTTTTTTGTTTTTCGAGATAGGGTTTCTCTGTGGTTTTGAAGCCTGTCCTGGAACTAGCTCTCTAGACAAGGCTGGTCTCGAACTCACAGAGATCCGCCTGCCTCTGCCTCCCGAGTGCTGGGATTAAAGGCGTGTGCCACCACCGCCAGGCGACTTTTCACCTTTTTGTTTTGTTTTTGAAATAGGGTTTCTCTGTGTAGCCTGGCTGTCCTGGAACTCACTCTGTAGAGCAGGCTGGCCTCAAACTCACAGAGATCCACCTGCCTCTGCCTCTTGAGTGCTGGGATTAAAGGCTTGTGTCACCACACCTGTCTAATAAGACTTTTCACTTTTAAAAACTGTGTTAAGTGATTATTTCATTGTTGTAAGCCCTTTATTTTGGAGGCAAGGTCTCACTCTGTAGCCCAGGCTGGCCTGGACTGCACAGTGATCCCCCTGCCTCAGGCTCCTGAGTGCTGGGTTTTAGGCAGCACTGGTTTTTAGCAGTTCTGGTTTGATACAACCCTTTCACATTTAATTGTCACAGAGTTGAGATTTCACTCTTGTTGAGAACTAAATGCAGTAAAGTGGATACATCTTAAAGTTCTGTCTTGGTAAAATGGTGTCTTCTGGATGAAGATTTGCGCTCCGGTGCTTCCTGTTTGCCCTTCCCCCCAACCACAGGATGAGGGCTATCTGACCTCCGTCTCCACAGATCTGTTTAGTCTGTCTTTACCTTATCAAAAGACAGGCTTACCGGGCTGGGAAGGTGAGTCAGTGGGCAAAGTGCTTCTTGTGCAAGTGTGCAGACCTGCATTCCTGTCCTCAGCACCTCTGTAAAAGCTAGGCATAGTGCCACACATCTGTCACCTCGATGCTGGAGGTGGGGCCTTGCCTAGTCACTGAGCTCCCCGTTTAGTGAGTGACCCTGTCTCCAAAAGTAAGTTGGAAGGGCCAGAGAGATGACTCAGTGATAGCAGAGAACCCAGGTCCATTTCCCTGCTGTTTGGGAAGTTTGGAACTTTGAGGGTGCAAGCCTTGCTAGAGGACGTTGGTCACTGGGGGAGGGCTTTGAGGGCTTATAGACTCCGTTCTATTTGCAGTTGGCACTATCTCCTTCCCAGGTGTGCGTTAGGTGTGATCTCTCTGCTTCCTGTTCCCGCTGCCAAGCCTTCCCTGCCATTGTGGACATCTACTCTTCTGCAGTCATAAGCCCGAATAAAGCTTCCTTAGGATGAGTTTGGTTATGGTAGCTGATTACAGCAACAGAAAAGTAACTGGTAAACTCTCAGAGCTCCTGGAGGTCAGGCTGAGCCTCAAACCAATGAAATTCCAATCTCTCGGTCAAAACCTAGTCATTGCCATGTTTTAACAGTTCTACTGGACATTCAAGATTGAATGCCACTACCTTCATTTGTTGTGATTCTGCCCTTAACTTCACCCCAAAGTCTTTCAAGAATTGCTGATGGGGTGGGGGGAGCCTAGAGAGATAGCTCAGTAGCTAAGAGCATTCGTTGCTCTTGCAGAGGCCCTGGGTTTAGATCCCAGCATTCACGTGATAGCTTGCAACCATCCTTAACTCAAGTTCCGGAGGACCCGCCACTGTGGGCGCCAGGCATGCGCAGGGTATGCGTACAGAACAAGCAGGCAATACATTCATAGACATAAACTTTAAAAAGAAAACCACTGTTATAAAACATTAAGAGTTGACAGGCAATGCACAAATCCCTTAGAGCACAAAACATAGCACACATTCTTCTTGATACTGAGTTAAGATAAACCTAGAGATCCCCAAAGTCTCACACCCACCCCTGCAGCCCCCTTTGGGATTTCATTAAGAAGCCAGTTCACCCCTGGAAATAACACACTAAAAGTGCCCTTGGTGTGACACCTCCCCTAATTGAGCTCTGGAGGCTCTCTTTACACCAGAAGAACTTTTCCTCAACCAGAAGCTCCCGGCTCCACCCCTACAGATGCAAAGTAGAACAGAGGTAGGTGGGAAACGCCCTGAACTGGAGAACAGGAGCCGACTCTGGCCCAGTGGGATTCCAGCATGCTTCTCCAAGGGATAATGAGGGGAGCCTAGAAATCAGCTGCGGCTTGCTGCTTCTCCAACTGTAAGTTTCCTAACAAACTTGACTTATGCCGTTAGGTGTTAGGGATGTGCGTGGCTTCCACATTCTATCACAGGACAATTTACAGTGAGAAACCCGCAGGGGAGCTGTTCAGGAAGAGGACAGAGTGAGTTCAAGATCAGCCTAGCTAATGTAGTGAGACCTTACATTCAATTTTTCAAAATAAGGTTAAAAAAGAGGGCATGATATATGGTGACATGCACGAGACCCTAACCAATCCCTAGTCAATCACAACATTTAATAAATACGAGAAAAAAGACCCAGTTTTAGTTTTGGAATGTCCAGCTGGAGAGATGACTCAGCGTGTAAAGGCCCTTGCTGCCAAGCCTGGCAGTCTGAGTTTGGTCCCTGGAGCTGACAGAAAGGTGGAAGGAGAAAACTACCCCACAGAGTTGGTCTCTGGCCTCCACGCGGTCGTCATGTTTGTTGTCAATTGTTTGAGCTGGTACATCGCCTGGAATGGATAAGCCCTCGAGTCCACCATTTGCATGATGGGATCTAGGTCGTGGACTTTGATGGGGCAGAACCAGCTTTAAGTTTACCTTGTAAACTGTTGGTCAGGGTATCTGTTTACCTAGGTAAAGAGCTCCTGACCTCAGCCTCCTTTGTGACCTTTCTTTCTTTGAAACAGGGTCTCTTTAAATTTTTTATCCATTTTTTTTTTTTTGGTTTTTCAAGACAGGGTTTCTCTGTAGCTTTGGAGCCTATCCTGGAACTAGCTCTTGTAGACCAGGCTGGCCTTGAACTCACAAAGATCGGAACTTCACGTGTAGCCAAGGGTGGCCAGGAATTTTTTTTTTAATCCTTCTTCCTCTACCTCCTGAGTAGCTGGGATATGTACCACCACCACTACACACACACATAAACACACACACACACAATTAAGTATATATTAAAAGCATTTCTACTCTCATCTAACATTAGTACTTAAATCACTCATTTTGTTCGAAGGTCTGACCTTCCCTCTGGCCAGCAAAGAGAGAAGAGACCTGGGAGTCAGTTTCTTCAGTGCCTTCATTTTACGCAGGCCTTCCATTCTTTCTCTTTTGTTTTCCTCAAGAGCAGTGTGGGCAGAGAGGAGGAGGAGAGAGGGTACCATTTCTTATTTGATTAGAGTGTGTGCTTGAATGGAAGCGCCACCCCACAAAGATAGCTGTGTCTGCTTCATGACCCTGGAAACCATGCATGGGACCTTAATTGGGAAAATGTCCTTGTACTTAAGCTACCATAGATTGATGGCAGCCAAATAAGCAAAGAAATGATGAAGGACCCATAGATCTGGCTTCAGTCATAATCATAAGATAAAAATTCAAGAGCACATTTTTTTCACAATTTTGTTGCTAGACATTATTCAAAGTACCCAAAATTGTCAAAAAAATTAATCAAAACTCCATTTCATCAGAAAGATGTAGGAAAAAGTACAAGAAGAAATGAGGCAAGGAGATGCTATTTCACTTAAATACCTCCTCTTGTCTGGTCCGTTGACTGTCCCGTTGCTATTTAGAAATCTGAGCTGAGGCCCAGCATCTGGGATTTGATTCAGTCCGTGTGGCTGGTTTCCAGGACTGCAGACGGGAGCCAGCAATCCTGATCCCAACGTGTGGTCTGCTTCACTTACTCTGGTCGCTGGGCCCTCCTTTTAAAGGGAGGTTGTTTTGTAACAGTTCCTTCAAACAGCGAGTCATGATTGTTGACCCACAGGGCAAGGGGCTGTGCTTCCTTATCTATCTGACTATCTTTCTTTTTTTCTAAACCATGTAACCTCATGGTACTTTCTCCCAGACTGATAACTGTATGTTTCACCCATAGCCCTCACCGCACGCCTGGAGCCAGGCAGTCCCTTCATCAGGAAGAAAAAAAAAGATAAAGAATGGCTGTGTTCACTGCAGTCTTTTGTGGAGACACGTTTGGCCAGAAGTGTTTTGTTCTGATACACAGCGTTTGAGAGAAGCGCTTCTCGGCTCGCCCTCATTTTCTCCGCAGTAAACTAACGCACAGTAATGGCACTGTTTGGCTTCTGTGATAGCACTTATGGTTGCTGCTTTTCATTTGAAAGCAGATTCAAAGGCCACCTGGTTTCTTGTTGCTGAAGAGAACTGAAGGTGGCATCTCTTTTGTCGTGAGGCAATCACTCAGCCTGGTCTTCTGGCTAGAATGGACAAGGTCTCAATTCCAGCTTTTGCATGATGGGATCTAGGTGGTGGGCTTTGATGGGACAGAGCTAGCTTGCCCACTTTGTAAATGGCTTCTCGGGTGCTTGTTTACCCTAGGCAGGGGTAGCTCCCTGACCGCAGCACCTTCTGTGACTTTTCTTTTTCTTTTTGAAACAGGATCTCAAGTAGCCCAGGCTGGCCTTGAACTCCATACATAGCCAAGGATAACCTTGAATTTCTTATTCTCTTTTTTTCCACCATCCAAGTACTGCATGCACCGCCATGTCCAGTTGATTTGGCACTGGAACTGGAATAAAGTTTCTTGTATGCTAGGTAAGGATTCTATGACTGAGCGCCAGCCACCCCCAGCCCCCTTTGAGGATTTGGACTTTTGAGCAGAGTACCGTGGAGGTTACATTACCGTGGGGCAAAGACGACTTCCTTAGCAGGCCATTCCTACAACGGCTCATTGTACTGCTTCTCCCACTGCAGTTAACTTCCAAGGCTCTGCCTAAACCCCACGCGCGCGCGCGCGCGCGCACACACACACGCACACGCACACGCGCGCGCTCACGCACGCACACGCACGCATACGCACGCACGCACTACTGTCCTTGCTGTAAGTTCCTTGGGGTCTGTTTCTGTTGCTTGCTACCAGTCCACACTGACACAGCCTTTTTGTGTGGCTCTGGGATTCCAGGACAAGAAGATATTGACGTTTACCACAGAGCAGCAATTTCTCTTTGGATTAAGGCATTGGATGCTACTTGTATAAAATATTACTCAAGAGGAGTTACACTTGAAGCTCTTCTCTTCTTCACTTGTCAGAGACCAGTCAAATACGACATGGAACAAGTAAGCTATTAGTAAGGCTGAACTGAGAGAGAATGAGAGATCTGTAAGACTGGGTTAGAAGGGGGTTGGGACCCAGAGAGAAGCAAAAGTTCACGAAAGGGAATGGGAGGCGAGAGAGAGAGAGAGAGAGAGAGAGAGAGAGAGAGAGAGAGAGAGAGAGAGAGAGAGAGTTGCATGTAGATGCCCTTCTGATGGCGTCTGCCGGGTGGTCGTCATGCTAGGACAGAGACTGCCACCAGGGGGTGCGGCAGTGAAATCTTCTGAGAAGATTACAAATGCAGGATGCAGAGTCCTGCTCTGAGCAGGAGAACGGTATGACTATAACTGACACTCATCCTCATCTTGGGAGAGAAAACATTTTTTCTCTTTCTTTTATCTCCCCCCTCCTCCTCTTACTTAACCTCTTGGCTTTTTTTTTTTTTTGAGACAGGGACTCTCTGTGTAGTCCTGACTGCCCTGGAATTCACTATGTAGACCAGGCTGGCCGTAAATTTACTTGTCTTTAATCCCTGCCTCTGCTGGGATTAAAGGCATAGACTGGCTCCCCTTTAGCTTTTTGAGTCAGTGTCCTGTAGCTCAGGCTGGCTTTGAATTTGCTAGGTGGCGAGACTAACTTTGAACTTCTGATCCTCCTGCCTCAGTCCCTTGTGTGTTTACAGGAAATTTTAGAAGGGAAAACAGAATACAAAAGGGACTCTAAACACTTCTCAGCAAGACCAATCACTGGATAATAATAATCCTATCAGTGGGATTATTTCCCTGGGCCTCAGTTCCTCATGCTATTACACTGGCATTCCCGACTAAGTAGCCAGATGATGTCCAGGGCCCACTGGTGGGGGACCTGGGGACACATTCCCAATGTAAATCGTTGGTTGCTGGATTATATATGAATCTGCGTGTAACTGGAGTCGCAACCTGCCTGGCGTTGAAATGTGGATTCACTCTAGGTACTTCAATCATGGAACAAAATTGCACATACATGACATTTTGACAGGGGTTGGGTTGGAAGCAGAAAACTTTCGTTTCTAAAAGCAATTTCTACTGGTGTATTATATTACATACATAGAAAAGTCAGTGCATGAGCCATTAAGTGAACTGTTCAATACTTTTCACATACTGAACATGCCCACTCAGAAGCAGAAATCATGTATACATGCACAAATATAGAAACATACACACATCCCACACACCCCTCAAACACTAGAGTTACTTGTTTTCTTCAAGTTTCCCTGGTGGAGCTGGGCAGTGGTGGCTCATGCCTTTAATCCCAGCAGTTGGGAGGCAGAGGCAGGCAGATCTCTGTGAGTTCGAAACCAGCCTGGTCTACAAGAGCTAGTTCCAGGATAGGATCCAAAACCACAGAGAAACCCTGTCTCGAAAAACCAAAAAAAAAAAAAAAGTTTCCCTGGTGGTCCCTTCCAGCACCTTCCGACAATGGTAAACCCCAATTCCTCTTCCATTGATTAATTTTGTTTGGCTTTGACCCTTCTACAACTTATAAAGCATAGAACACACTTTATGACTGCACTTGATGTGTGCTGCCTTTTGAAATTTATTTTTATTTTATCATTACTGTTTTTGAGGCAGGGTCTTATTATAGAGCCCTGGCTAGCCTGGAACACATCACGTATTCTACCCAGCTGGCCTTGTACTCGGAGATCCTCCTGCCTCTGCCACCCGAGTGTTGGGATTTAAAGTGTGACATGACATCCAGTTGGGTGCTCCGTTTGAAAGGTCGACCTGGGTTGCTGTGAGCAGCCTTGGGCTCGCTGTTCGTTCTCATGGCTTCATAGCATTTTATGGGACGACGACAGCAGTTTATCCATTCTGCTCACGATGGGCATTCTGGCTGTGCAAGCTGTCCACTGGGGCTATGACCAACTGGTGCTGCTGCTATGCATTCCTACTGTGATAGAATTCAGATTTTTTAACACTGTTTGGGGGGGAGCATAAACGGTGCATAAATACAAGTTCACAGCGCCAAATCGGTATGGCCTTTGTTCCAGAAAAAGGTGAATTCAAATGAGGTTTGAGCCACACGGTCAGTGAAATCAGTATGCAGGTTCTCCAAAAAAGTTGTGGAGAGGGAAGAAGTAACTATTTCTTGCTTGCTCATATTTAATCCAGGACCCTTCATGCTGTGGGACATGAACCCAGAGTAGGAGATTCTATGACAAATGGAGGAAACATTAGCCTAGAAATGGAAAAGAAATCCTTATATGATGTTCCCAAATTGGCTAAAGGTATATACATGAGAGAATTATTTTTCTTTGACTTTTCACTTGTAACTTTGCTATTTTTTTGTCATGCCCTTACTGTTTTTTTATTATTTTTTTGGTCTTCTTTATTGATATTTATTGAGTTCTACATTTTTCTCTGCTCTCCTCCCTGCCCCTCCACTCCCCCGCTTCAACCCTCCCCCAAGGTCCCCATGCTCCCAGTTTACTCAGGAGATATTGTCTTTTTCTACTTTCTACTTTCCATGTAGATTAGATCTATGTAAGTCTCTCTTAGTGTCCTCATTGTTGTCTAAGTTCTCTGGGATTGTGGTTTGTAGGCTGGCTTTCTTTGCTTTATGTTTAAAAACCATCTATGAGTAAGAACATGTGATGATTGTCTTTCTGTATCTGGGTTACCACACTCAAAATAATGTTTTTTGCTCTGTCCATTTTCCTGCAAAATCAAGCTGTCTTTATTTTTTTCTGCTGTGTAGTACTCCATTGTATAAATGTACCACATTTTTCTTATCCATTCTTTGATAGAGGAACATTTAGGTTGTTTCCAGGTTCTGGCTATGACAAACAAACCTGCTGTGAGCATAGTTGAGCACATGTCCTTGTGGCACAATTGAGCATCGTTTGGATATATACCCAAAAGTGGTATTACTGGGTCTTGAGGAAGACTGTCTCCTAATTTTCTGAGAAATTGCCACACTGACATCCAAAGGGGTTGTACCAGCTTGCATTCCCACCAGCAGTGCAGAAATGTTCCCTTTTCCCCAAAACCTCTCCAGCATAAGTTGTCATCAGTGTTTTTGATCTTGGCCATTCTTACAGGTGTAAGATGGAATCTCAGAGTTGTTTTGATTTGCATTTCTCTGATGACTAAGGATGTTAAACATTTCCTTAAGTGTCTTTCAGCCATTTTAGATTCCTCTGTTGAGAGTTCTCTGTTTAAGTATGTACTCCATTTTTTTTTACTGGATTATGTGATCTTTTGGTGTCCAATTTCTTGAGTTCTTTGTATATTTTAGAGATCAGACCTCTGTCTGATGTGGGGTTAGTGAAGATCTTTTCCCGTTCTGTAGGCTGTCGTTTTGTCTTGTTGATCATGTTGTTTGCTTTACAGAAGCTTTTCAGTTTCAGGAGGTCCCATTTATTAATTGTTTCTCTCAGTGTCTGTGCTGCTGGGATTATATTTAGGAAGTGGTTTCTTGTGCCAATGCATTCAATTTTATTTCACACTTTCTCTTCTATAAGGTTCACTGTGGCTGGCTTTATGTTGAGGTCTTTGATCCATTTGGATTTGAGTTTTGTGCATGGTGATAGATATGGGTCTATTTTCATTCTTCTACATGTTGATATCCAGTTATGCCAGCAGTCAAGTGTAATTCTGTTAGGTCTAACTTTATATGTTACTTGGCCTTTTTCCTTTGCAGCTCTGAATATTCTTTCTTTACTCTGTGTGTTTAGTGTTTTGATTATGATGTGGCAAGAGGACTTCTTTTTGGATCCAATCTATTTGGTGTTCTGTAAGATTCTTGTATCTTCACAGGCATATCTTTCTTTAGGTATGGAAAGTTTTCTTCTATGATTTTGTTTAATAAATTTTCTGTGTCTTTGAGGTGAACTTCTTCTCCTTCTTCTATACCTATTATTTGACCTTTTCATTGTGTCCCATATTTCCTGGATTTTTGGGTTAAGCTTTTGTGAGATTTAATGTTTTTTTTAACTGATGAGTCTGTTTCCTCTATTGTATCTTCAGCACTTGAGATTCTCTCTTCCATCTCTTGCATTCTGCTGTTCATGCTTGCATCTGTGGTTCCTTATCTTTTTCTCATAATTTCTCTTTCTGTAACTCCTTCGGCTTGTGGTTTTTTTTATTGTTTCTATTTCAGTTTTCAAGTTCTGAATAGTTTCTTGTTTTTCTTTGATTTCTTTTTCTTGGTTTTCTTTAAGTCAATTCCTGATACCTTTCAATTTTCTGTTTATCTTTTCTTCAATTTTTTAAGGGAATTTCTCATTTCATCTTTAAGAATTTCAAACATGGGGGCTGGAGAGATGGCTCAAGTGGTTAAGAGCATTGCCTGCTCTTCCAAAGGTCCTGAGTTCAGTTCCCAGCAACCACATGGTGGCTCACAACCATCTGTAATGGAGTCTGGTGCCCTCTTCTGGCCTGCAGATATACACACAGACAGAATATTGTATACATAATAAATAAATAAATAAATATTTTTTAAAAAAGAATTTCAAACATTCTTTTAAAGTTATTTTTTAGATCATTTTCTTCTGGTTCATCCATATTTGGTTGTTCAGGTCTTGCTGTTGTATGGTCTTTAGGTTTTACTGGTATTGTGTTGCTCTTTGTGGTGTAGCATGTGATCTTACCTTTTCTACTCGTCTTTTCCTCTAATAGGTTTGCTTGGGGCTGTCTGAGATTCTGTTGAATAATCTTCTAGGTGCCAGTGAATCCAAAGCTCAGATGGTTGTTCCTCATGGTACAGTCAGTGTCACAGTTCTAGTTACCTGGTTGGTTACACTGTGTTCCTGGAGATAGCTCAGCGCTCCTGTGCTTTGCTGTGCTCCCTTGGAGTTTGCTGTTTCAGGCCTACTTTGGCCTTGGTTGCCAGTTTTGCCCCGTTTCTGTAAATCCTCATCTGGATCCCCTCCTGCAGAAGTTCCTGGCTTGGAGTTGGCTGACTCTGGATCTGGTCACTGCCTTAATCCTGATCTGCCAGTGTCCTGGGACTGGGTTGGCTTCTGGGACTGGATTTGCTCCTGGTGGAGCTATTTGCTCTCTGTCCTAGGTTCTGTTCCATTCCCATTCTGGTAGAGATAGCTAACTCTGGGTCAGATTGCTGGCTCAATCCAGAGATTGACACTAATGCGTCAGTGTCCCAGTACTGGGTTGGCTTCTGGGACTGGATTTGCTCCTGGCTTCTTCTCTGAGGAGCTTGTTTCCTCAGGCCCTTTCTGTCCCCAGGTAGCTCCTTCCAAGCCACTCCTGTGGAATTTGTTGCCCCAGGTGGAGTTCCTTGCCTTGGGGCAAATGTGGCCTAAATTACTGGCTTTTACCTGTATCTGTAAATCCCGGTCTGGATTCCCTACTGCAGAAGTGCCTGGGTTGGAGTTGGACCTGGAAAGGTTTCTGGCTCCAGTTTACTGCCTTGGAGGTTCCCAGACTCGGGTGCCCAGACCCGCAGATGACCTTCCTACTCCCTCAGAAGTCCCAGCACACTCCGACCCGCAGAGGTTCCAGGTTCCTACCTATTGCCTTTGATGTCCCAGACCAATGCCTGGACTCAGGTCTACTCCCTCTGAGGACCCAGACTGAAGTCTGGCCCTGCGAAGATCTCTGGTTCCTGCCTATTCCCTTGGAGGTCCCAGGTTCACTCATGCCCAGACTGGCAGAGGTCCTGGCTCAGTCCCTAGTTCCTGGGAGGTCCTAGACTCATGCTCAGACCCACCAGGTCTGGCTTAGGTCTACTTCCTTGAAGGTCCCAGATTCACGTTCAGACCCCCAGAAGTCTCTGGCTCTGGCTTGTAACTTTGCTATCTTAAGCCAGCTTCAGGGCAGGCCTTCTTCATTCTAGGCCACATCCTCACCACCACACTATCCATCTCCCATGTCGTAAGTTGTTAAGGCTAGAATTTTCTTAAGCCTCCTTATGTCGAGAACATAATTCCAAAATGCTTGTAAACAGCCACTCCAAATCTAAGCTCTCATCTTCCACTGGAAAAGGAAATCTTATTTATAAATTTGTAAAAAACAAACCTGCTAGGCTCTGAACAATGCCAAAGTCCATGATAACATACCATTTTATGATCAGAAAGAATACAGCGGCATCTACACAGCACAGGATATTTTGGATGGCGAGAGAACACAACTTTTTGGCATTTGTGATCATGGTCTGTCTGAACTGAAGAGAAAGGTGGTTGAATACAGTTTTATGTTGGCACTTTTTATTTATTCTTTTTTTTTTTTTTTGGTTTTTCGAGACAGGGTTTCTCTGTGGCTTTGGAGCCTGTCCTGGAACTAGCTCTGTAGACCAGGCTGGTCTCGAACTCACCGAGATCCGCCTGCCTCTGCCTCCCGAGTGCTGGGATTAAAGGCGTGCGCCACCATCGCCCGGCTTTGTTTTGTTTTTTGAGACAGGGTTTCTCTTTGAAACAGCCTTGGCTGTCCTGGAACTTGTTCAGTAGACCAGAGCTGGCCTCAAACTCACAGAGATCCCCCTATCTCTGCCTCCCCACTTCTGGGATTAAAGGTGTGCACCACCAGGCCGGTTGGTTTTATTTGTATTTTCTTTTTTTTTTTAGTTTTTTTTTTAAATTTATTTATTTATTGAGGATTTCTGCCTCCTCCCCGCCACCGCCTCCCATTTCCCTCCCCCTCCCCAGATCAAGTCCCTCTCCCTCATCAGCTTGAAGAGCCATCAGGGTTCCCTGACCTGTGGGAAGTCCAAGGACCGCCCACCTCCATCCAGGTTTAGTAAGTTGAGCATCCAAACCGCCCAGGCCCCCCCAAAGCCAGCACGTGCAGTAGTTATTTGTATTTTCTAAACAGGATCTCATTTGTAGCCCAGGCTGGTTTCAAATGTGTTGTGTAGCTAAGGATGACCTTGAACTAACTCTCTCTCTCTCTCTCTCTCTCTCTCTCTCTCTCTCTCTTTCACTCTCTCACTCTCTCACTTTCTCTTTCTGTAGCTTTGGAGCCTGTGCTGGAATTAGCTCTTGTAGACCAGTCTGGCCTTGAACTCACTGAGGTCTGTCTGCCCCTGCCTCCCAAGTGCTGGGAATAAAGGTGTGCACCACCACCACCTGGCAACCTTGAATTTCTGATCTTCCTGCTTCTTCTCCTAGCCTGGGATTACAGGTGTGCTGATTTTATCCACTGCTGAAGATTGAATTTAGGACTTTATGCATGCTAAGTAGAACTCTAGCAGTTGAGCCACATCCCAGCCTCTGCCGGCAATTTAGATATTATACAGTCTAAGCACGAGAAAGCCTCAGATTTGTCAAAGGACTTAATCTCACGTGGAACCTTTATACTGGGGCTCGGGAGTGGCGGTGCACTTGTTCAGAAGAAGCAAGGCCCTAGGTTCAATCCCTATAATGGAAAAAAGCAATTAAATAACACTCCACTACCTAATACCAACGAATTGAGAGAAATTTATGAACGCTCAATAAAAGCCAGTTTTTTAAAACAGACATGTATCTTGCTATTCACTATCTTTGCTTCTATTCTGTCTTGGGGCAGAATTAATAGTGTCAGGCTGAAAGCATTTATATGAAATGATGCTAAGTAGTCATTATTCAATTCAGCCTGTAAATTTCCCCCAGACTCTTTAGTATTCTAAAATGCAAGACCATTTGTTAAAAAGCCTGTGAAGCATAGTAACAAATTATAACATGATAACATGTTCGCGAGTGTTCCGGAAATTGTAAATGCCTTCACTTCATATGTGTTTCATTTTGAAGAAGTTAAATCACCTAAGTACTGTTTTAAAGTCTGACTGGCACAGACTTTAAACAGCAGGCCTGAGTTCCAGGAAGGTCTGTTCATCTTCCCTCAGAGAAAGCGAGCCCTCTCCCAGGAGCGCAAGCCTTGTTTTCAGTGTCCTCGAGTGCTAAGGAGCCAGTGTTCCTCTAGCTGTCATATTCATCGGCTAGATTCCAGAGAGTGATGAGTGTGGGGGAGTATTAGTTTCAGGTGTGTGACTTTTGTTTCCGCTGCATTTGTTTAACTCTGTGCAGCTGTGTTAGCCTGCCTGTCTACAACACCTGGTGGGCCTAATAAACAGCTGAACGGCCACTAGCGAGGCAGGAGCAAGGATAGGGGGGACTGGCAGAGAGTAAGTACAGCTAGAAGAACTGAGAACGAGGAGAACAAGGAGCAAGAGAACGAGAGGAGGACTCCAGGGTCCAGCCACCCAGCCAGCCACTGAGTAAGAAGGAAAGTAAGATATACAGAAGTTAGAAAGATAAAAGCCCATAATTTAAGATTAAGAAAAGCTGGCAAGAAACAAGCCAAACTAAGGCCAGGCAATCATAACTAAGAATAAGCCTCCATGTGTGATTTATTTGGGAACTGAGTGGTTGGACCCCTCAAAAAACCCAAAAGAGTTAAAGCTTGGACTACATATGAGTCTAATGGTAGGTGGCTAATCTGTATGAGTGTCTGGTGCTCTTTGCACAAAAGCATTGTACTGTGGGTTTTTTTTTTTTTTGCCTGTACTGTCTTTTCAGGGATATGTGTACAGTGAACAGCTTCGGAGAATATACACAGTGTCTTCCTGGAAGACAGATTTAGCACTCTTTCTCTCTCTTTCTTCACTCCTCTATTGAACAAGGTCTCCTGTAGCCCAGGTTAGCATCAAACATACTGTATAGTCAAGGATGGCCTTAAACTTCTCATCTGCTGGGATTACAGGCAGGCAACACCACTCCCAACTTATGAGGTACAGAGGATTGGACCCAGGATTGGGGGCATGCCAAGGCAAGCCGCCTAAGCCTGTTTTAAGCAGTTTCTATGAATACAAAGTATCTAAACAGAGAAAAGAACCAAAGTTATGTTTTCTAGAATCATACACATAAGTAAACATAGAATCACTAACATATCCTTTTATCTTCCTATGACATAAGGTGATTAACTGGTTATGATTATAAAAAATTAAATATGCAAGTTTGACTATAAAAGAGCAGAATGAGCCATTTAGCCAAAAAACTGTTTAATGTCATTGTTTCCAAGAAGCACCTTAAAAGTTAAACAATTAAACATTTTAAAAAATGATTTATTTTATTATTTTATGTGTATGGGCCAAAGTGTACCCATGTGCACCACACACATGTAGGTTTTCATGGAGGTCAGAAGGGGGCACTGGGTCTTCTGGAACTGGAGTTGCAGATGGTTGTGAGCTGCCATTTGGGTGCTGAGAATTGAGCCTGGATCCTCTGCCAGAAAAGCCTGTGTTCTTAACCACTAGGCCATCTCTTCAGCCTCCACAACTAACCATTTATCTGTACTATTTTTTTCCTGTTGCTGTTATTCTAGAAATGTAATTTAGAAGAGTCCATAAGCTCACATAGGAAAAGCAGATTTACTAGGTAGGGGGAGATGAGGTGGCATTTCCACATTTTATGACATACTGTGGAGAATTCGGAAACACAGGAGAAAGAAGGCACAGTGGTGTGACATACCAAGCAAGTCTTAGTACGTTTGAGACAAGAAAGAAATCTTACGGTATTTCTGTTGGAACATTACACACTTTCAGCTTATACTTATAAATGGAAGAGTCCTATGATATTATATAAGAAGAAACCCCAGAAAAAATGGCATAAAAAGCCACATATAAAGAGGTTATAAAGAAGGGCAGTGGGATTTAGCCCTCGACAGATAAAAAATCATCTGGACACAAGCCTGCCACCAGTAAGACACCATCCACTGCAATTTCTCCAGTCTTGCCTTTGCCACGTTCTGCTTCAAAAATGACCTAGTAATACAGAGAGAATAGAAGGTTACTTCAAAACAATGATGTCATCGGACTATTGAAAAGCTGTTAGCACAGACTAAATTTGTGTCTCTACTGTATAGAAATTGCCTTTCATATTGACTGCATAGCAGTATCTTGGCTATATAAGCAATATGTTCCCACATGTCAACTCACAGTGAGGGTTCTGTTTAGAGAAGACAAGGGTCACAGCTAACTCTGGAGGATTTCTCAAAGTCCTGTGTCTGGTAGTGGTGTCAGCCGCCTTTAATTCCAGCCCTCAGAAGCAGGAGGATCTCTGTGAGTTTGAGAACAGCCTAATCTACATGGTGAGTTCCAGGACAGCCAGGGCTATTACACAGAGCAACCCTGTTTTGAAAAAAATAAAAAGTCCTGCTCTGAATTACAGAGCAGGAAACTTTTGGAATTTACATTTAAGGAAAAAAAATCTTTGTTTACTTTTAAGTGTGTGTGTGTCTGTGCACACGCACATGCGTGTGCATGTCTGCCTGCCTGTATATGCGCGCGCGCGCACACACACACACACACACACACACACACACACACACACACACGGAACAGATGTTCGTAGTGCAGCCAAGGATGACCTTGAACTACCACTCCTCCTGTGTCCACCTCTGAGTACTGGAATTGCTGGCACGCCCCACCAGGCCCGGTTTATACAGTGCCGGTTTATACAGTGCCGGGGACTAAACACAGGGTTTTGTGCATGCTAGGCACTCATTCTACCAACTGAGCTACACCCTAGCCCCTCTCTGTTCTTCTCCTCTGTGATGTGTGATTTTTGACCTTTCTCTCTCAAGAACTAGCTCTTGCCAAGGCCCTCCAAACTCAGTAACCTCTTGATCATTTTATCCTATTTGTTCTTTATCAAGTTCATGAAGCAACTCCTCTTTGAGCAGTTGCCTTTTCCTTTATTAAGCCTACTTCTACAGTAAAAGATTAACTCAGCATGTCTGAGTTACCCAAAACCTGAACATTTGAAAGACAGTTTTGTCTTTGACTGCTTACTGAGAGTCAGCTTCTAAGCACTTGAAACTGCTTGGTTAAAAGTATTTTTGTTTACCTGTAACCTTTCGCCAAGCCAGACGATTTATGCTCAGAATGTGACTTATGATGGGGTGCTTGGGTTATACGAGATCAGTGTAGCATCTGGAAATGCTGAAGAGTGAATAGCTAAGGTCAGACATGCCAGCAATCCTGCGGGCAGACTGGTCCACATTAGCAACTTTGAGAGCTTGGAGAGCTAGCTCAGTGATAAAGTGCTCGCCTTGAAAGCATATGGCCTGAGTTCAGTCCCCAGAACTCATTTGAAAAAGCCCTGTGTAGTGATGTGCACTTGTAATTCCAGTGTTGAGAAAACAGGCAGGTCAATCCTCCAGGCTTGCTGGTCAGCTAGTTTGTCAGACTTGACAAGTTCAAGGCCTGTCTAAAAGAAACGAGGTGTACAGGGCCCAAGGAACAATACCTGAGTTGGCTGTTCTGTGGCTTTCACATTAACATACAGACATGTACACACACACACACACACACACACACACACACACACACACACACACACACACCATTGGATGCCAAGGCCTAGTGAGCTTCCCTGATGTGCAGTACTTTGTGAGTTCTGTCATTTGTCATATGTGGATGTTGGGAGAATTAAGATCTGCTCAGGGGTTTGTTTACTGGGCAAAGAAAGCTACAAGCTTCTGCCTGGTCCTTCCTGACCCCTGTGCTTACATCCCATTTACTTCTTGCTGACTTTAATGTATATAAACCACAACTGAAGTTTTTAACAGCCTTTATCAGTTCTATTACACCTCCTAAAAGATCATTTCCCCACCAAGAGTGGGAATTCCCCAACAGCCACCCCTTCAGTTCAGTTAAAATAACCTTAAAATAATCATATTCTGGCTGCCACTTATTGAGCTAAGTTCCATAGAATGAACAAGAAACCCTTTTCTTGCTTGCTTATTTGTTTTTAACTTATCCAAGCATGCATAGCCTGGTTGGCATGGAACTTAGAAGGGCCAGACACACCAATAGGTTCTTTGGGAAGAACTGGACAAGTACCCTCATTAGTCAGGCCTATCTTTGTACTCCTGAGACCTAGCAACACCAGCAAATACTTTGTTGAATCACTGAAAAAGGAAAAATGGAACTATGGGATTCCTTCTCCACTTACACTTTTGGTAGTAGTATCAATTCCTTGGTACAACTGGATTTTCCCTGTCTTCCATCTCTCATCCTCATTTTTCGTCTCTTCCCATGCCAGGGCATTGTTGCTATTTTTCACGAACACTCGAAGTTTTCCTACTTTGTCTCCAGCCAGCCGGTAATCAAAGAGCAAGCAGAAGTTGCTTTGGGGTGTCAAGTTGGGGAGGAGAAGTTTCAGTCGGCCAATGTCCTTCTTGTGCCCCGCCAGTGCCTGGACGGCCATATAGTAACCAATAGCTTTAAGAGAGCAAAAGACCGTGAGAAGAGGTCTAACTCTACTACATAAACAAACTAGAAAAATGAACAACAGTCTCCCATAGGACATGCTGAAGTCCTTTCCATTCGAATGCAAAAGTGAGTCCTATGGATTAGAGAGTTAAAATCTTTTCCTATACAGAGAAGAGCTCTAAGGGTCAGAAAGCTGAGGAATTTTCCACATTCACAAGCAAATAAGAATATAATGGAATGGTCACTTAGCCCCTGAAGGTTAATTTGCAGCTAATGAGTTCCAGAACATTTCCACTTTGAGTATTTGAATCTCAATGCATTTTCCATTGCATTGAGAAGGATAGGTAGGGATTAGTGACTTGTGTTGTTACTGATACAAAGCACTCTAATAAAAGCAACTTAAGGAAGGATTTATTTTGGCTCACAGTTCAAGGAAATGGCCCACGGGGGTGGGGGGGTGGGGGGTGGTGGTGTGGTGGTGGTGGAGGAGGTCATGGCAGCAGGAGTTTAAGGCAGCCAATCACATCGCATCCACCGTCAGGAAGTAGACAATGATGAACACTCACGGTCAGCTCGCATTCTCCTTTTTATCCAGTCCTGAATCCCAGCCAAGGGAATGGTGCTGCCTCCATTCTAAGTGGATTTTTCCATCTCAGTTTAAAGCTAGATAACCCCACATACACATTCCAGAGGCTAATCTACTCTAGATAATCTTTCATAGGTATGTTTGTCTCTTAGGTGATGTTAGATCCTGTCAAGCTGACAATTTTAACCATCACAGGTATGATGTCCAGCTACTTAGGCAGATCCAGAGAGAAATGTCTCATAAAAATATACTTGACCTATATTGTCCTAATGGCTTCTTGAGGCTCAACCATATATTTTCTTCTATGTTTGCGGGACTTCTAAGTACCTTGTAACCTGGGGAAGTGGACTTTCTGTCTATCTCTATTCTTTTCATTGTGACTTTGGTGAATCTAAAGCAACTCTTTAAGAATTATTATTTTATGCATATGGGTGTTTTGTCTACATCTATATTTGTACATGTACATGCCTGGTGACCTAAGGAACGAGGAGAGGACATTGAATTACATGGAACTGGAGTTACAGATGGTTGTGAACTGCCATGTAGTTGCTGGGAATTGAACCCAGGTCCTCTGGAAGAACACCAGTGCTCTTAATCCCTGAGCCATTTCCCCAGACTCGGCTAAAATAATTCTTACACAGCAAGGTCTGAAGAAATAATTCAAAAAAGAATTCCCAAAGTTGTTGGGAGGAAGACACTGGGGATGGTGTGTAGTATTCTGGTATAACTTCTGGAGATGCTTGCAGGACCCTGGCTGATGCTGCCTTAGACTTCACTGGATCTAGACACTGGTGGGTCCTCTTCCCTAGCAAAAGCATAGTCCTGCTAGGTGGGCAAAATGACCCTTGATAACAACTATTTGGAAAAGGAGAATGCTGACATACTTAAAATATTTCTGGCCATATACGAAATCTTTTCTGTAAATCTACCTAAGTGGTCAGACTTGCATTCTCCTGTCTCTCTGGCTCTGTTTAAATTATTTAAAGTGTAACCTGAGGCTGGGACCTGAAAGAGACTAAGGATGACAGCATATGTGGAATGGTAGCCTAAGGTGCACATAAATTAGCAAACTATGCTATTCAAGGCCAGCTTCTCTTTGGGAATTAGCCAGAGCCAGACATGTACTAAGAGTCTTATTCTTTATTAATCTGCGTGCGTGAGCACTGATTTGTCACTGGGATGGTATATTATTTCTACAACAGCTGCACCAGAGTCTGTAACCATTGTAACTGCAATGGCTAATATTGATTGTCAGTCCAACAGGCTCTGGAGTCACCTAGGAGACAAGCCTCTGGGCACGTCTGTGAGAGATTGTCTAGAGTAGATTAGCCTCTGGAATGTCTACATGGGATTATCTAAATTTAAATTGAGGTGAGAAAATCCACTCAGAATGGAGGCAGCACCATTCCCTGGGTTGAGTCCAGGATTGGATAAAAAGAAGAAAGTGAAGCCAATCTGAGCATTCATCAAGTTAAACTCCAGGATGCCCAGTGGAGTTTAAATTTCAAGTAAACCGTATGTTTAGGACTGCTAACAAGTCTATGTCAAATGAAGGCATCCAGTACTTTATCTAGTCACTCTATCAGCTGTACTCTTGCTTCTGTGACCTCTTCAATCCCAGCTAAAGGCTTGCCTTCCAGCTTTCATTCTTCCTTGAAGCCCTCCAATACTATCAGCTCATTCCATTTTTTTTCTCATCTACATTTATCTCTATAGGGGAAGACAAGACCGTCTTGAGAACTGATGGACATGTCGGAAGAGAGAAGGTGTGATGTGAGTGCCTCAGATGCTGAGAAGCTGGGGGGGGGGGTCATTTGCAAATTGGGTGTTTGCAAATAGAAGACTTCTCACTGATGAGAATTCAATGCAAGGCAGTGCTGACTAGGTGAGCTGTCAGTCTGGGACTCCCTATGCCCTATAGCTCTGGCGGCGCCAATGTCTGCATTCACATGATGGTAGAAAGGAGGAACTCGTGTTAGTTATCAAGACAGTTTCTCCAAAGATGTATTATCTCTTCTTAAAGTTGTCCATTGCCTTGATTCTTTATGGCTGGCCCACCAGAACAACTGCTGTGTGGGATATATACCTTCTACCCCAATTACAGGTTCTAACAGGAATTCTTGGTACAGGATAGCAAAGCTTTCTGGCTGCAGGTGTGGGCTTGCAATGAAATATCTTTGGAAGATCCTAAGAAAGGATCTTTTAACCCAAGGCTGAGCCTGTACATCCCCAAAGAAATATGATTATACTATCGAGGAACGGAACTCGGAGCTGTTTAACAGTTGTTGCAGTTATATGGCCAGCTTTCAGGAGAGCAGGATTCCATATGTGTTCCACATTGTATCTGCAAGTCAAATACGTCATCCAAGGGGAAGCCAGGGCCTGTCAATAGGTCTGAAGCAGACACTACAAAAGGCAGGAAGTTCATGGCTCAGCACTAATGGTGAGAACAATCCAAGGCCAGGTGGTCACAAAGATTTCTGAGGTAAGCCAAAGGGAAGCTGAGTCTTGGAGTTTAGGTTATTAACTTGATACTCATCGTGGTTTTGATCCTTTGAGAGGTGACTCTACTATAGCTCCAGTGTAGACAGAGGTCCTGTTACCTTTAAAGATTTGCTTCCTATCAAAACACAACATAAAAACTACAGAGGACTGTGGCTGGTTAACTGGGGAAAAGGGAGATCTCAGAGACATCCCTACCTTCCTCTCTTTCCCATCTCCCTCTCGCTCTCTTAGAAGAGGGTAAATATAAAATAGGGATGCTGGGATACATTTCCTGGGTCATAAGATAGGGGTGAAGAGGAAATAGATGCTACACAAGTTACTCATTCATCAGAGGCCACCTCAGAAGGTCAAAGGTTCCCAAAGATGACAAACAGCCATGATCTCAGCAGTGACAGGAATAACCCTACAGTAGCAACAGCCTTCTCTCTACCTCTCCTAGAACAGGTAGCAGTGAGATTTAAATACCATTGTCTCGACCAGCAGGATTCCAGTCGAAATCATCTTCTCTATCCTGTTTCCAATCACAGACCCCGTGATCAAAGCTGCAGTCAACTGAGATGTTTAAGTCTGCTAAAAAAAAAAACCCACAAAAGTATATTCAGAACCATTAAGATCATCACAAAAGTAGCTAATTTGGAGCTCTGGAATGTCTGGGATGTCATGGGTTTAGCTGCACAGAATATAGATCGTGGCAATTGACATGCTTGTAGGGGTAGTTTAAGCCAGATGCACCATCTTTAGACTTTTACATTTTATGAGTATGAGGGTTTTGTCTGCATGTACATCTGTGCACAACAAACGTGCCTGGTGCCCATAGAGGTAAGAAGAGGACATTATATGGTTAATTATATGTATATTATGTCACAGATGGTTGTGAGCCAGCACGTGGGAGAGAATAGAAGCTGGGCCCTCTATAAGAGCAGCAAGCGTGCTTAACCAACTGAACCACCTCTCCAGATCCCCTATTTTGAGTAACATCTGTATAGCCATTCTCAGCAAATTCTGTTGTAATCTCAGAAAATAAAACAAAAGGAACCAAAAAGATGGCTCCATGGTTAAGAGCCCAATGACCCTCATTGGTGAAGCAAAACAAGGAATATAACTGTTTGTTCATAAAATTCAGGCCAGAATTAAAGCACAGAAAACAAGTGTCTGTGGAGCGCTCAGCCATAAAGCATCGAACTCACAACCCTTTCTACAAGGCTCAGGTATTTTGTAACACTGAGGGCAAACTGGCCAATACACACATCAAACCAGCATTTCCCTTGACCTACATCAGCTCAGAACCAGATAGTTATGAATAGCCCCTGTGCCCTTAAGGCAGTGACTCTCAACCTTCCTAGTGCTGTGACCCCTTAATACAGTTCCTCAAGTTGTGATGACCCCCCCAACCATAAAATTATTTTCATTGCTACTTCATAAAGTATAATATTGGTATGAATTGTAATATAGATATCTGTTTTCCGATAGTCTTAGGTGACCCCTGTGAAAGGGTCATTTGACCCCCAAAAGGGTTGTGACCCACAGGTTGAGAACCACTGCCCTAAGGTCTCTGAAAGTATTCAAATGATCCAAACTTAAATGGTTCCCCTTGCCCCTCCCTGTTGACTTTCCTTCTACATAACCCTTATGGACCTTGGTTGAGTTTTCCACTAGCTCCTGCTCTTGCTCAGTGTGTCCCCTTCTCTTGTGAGTGTACGTAATAAACTGTTGTTTCAATGGCATAGGCCTCATGTTGCCACTCAGTCACCTCCATTAATTAAAATCTAACAGGCATTTCATGATTCCAACATTCCTGTTAGAAATTTATCAGGGACATATTGCATCAAATAGGCTGACCTACTGGCAGTTTCTAAATTGTATTTGTTTGTTTGTTTGTTTGTTTGCTGTGATGGCAAAATGACTGTGTAGTGCAGACATAACAAAGGAATATGAGCGGAGTCAGCTAGTGCTAGGTACTGGTTTTGAACTTTTATGTAAAGCAGAGGTCTGCAAGCCAGCACTTTAGCCTACTGTCTACTTGTTCCTTTACTCTATAAGGACAAAGGAAGCTATGCGCTCCAGAGACCATATGCCTTACAAAACCTCACGTATTTGCTCTCTGGCCCTTACCACAGAAGAGTGTGCTGACTCACGATGTAAGATAACCAGGACAGAGCGCTGTGAAAGAGGGCAAAGACCAAGACGTTTCTGATTTAAAGCTAAGGCAGCCCCCTTTCTCTCCAGCGTAGCCCTGACTGGCTGAATCTCACTACATAGAGCATAATGGTTTCCCACTATATAAGCCCACTTGTCGCTGCCTCCAGAATGCTGGCATTAAAGGTATGGATGATCATGTTAGACCAACCTGGTATTAAAACTTTTTAAATTACATTTTAACTATGTATGCGGGGGTCAGAGGACAGTCTGTGGAAGTCAGCTCTGTCCTTGCCCCATATGGGTCCTAGGGATCAAAATCAGGTCGTCAGATTTGGTGGCAGATGCTTTGAACTTCTGATCCATCTTGATGGCCCATAAGTTTTGCTTTTTTTCGACCCATTGCAATTTGCCTTTTTTCCCCACAAAGCCATGTCATCTAATTTGATTATTGAAAATATCTGTCATTGGACCCTCAATAAATCTAAAACTCCTAAGTGGCTTATCCAGGCTCCACAGATACTGAATGCTGGAACTGAGCCTGAACCTAGATCAGGCTGAGATCCATGACTGTCCATTTTGCAGAGGCCAGGTTTGGCTTTGGGGTGGGGCAGCATTGACGGGGGACAGGATAGCCTATCAGAGGCAGCATGATGGGCATCTTAATGGGAAAGGGGCTCTCTTTTAGAACCTGGAGAGGAGTTCCGTTAAGAGAGATGGCCTAGCACACATCCCAGCACTCAGGAGGCAGAGGTGGCTGGATCTCTGTGAGTTTGAAGCCAGCTGGGTCTGTAGAGTGAGTCCAAGGACAACCAGGACTACACAGACAGACTTGTCTCAAAAAACAAGAACAAACAAACAAAAACCCAAAAGGACAAGAAAAAAGGAGGCACCCTAAAGTACAAAAGACATAGCAGCCATGGCAGCATGTGGGTGGGATGTCCAGAGGAGCAGAAGTCTTTAGAGAAGCCCCCTTGGGTGCCTGGTAGTGGTGGCAGTGGTGGCACACCTTTGTAATCCCAGAACTCGGGAGTCAGAGGCAGGCAGATCTCTGTGAGCTCAAGACCAGCCTTGTCTGCAAAGCAAGTTCCCAGACAGCCAGAGCTACACAGAGAAATCATGTTTCAAAAAACGAGAGGGGGAAGGGAGAGGGAGAGAGACACTCTGGAGAAAGGGGCTAGTTTGGCTTTTATGTTTTTCTTAACTGATAGGAAGTTTCATACCATGAAGTCCAATTCAGCATAGCCTATGTGATAAAGAACTTGGAAGAGTTAGGTCCTGGGTAAGACTGTACTTTATTGGCTGTTAGGCCAACAACACAGCATGGCATCATAACTCTGACCCAGAGGGAGAGCTGCAAGGATCTATGCCTGTGAGATCTGGCCTCTTACAGTGCCTGACCGGCATCTTAATGGGATCAGCTTCTTAAAGGGGCAGACCCATGATCTAGGCTCTAACAAGTAGAGTAGGAACTAGTTGGGAAGAGGAATAGAATCAGTTAGGCAATAGGGATGAAAATGATCAAAATACTTTATAAGCATGTATAAAATGTCCTAATGAAACTCATTTTGTTTAAAGGTTTAAAAAACCTTTAAAAATGACCTACTATTTAAACACCAGTGGTTAGGGGTAAAGGGATTTCCTTCTGGCCTGCTATAACCATCTTTTATCGTGGAGGAAAGGATGCTGAGCTAACCTACAGAGTACTTGGTCCTGTAGTTATGACAACAAAATAAACAGAACAATACAGTGATGAGTAAGTAGGTCTATAGCAGTAGTAATAGAGTCATTAACAGTCCTTAGTAGTGGGAGAGGGTCACTGGACTCCCACCTAGGATTCCAGCCACCTACTCCCTCTTGACCCCCTCCCTTCAGCTGCACATAGTCTTGGGAGACACTAGAGCAGATAGGACCTGAAAAAAGGCAGGACTCCATGATTCAGCTTTAGTGACGTCATCATCATCTTTGCTGAAATGGGACCTTTCAGTGATACACTATTTCTCATTCACTCATACTTCTTTGAAGTAAGCCTCATAAGCTCGTTGTTTTACCAACTTAGACGGGTGGGAAGGTTACTTTGGTCTGTTATTAGTGCCACCTCTAGAGAGAATGAATATTTGTTTACTCATGTTTCCACAGGGAGAGTAACACACACTGGTTCTGCGCCCCGTGGTGTAGCGAGGTTTCTCTTGGTTGCTTACACTGAAGCAGTAATTTCGGGAAATGAAGGATGATGCAGGAGTGAGCATGGACTCTCTAGCTGCTTTTCTCTCCCTCCCAGGGGATGAGGAAGTATGCTGTGCTGTGTTCATGAAGCCCCTCCCCCTCGTAAGGTAAATTGATAGAGCTATCTAGTGCCTGTCTCCAGGCTGGCGTGTAGGCCAGCCTCAGCTACATCATGCAGGGTGAAGCTGGACTTCCCAGCTCCCAAACCTCTAAGAGTCAGAAATCGCCTTTGTTCTCCAGCTTTAAGAGAAGGCTCTTTCTTCCTTCAGGGTCCCTGTAGCCATGATGCTATTCTCTCCTGAGTTGAAAGATCTCTCCCACTTCATGGCGCATCTAAGAAAGGTCTTCCTGAAGGGTGATCTCATGTCAGCTCCTTTCCTTGAGTCTGCTACTATTTTAAATTATAGAATACTTAGAAAGAAGCATTAGTTACTGTGAACAAAAGTTCCGGAAAGGAGCCAAACCAAAGGCTACTTCAGTGACTGAAGATGTGGATTCAAATTTACGTTTGCGCTATTTTTAGCCCCTTTAATAACCATTCATTGCCAGCCTCCATGTCTGACCTGACATCCTTGTGACTATCAGGTGAATCCTTCTGAGATGTATTAACTTAGCAGACTCCCAGATTCTGTCAACCCCAAAGCTAAAATGTCATCAGACAGCGTCTGGGGCCTATAACAGAGGTTCCCCCACTTGGCCGGAACCTATCAACCTGGTGTTCTCATCATTGCGTCTGAAAAATGATTTGATTTGTGACCTTTGTTCTTTACCATAAACATCTAGGAAACTGTTGCTACACTGAAACATGATGGTTGAGGCCTCTGAAATCTCTGTTCCTAGGCCGGAGTTACTCATCATTTATTCTCTTTGAGAGGAGAGCTGTGGCTTTTTTTTCTTATTTTTTTTTAAATCATTACCTTTGTGTTCCAGTTTGGAATTTAGTTCTTTTCTTTGGACGTAAACCAGATCCAACTCCTCTGCTTCATTTACCTTAGCTGATAAAGAACCTTGATTAGTTAAGAAGTAACCCAAACTCCCACATGCACCAAAGAGTGAACTTAGTGTCGGAACCTAGAAGGTTTTGTCATGGAGTATGATGGCAAAACGGGTTAGATCTCCTCCCCCCTACCAGTTCTCACCCAGTTTCCTCCCCTGGAAGAGTGTTTTTTAGAAGTTCTCTCGAGAGAGTGCAACATTCACACTCCGGACTCACCCTTTCTCACCAGGTTTTGGAAAACCATTTTCTTGAAATTTTCCTTAGTAAGGGGGATTGTGTGACTGGTCTACTGTTTCTGACCTAGATGAGCCCGTGTCTGCCTAGTCCTTGATTAATTCCACTTGGTTTTTGTGTATGTGCTCACCAGTCACACAGCCACGAATACAAGATAAAACGGAGTACCCAGAAAGTAGGAAATTGGGTCTCAGTGTGGGGATTTGGGGTTAACACACAAACTGTCTTGGAGGGGCTGAGACCTATGGTGGGTTCTGTACAGCAACCTTTGCAGCAACGATATAGCAAACAGGTGTATCAGCCAACCATTTCATGCAGAAAAACCAAGATCTGTGTTGTAGTGTTTTGCTGCTTCTGTAATCTTTGTATTTTGGCTTAAAATTCCTTTTGACACAAAATCTCATTATGTAGCCTTCGCTGGCCTGGAACTTGCTATGCAGACCAGCGTAGCCTTAAATGCAGAGAGATATGCCTATCTCTGCCTCCTATATGCTGGGACCAAAGGCGTACATCAGCAGGCCTGGCTATTTTGGCTTTTAAAATCATAAACGTACAGCTGTGATAGTCTCTTTCCATACAGTGAGCCTTTGAAAAGTGCCTTCAATAAATAAAAAAGTGAGGTGAGAGGGACTCACAAGGCCTCACCACTTCCTGACGGTCTATTGGCAGTTAACCATCACTGGGAGAGGGGAGAGGGAGAGACATTTTCTCCAGTGGCGTCACCACTGGTTAGTAAGTTGCTCCTATAACAATCCCTTCATCTTCCCTCTAGTGACTGTTGATGTTCCCCCATAGAAGGAGAAGGTGGGGGGGGTCATTGGACCCTCAGCTGAGTTTCCAGCTGTTCCTTCCTACACCTTCCTAGCGTTTGTATATAATTTTGCCCTAACTGCATGCCCAGCGGTCTTGATAGAGTATACAGGTTGCAGGTGGATAATTGATGGAGTACTCCATCTATGCGCTATGGGGCAGAGATAAGACTGAATGGTAGTGTGGCTGCTTTTGGGGTCACTCACTCCTGTAAGCAGCCCATCGCTCATGCTTAGTAAGTAAGCCCAACAGACTCATTGGTTACCCAGGATAGACTATAGTCCAATCATCCTTTGTGCTATTGTTGGGGTCTTATAAGGAGGGGTTGTTTATATCTCCCCTGAGAAGAAACTCAGATGCGTACCAGGTTACAAAAAAAAAGATATGAGAATAAGAAGGAGACTAGTTGGGAAGAGGTAGGGGATCAGCAGGAGTAAAAATGGGACAAGAGAGCATAATATGACAAAAATATATTCTATACATGTATGAAATTTCATTTGTATAATTTATATAGGCTCAGAAAATCATTTTATTTGAGACAAGGGTTTGTTTTTTTTTTTTTTTAAATATGCCCTGACTGTCCTGGAACTCACTCTGTAGACCAGGGTGTCCTCAAACTCACAGAGATCCCTGCCTCTGCCTCTTCACCACAATGGGCATCATAACAACTTTTCAGATGCTGGGTATGGTGGCACACATCTTTAATCCCAGTACTTGGAAACAGAGGTAGGCAAATATCTGAGTTCAAGGCCAGCCTAGTCTACATAGGGAATTTCAGGCCAGCCAAGACTACATAGAGAGATCCTGTCTCAAAGGAAAAATAAAACCTTTTAAAAAAGAAGTAAAAAGGGAGTGTTTGGGAGATCTGGTGATGAAGGTCTCCAATTTGGTGGGTATGCTGCATGAGAAGTCTGGCAGCCATACAGCTATGCTTTCTGGGTGTTGGCAGGGAGGGGCTGTGCCAGACCGGAAGCAGCCAAGTAAGGGAATAGGACAGGACTTACCCTCCTGTTTTCCAGAACAGTAGTTCCCGTTTAAAACCCGTGGAAAAATTCTCTAGATCTTACCTAGGCCCTTGTTTCTAAGCACTTAAGGGCCAAAATCTTCTCCTTTTTGTAGTTTAAAAACATTTAATCACATGTTCTTCTTCATATGCTGATCTTAACCCCTAATGTATATATGTCTATATGTGTATATATGTCAACAGATGTTAAGTATGGGTATAGTATAGTATTTAGAAATAAGACCAAGAAAGGGTCTTATTAGGTGAAGAGAAGGACAGAATACGGACTAAATGACACATGAGTCATGAAAGAGAGGATGTAAAGCTATTTTTCCTAGTTTTTTTTTTTTTTTGGTTTTTCGAGACAGGGTTTCTCTGTGGCTTTGGAGCCTGTCCTGAAATATTTTTCCTAGTTTTAACTCTGTTATGTTTTTTCTTTTTTCTTTTTTTTTTGTGGCGGCTATGTGAATAAAAATGTAATTGGTAGTGAAACCCCAAGTGATCTGCCACAGCTTCAGAATGGCCATGATAAGTGTATAGCGTTTGGGACTACACGAATGTTTGAGTGGCCTCCTTAAAATTGCTGAGTGATGTTTTTATTTGTGATGTAATAAAGTGATTGTATTAAACATGTTTTTTTTTAATAAAAAGTTTGGATGTTTCAGACTTGGTATACTGAAAGGAAGCTAAGCCATCTTTCTTAAGGCAGGAATTGTTTACTCTTGTTTGTTGATTTGTCATGAGGAATTACATTTGTTTTTGTAAAATGCATGAATAACAAAAGCAATACTTACAAAATACATCTCCTCGAAGGCTTTGCTCCTCTTCTACCTCATTCTTTAGGACTTCATCTCTTTTCTCTTCCTCAAGTCCCTGTCTCTTTCTCTCTTCCTTCCTTTTTTGTTCTCCATCAGAATTCCCGCTCCTGGAAATGCTCTCTTCAGAGCTGAAAGGCAAGTTAACCTTAGGGGTGCGTGTAGTGGTGGGTCTTGGAGTGACATTTTTAAGCTTCACCTTTTTCTTCATGTTGTGCTTGTGAGCCAGTAACTTCTTGATTCGATCTTTGATGGTCCCAGGTCCTCTGAGGATTTCCTTCACGGAATTTTCAGGAATAACTAAACCAAAAAGTAAGGCAGGAGACTAGGCATTTGATTGAACTAATACTTGAACAATCAACCATTTTAGAAGTGTCAAAGTGCTTATCCCCAGATAAGACCTCTATAACACCCAGTCCAAATCTCAGGGAACATCACGGAAGAGGGGATGTATGCCGTGAAATGCTGTCCTCCGGATATGACATGGCTGTTGCACTCACGAACTCACAGTAGCTATGGTAACCTGAACAAGATGGAGCCTATCAATATTCCATTACAGAGGGAGGAGGGCCTTATGAGGCCCCATCTTCTCTGAACAGGTGTTGGCAGTTAATGGTTATTGGGGGAGTGTGTGTCATTTTCTTCAATGGTGTAGATATTGGTAAACTGCCCATGCTTCAGTAACTACCACCATCCCATGCTCATGCAAGCACCTCTAATTAGTTAAACTCAGTCGGCCACCACCCTTCCCCTAAGAAAAAACAAAGCAACGACAACAACAGACTGAAACTAGGAGGGAGACTTCAGATAAAGGGGTTCAGCAGGAATGGGATGAGAGGCTATTGGGGGCAGGGTTAAAAAATGACCAAAATCTACTAGATACATATATGAAATTGCCAAAGAATAAAGAAAATAAATTTAAAAATTATCAGGCTTGATAGTCATCATTGCTGGGCCACTTCTAGCTGTACTTCCTGTGTCCCTGGCAACATACCAACTTCGCAAGGGAAAAGCACTGATAGACAAAAGAAGGTGTAAGTGTCAGAATTGCCTGTCTTTAAAATTTGGCTACAGAATGGGGTCTGACCGGTTCTGGGCGGAGTCACGACTTTCTAAATCGCCAGAAAGATTCCAAGATTCTTACCCTCCAGGAGGCTTTCTGATAAAGAACAAAGATACATTCTTGTCCCTTCTCTTAAGAGTTACTTCAAAAGGGGCCTTCTGATCAGCTGGAGAGGAAAACACCCCTTGGAAGGGCACTCTAGTCCAGAGGGTTTTTTGTTTTTTGGTTTTTTTTTTGTATAGCTTTCTTTGGCTGTCCTGGAACTGAAGATCTGGTTGGCCTTAAACTCACAGGGACCCCCCTACCTCTGTCTCGAGCCCAGGGATTAAAGGCACGCGCCACCACTGCCCAGCAAATAATGGGTTTTCATTATGGCATTTTCACTCTGTCCCTGAGACTTTTTTTTTTTAAAGCACACACTGGAGAGATGGCTCAGCCACTAAAGGCTAGGCTCACAACCAAAAAGCACATAATTTACTTTACCATGCTGGCCAACCCAACTGGTCATTTAGTACATTGTCCACTCTGACCCTGTGAAGGCGTTTTCCTCCTCGACTGCCCTTTTGGCCGTTGCCCATTCTTAGCCCTGATAGTGCCTCATGTTATTCTGAGCTAAACCCCAGCTGTATTCTACACTACACTGTGTGTCTTACCTGAATACATTCAGGGTTGATGATAAAGACCGGGGAACCAAGAGAAAGGCCAGAGCTAGACTTTGGTAATGGGGAAATACTAGCTAGTGTAAAAGAACTCAGAGGCAGAAAGGGGCTGCTTAGGTGGATACTGTAGTTTTGTAGATGGGTGAATTAGTGACTTGTCCATGGGCGTTTGGTTAGCTAGCAGCAGAGTGAGTACTTGAGAGCAAAGCACAAGAATTCCTTCTATTTTCTACCATGTCCACGATGGGCTTATTTCTATGTTAAGGCTAACAGTTCTTTTTCTCTAGACTGTCTCACGTTCCTTGAGATCTGTGATTTAAGGATACATGTCTCTGTTCTACGAAGAAGTCAAACTGATGTTAAAAATAAATGATTAGTGTTTTTAGAAAATTTTGTTTTTAAAATATCTCTTTGTGTGTGTGTGTGTGAGATGGGCATGTGTGTGTGTGTTCACATGTATGAATGTGGACATAAGCATGCCATGACGTGTGTGGAGGTTATAGTAGAACATCAGGTGCCTTTCCTCTCCTTCCACCTTTTTTGAGACAGGTGTTTGTTGTTTGCCACTGTATATGCCAGGCTAGCTGGCCTGAGAGTTTCTGGTAAGTGTCCTGTCCTCAGTTTCCTAGTTTACCATAGTACAGATATGTGCCTACTATTTCTAACTTTAATGAGAGTTCTGGGGATCTGAACTCAGGTCCTCAGGCTTGTATGCCAAGCATTTTACCCACTGACTTGTCTTTTCAGCTCATGAATGATTAAAGAAACATATTAGGGCCAGCAAGGTGGCTCCATGGGTAAAAGCTCTTGCCTCACAAGCTTGGCAACCCGACTTTAATCCCCAGGCCCCACACAAATGCAAATGAAGGGCACTGCTGCCACAAGATTGTTCTCTGACTGCCACACTTGCATCAGGGCATGTTCACCCCGTGCCACATTTCAGGTGCATGCAAACAATAAACAGAAATTTAAAACTTAAAAGTACTAATCTTTAAACCAGGTCTGGGAATGTAGCTCACTCGCGAGCATAGTTGCTTAGCATGTATAAAGTCTTGGCTTTGCTCCCCAGCACTGAATGAATTGGGTGTGTTGGCACATGTCTGTAATCCAAGCAGGAGGTTCAGAAGTTCAGTATGATCCCCAGCTACACAAGAAGTTTATGGCCGACTGGGAATAAGAGAGATTCTGTTCCAAACATATAAATTGAAACAAACAAAAACACTCAAAGATACCGTGAAAAATAATCAAACATATTTTCCAGTGTTATATTCTGGGCTTATGGTTAGCACTATATGTGGACATTTGTTTATACTGTAACTATTATTTCATTTAGTATTAAACAATATTAAGGGATAAATGCTGCTATACCTATTTTTGCACATGTGGAAACTGAGCCATTGGCAGTCAAATACTTGTTCTCAGTCCACAGGTATGAAGTCAAGGTGCTAGGAGTCAAGCTAAAGTAATCTTATTCCGAAAGCTGTGCACATGGGTGCTAAAAATTAGAAGTTTGTTTGACACAAGAAATGCTTTTGTTGATTTATAATTTTAATGCACTTGGCTACAGTACAGAAAGCAGGGGCTGCAAACAACGCCATACAATTGTGCTACCTCATTAAGCTCTCTCTCTCTCTCTCTCTCTCTCCCTCTCTCTCTCTCTCTCTCTCTTTCTCTCTCTCTCTCTCTCCCTTCCCTCCCCCTCCCTCCCCCTTCCTCCCTCCTGCTCCCTCTCCTTCTTTCAGATAGGACCTCATATAGTCCAGGGTGGTCTCAAACCTACCATGTAGCCAAGGATAACCAGACCTTTTAATTATGCTTCTATTTCCTCAGTGCTGGGATCACAGGCGTGTGCTACTACGCCCAGTTTATGGAGTACTGGGGATGGAACTCAGAGCCTTAGGCATGCTAGGCAAGCACACTACCCCAACTGAGCTACATCCATGGCCCCTCTAGGCAGTTATTCCTAATTCTTCAATTCTTAGCCATGGAAGTTAGGAGATCGTCATGTAGAGGTGAATTGCCCTTTTAAAGAAACACTTATTTTCTTGGGGCTCCTGTTTTCCTGCATGGCACTTTTGCAATTATCTTTATACAATTTCACAGTAGAACATCTGGCCCTCAACAGGGCGTTGAGATGACACTAATAACAATACTAACCACAGCAAACTTTACTGAGCATCTATTATGTGGCCAGCCTGATGAAGCTTTCTCCATACGTCACCTCATTTCAACCCCAAGACAAACTTCTCAGAAATGTATTAGTTTTAGTTTGAGCTACCTTTGGCACATCCCCAAAGAAGGATTTGGGTATAGGTGGTTTATCTGGGGTTCCAGAAGGCACAGTAGGGGAAGGAGGACAGTGAGTCAAAGAAGGTGAGTATCAGGCAGCCCAAACTACATTACAAGACCTTATTTCAAAACAAATAAGGAAAAAAGTAAACAAACAAACAAGGCCAGTGAGGTGGCTCAGCTCTTTAGAGGCTCTTGATGCACAATCCTGGGTTGATCTCCAGAGTCCACAAAAAGGTGGTCGGAAAGAACTGAGTCCAGAAAGTTTCCCCTGACCTCCACATGCATGCTGTGGTATGCATGCTCCCACAAACACCATGCACGTGCACACACACACACACACACACACACACACACACACACACACACAACACACACACACACACACACAGACATACACACACAGATAATAAAAAGTAACAATAATAAAATCAAAACCAACCAACCAACCAAAAATACAACAAAACAAAGTGAAACAAAAACAAGTCTAGTTATAAGTCTAGCCAGGGTTACAAGAAGGATAAATCTAGTAGTTGCTGCTATTTTATTATTTCCAATTATTTTATAATTATTACAGTTATTCTTCTTGATCTCATGAAGCCCAGGTCAAACTCCCTGTGTAGCCAAGGATGACCTTGAAGTCTTTATCCTCCTGCCCCCACCTCTTAAGTGTTGGGAGTACAGGCATGAGTCATGCTGACTGGTTGGCTTTAAACACTGTTGGACTCTGTTTACCAGAGGATGGCATGCACTGTGAGCGTAGATAGCTTGCCCTGGCAGGTATTTCAGGTACTCCCTGGGGTTCCTAGTATTCATTGCCATCATCACCAATCATCACCATTACTACTGCTAACATCATCATCATCATCATCATTTTGGCCCTTGAAGTCTGCCACTTTCAAGTTGAAGTAGTAAGAGGTAGTATCTAATTGCCTGTGCCTCTTTCCAGGGTGCGAAATATCCTAAGGGCTTGAGTTAATACCCAAGTACCATAAGATGGTGGAGTCTCAGTTGGCTTGGGTCCCCACCGCAAGTAAGAAATCTTCTGAAGCATCTCTTTATACAAAGTCCTCATGGGAAATCGCTTTTCCTGTTATTCCAGGTTAACAGCTGTGACATTTTCTAGTTGGATATCTGACTTATACATTTATAGTTTAAACTCACTGTCATTAAAGAGTTCATTGGTTGTTCTACACACACACACACGCACGAACACAGGCTTTAGGATGACAAGAAGAAATGACAAGAACAAATCCTAGTTTGTCTTGTTTGATGTTCTGAAAAAAATCCTGACAAAAGTATGTTGTGACCAGAAAAATAAGATGTATTGCCTTTGCGTGTGCGTGTATGTGTGTGTGTTTTCCTTCTAGGATTTATTTGGTTTTGCGACAGGGTCTCCTGTGTCCCAGTCTGGGTTCAAAATCATTACGTATTGGAGGATGATCTTGAATGTTTGAGTCTCCTGCCTCCACCTCTTGCAAGTGGTGGACCTCATTTATTCAGTCCTGGGGGCAAGGCTTTGTACAGGTTAGGTACTCTATTAATTGAGCTACATCCCAGCCCGGGATCTTTCAGTTCTGTGTCTATAACTTTTGTGAGTCTCAGGAGTACAGCCCAACTAGGAAAAGACACAAGGGTGATTGACACACACACATACACACACACACACACACACACACACACACACACACACACAC
>NC_022026.1:43067184-43081153 GCF_000317375.1 Microtus ochrogaster | reverse complement strand
AAGGGCCTGGAGATTGACACACACACATACACACACACACACACACACACACACACACACACACACACACACACACACGGTGGGGGGATCTGGAAAGAATGCTTTGGGGGGGCCAGATAGGAAAGTGCCATGACCAAATGCTACTTACCAGAGCACTGAAGTCCATTGCCCCTATATCCCTGCTTGCATTTGCACTTGAAGGATCCTGGGGTATTGAGGCAATTGGCATGGAGGCTGCACACACGGGTATTCAGAGCACACTCATTTATATCTGAAAAGGGGAACATTCCAGTGAACAACTTTATGATAAAGGGGCTTGCTGAAAGAGTAGCCTTTTTACTTGAGCAACTTCGAGACCAACCACTCAACACCTCAGCAAACTAAGTGCGGCCTGAGAGTGGAGAGGTGTTCAAAACCAGAGGCCCTTTGGCCCAGAGCCCTGGCTTTGCCTGGCGCCTGTCTGGTATGTAGGGAAGGTGCATGCAACTCACCTCCCCCGAGCAACTTCACGGCCTGCTTATTATTAATGCTATTGAAATCTGCTAAGATGTTTGGAGTTTCTCCTTAACATCTTCATCTATGTAATCTGGAACTGAATAACACTATCGGGAAAACAAATGCTAGATTTTGGTTGGGTTTGCTTTTCATCCTTGTAATAGGAAAACTAAGTAATGATATCAGAAAATGAATTCTAATTTTGGATGGCCTTTAAACTCCTCACAAACAAAAAAAGACGGGATCAGCCAGGAACCTCTGACATCATCTGAATTCACAGGCATGGGCATTTTGTTTAGAAGCTGCAAGGGGAAAGGGTCAGGCTGGTTTGAGCTCGCCTGTTGGATTCAGCGGTGGAAAATTGGCCAGATTCCACCCAGGTGGGAGCTGCAAGTGCTCTTCTCTGCGCCCCATGTCCTGCCTATGCTTTTGTAGATGTAAGCAGACAAAACAGTGTATTGTTTTGAACTCAGTCATAAAAGGAGCGCTGATGCTCATCGTAAGCACTTGTAGCACATCCGAGATTTGCTTCCTTGTGCAGCTATGTGGATTCCCAACTTGTTGTGTGGGGAAAGTCCTTGCAGTGTCAGGGAACTGGGGAATACTGTACCACTGTCACTTGATTGCACGACTGGCTGGGTCAACAGGAGAGGGTGAAGAAAATTTGAGGGAATAACCACCGAGGCCTCCCAAAATGCTTCAAAAACCAGCAATGGGGTGTTGCCCCACCATGAAGGTACAAGACATGTCCCAAGAAGCCCTAAACACAGGATTTAAATCATTTTCTCCACTGGTTAGCTTTCCATGTCATGTGGAAACCTTTGTCACCCATGTTATGTGACTAGAGAGCTAGAGGTAACCCACATTTCTCTTCACTGTAGGACAATATATTAAGGGCAACTGCTGTGGGATATTTGTACACTGTGTGAAGATGTATTGCTGGGATTGGAGTAATAAAAAGCTGAACAGCCAATAGTAGGCAGGAAGTATAGATGGGACTTCCAGCCAGTGAGAGCTCTGGGAAGAAGAAAGGTGGAGTCGTCAGCCAGACACGGAGAGGAAGCAGGAAGTACAAGATTGAAGGGAGGTAATGCTATGTGGCAGAATGTAGATTGAGACAAATGAGTTAATTTAAGTTATAAGAGCTAGCTGAGACAAGTTTAAGCTAAGGGCCAAGTTTTCATAATTAATAAGTTTCCATGTTGTTATTTGGGAGCTGGTGGTCAACAAAAAAGCTCTACAGGCAATGGGTATGCAAGACCCCACAAGCTCTTGAGGCTTGGGATCCCTTCCCTAAGAGATACAAATGTTTGACTTCATACAGATGAGACTAATAGTTGACTAAGAACAGTGTTAGCAGAGACTGAGTTTGACACTTGAGCTATGGAGAGACCAAAAGAAGAGGAAAGGACACGTGCCTTTTCATAGAATTTTCCTTTTAAAAAATGGATGCATGCGTGTGCGTGTGTGTGCAGATGTGTGTGTGCCTGATGAAGGCCTTGAGTGGCTGCCTCTATAATTATCCACTTTTCTTTTTGAGGCAGAGTCTTCCCCTAAGACTTCTTTTTTTTTTCTTAGATAGGCCGGAGCCAGCAGACCCCAGTGATCCTCTTGTTCCTGTTCCCTAGAACTACGGTTCAGGTGTTTTCTGGGAGAGTTGGCTTATTATGTGGTTGCTGGGACCCAGACTCAGGTCCTTGTGTTTGTAGACCAAATACTTGTAACTACGGATGGAACTCTCCAGTCACCTTCATACATTTGTCTAAAGCCAATGGAAAACATTAGGAACAAACCCCCAAGGTCTTCTTAATCTTACAGCAAATATAAATATTTATCGCTCCCATTCTTGGATGTGTAATTGGGAACAGAAGCAAATATAAACTAATTGAAAACTTACAAAATTATAAAAAATGATCTCACAGGTAACATCTCAAGATATTTGCCTCCATAATAATTATATTCATTTGTTTAAGTCACTATGGACCTAGCTTCATAATTAATTTCACTGGGGTTACCTAAATGCTGCAAACTTAATATCAAGGTTTTCTGTGTTGTCTACCTGGCCAGTATAGTAGATTGAACGGACATAAAAAATAGCTGTAGAGAAAGCCCGTGGGGCTCGGGGGCAAGGGGAAAAAAAGTCACTATCTTACCTACGCAATCATACCGGTGACTGACATATTTCAATTCAAAACCAATGTGACATTTGCAGTAGTAGCTTCCAAACGTGTTCACACATCTTCGATTGGAAGGGCAGACGGCTTTCCTGGAAGCGCATTCATCGATATCTAAGGTATAGGAGCAGAAGCTGTCAGTGACTGCAGGAAGAGTACTCCAACACATGCGCAGGTACTCACCTTAACTCCCAGCATGCAATGCTCAAGCACAAGCAGCCTCCTGGCCTAGAAAACTGATTATCTAGTGAAAAGTGCCTATGTCACTTGTTCAGGAAGTATTCTAGGTTTTTACCAGGCACACGCACAGCTCTTTAGTTCACAGGTTCACATCACTGTGCCTGTCTTTCCTTGGAGGTGTTTCCTGGCTATAATGTCATTATCTATACCCCCCCCACAACATGTGTATCCTAGATGGTCTTAGACTGGCTATGTAGCCAAGAATGACCTTTAACTCCTGGACACAGCAGAACTTGGACTTCCCATTCTTGTGGCGTGAGTTTCCCCTTATAATAAGCAAAAATATAATTGTTTATCTTTTTTTTTTTTTTGCTTTTTTGAGACAGGGTTTCTCTGTGGCTTTGGAGCCTGTCCTGGAACTAGCTCTGTAGACCAGGCTGGTCTCGAACTCACAGAGATCCACCTGCCTCTGCCTCCCGAGTGCTGGGATTAAAGGCGTGCGCCACCATCGCCCGGCTTATAATTGTTTATCTTAAGCTGGCCTGGTTATTTCCTGAATCAAGTTACCTTATACAGTATCTGTTCAGCACAAGCCTGTAATGAATGAAAATGGAGTTCAGCGGAGGGAGAATGGAGGGGAATGAAGAGGAAATGGGAGAGGAATAGAGGCTATGCCTTCTGGTTTACCTAGGCACACTCTTCCATTTGGGCCCAGGCGGAGGCCAGAGGATGGACACACACATCGTGGCCCTTCCTCTGTTTCTTCGCAGCTGTACTGGCAGTTTGTCCTGGCACATGTCCTAGAGTCTGCAAAAGTAGACAGAGATTAACTAAGGAAGTCTCTTCCAATTCTGTGATGGGAATTGTAATATGTCTTAGGACAGGATTCATGGTCTGATTCCCAAAAGGAAACCCACAAGGAATCCAGGCAAGCATGTTGTTGTGGTGGCCCCTGGGATGAATCTCACTCGTGGTTTGTTTCATGGAGCAACACATTGCACTTGACTATCTCTAGACAAAACCTATAGCTCTGAGTGCACCCCTATTTCTTAAATTGCAACATCATCTTATATTTCTCAGACTGGCCTTGAACTCACTTTAGCTTTAAAACATTTTTTTTAAAAAAATAATACTTCATCAATTATTTGGGAATTTCATATCATGGACTCCGATTACACTTCCCAGTCCTCCCAGGTCCTCCCCCACATCCTTGTAACCCCCCTCCTCAAGAAAGAAGAAGAAAAAGAAACAAACCAAACCAAAAGAAACCAAGACTCCAATGAAGTTGATTGAGATAGGGTCTCTGTTGCTTTTCTACTATGTACTCCAGGCTAGCTGGCCTGGAAATCTCCAGGGATCCTTCTGTCTCTGCCTCACATCTTCCTGAAGGGTTGCTGGAATTATAAACCCTTGTGCTTTTTGTTTTGTTTTTTACTAGGGTTCTGGGGATTTGAACTCGAGTCCTCATGCTGGCAGGTCAAGTGCTTTTACCTCCTTAGCCATCTCTCAGCTCCCTCAAAATTTCTTATATTCTCTGACCATTGACCACAACCATGATTTTGGTAAATATACTCCATCCACCCAGCTCCAGAAAACACTAGTCATCCAGAGGGATCAAAGACAGTGAAATGGGCCAGGAGGAATAAAACCAGCACCCAGGAAAGAGGCCAAGGACATGGTTTAAGCTCTAAATGGAGAAGCAAAGATAATCCTTAGAGGGAAAGAAAGAGTGTGTAGGGATGGAGACCGAAGGTGGGAAGCAAACACCTACTGATGGTTATAGTACTCATTTCTTTTCTTCTCTTTTTAGTTATCTTCTTTGAAATGTAATCAGCAAAATTAACATTACTCTCTTTCCATTTGGGGAAAGATATCTCTTTGGCATTGCCTGAGTTCTCCTGGAAGGTTTCAGATCCATTAGCATCGATCTTTTTAAAATAAAAGTTCAAAGCAATGACTATAAAAGTCTAGATAATGGGTCCTCTTTGGGGAGGCATAAGAGAAAAGTTCTGGCCAAGTTCTAGTTGGTGGTAGTCACAAAGGTGCTGTACAAGAATTCATTAAGCTATCAGATTGTTTTATGTGGGCGTCTGTTTATGAGAATAAGGATATTTGAAAAAGACACCGTGAATGTTTGTGTTATCTCTTAGGCTTGTTTACAACGGGAGGATCTGAGTAAATGGTGAGAAGGGGCCAGGACAGAGAGGAGCCAGGGGCACTAGGCAAGACTAGATGAGATGACCTTGGCAAGCCTGGGGTGGACTGGAAGCCTACTTGACTGCAACCCTAGGAAGCTGGCTGAAGGCAGCAGGTTTATGTTTGCTGGGGGTCACAGGGCAGAAGAAAAGGAGACGGCAAGAGGGGAGGGAAGGCATGCAGGGAAGGTGGGTTTGTTTTTCAGCTGCAATGTGACACTTAAAAAGCCTCTTCTCTCAAGAAATGAATGGATGGAGGAACCCAGGTCTCTATCACAGAAAAGCTTTTCTTCTCAGGAATGTGGGTCAGAATGCACTTCCAACGAGACACTCTAATCTCAGGGAGTAGGGGCGTGAGAAAGGTAGCTGGTGGGAAGGATTGATGGCCTGGGATGATGCAGACATTTATCACCTCCCTTTGCTCACTACACCTAGTTTCATGGTGAAATCCAACTCGTCTCTACACACAGAGCTATGTAATTGATTTCCCCCACCCCCTTGAGTCTGTATTTTTCATTTATAAAATGAGTATCTAGAAGAAACAAGTCCACAGAGACAGAGGAGGCAGATTTGTAGCTGCTAAGGGCAATGGGGGTGGCTGCTAACGGTGATGTTCAAGACCATTATTTTTTGGAGGCAGAATCTCATGTATGCCCACGTTGACTTCAAACTTGACTTGTAACTCAGTTTGACTCTGAACTAATTTCTTATTCTCCCGCCTCCACCTGAATGTTGTGATCACAGGCATGCACTGGCATGCCATGTTTGTGTGGGGCTCGGGATCAAACCCAAGGATTTTTACATGCCAGGCAGGCCTCTACCAACTGCGCCATATCCTCAACTGTAGACATATTGTTTTTGAGAAATGTTTCACTATGGAGTCCTGTCTGGCCTGGAACTCACTGGGTAGATGAGACTGGCTTCAAACTCACAGAGATCTGCTTGCCCCTCCCTCTCGGATGCTGGGATTAAAAGTGTGTACCACTACACCAGGATAACCCTAAATATGTTTTTAAAAGGTGCCCAAGTAGGTCCTTTCCCACACACCGACTACCAAAAGGCAAGCTTTTCGCATTGAGTGGCTGCTGAAACTTACGTGCACAAGTGGCGTCGGGTAGAAGCATGTGGCCACTGAGGCAAAAGCATTTGTAGCTGCCGTGCGTGTTCACGCACCTGTGCTGGCATGGCCGGGGTTTGACTGCGCACTCATTCACATCTGCAGGGCCAGTCAGAAAAGGGAGGAAAGTTAACAAGAGTCAGACAACATCCATGTGCGAGGGACTGGATGCCGATTTTCAGAAGGACACAGGCTCCCTGCTTCTGTCCTTTCAAACTGTCAAATGTCTTTCCACTTGGAAAGATTGGTGAGGATGTGGAGCAAATAGGGCAATCATTCACCATTGGAGGGAATGGAAAGTATTACAGGTACTTTGGAAAACGTCAAGTTAGAAAGAGACCGACCTATGAGCTAGCAGTTGCAGTCCTAGGCATGTTCCTAATAGAAATGCCTGCTGTCCGTTCACACCAAGAAAACCCACGAGCATATGTATAGTTCATACTAGCGTATGTATAGTTCATACTAGCGTATGTATAGTTCATACTAGAGTATGCATAGTTCATACTAGCGTATGCATTGTTCATACTAGCGTATGTATAGTTCATACTAGCGCATGTATAGTTCATACTAGCGTATGTAGAGTTCATACTAGCGTATGTATAGTTCATACTAGCGTATGTATAGTTGGAGTGATTCAAGTACACCTCTACAGGATAGATACATGATGAGTGTGTCGTAAGCAGTTAAATAGAGGAAACTACAACTATAGGCAACAAAAGAAGATTTTCACAAGCAGAAATTGAGTAGAATAAGCTGAGTATCACCATTCTGCTGTGATAGAGGAAGTAAAGTCAAGATATGCTTTTATCTATCTATCTATCTATCTATCTATCTATCTATCTATCTATCTATCTATCTATCCATCCATGCATCATCCATCTATCCTACCTGTCTATCTCTCTATCTCTTTCTATCTATCTATCTATCTATCTATCTATCTATCTATCTATCTATCTATCTATCTATCTATCTATCTACCTGTCATCACATGATAGCCCAGGCTGGCCTTGAACTTGAGGCAGCCTTCATGCTTCACCCCCTCCAGTGCTAAGGATCACAGGCACAAGCCACCACCCACCACCATCCATGGCTATGCTTTTCTTGTTGATGGAAGAAATACTTAGATGTTTCAGAGGCAGGAACTGTTGAGTTTCTGTTTTTTTTTTTTAAATCTGGGTTTCAATTAGAAAGGTATTGTGGCAATTTATCACATATATTTTTTATTAAAACATTTAGTGTGTGTGTACGTGTGTGTGATATGTATGTGAGAGTGTGGGCACATGGTTGCCATGGAGGTCAGAGGAAAACTATCAAGTGTCAGTTTTCTCCTTCTGATGTAGGTTCCAGGAATCAAACTCAGGTTATCAGGCTTGTACAGCAAGTGCTTTTTACCCGCTGAACCGTCTCACTGGCCCAAGTTATACATTTCTTTTTTTTTTTTTTTGGTTTTTTGAGACAGAGTTTCTCTGTGGCTTTGGAGCCTGTCCTGGAACTAGCTCTGTAGACCAGGCTGGTCTCGAACTCACAGAGATCCACCTGCCTCTGCCTCTCGAGTGCTGGGATTAAAGGCGTGCGCCACCATCGCCCGGCCCCAAGTTATACATTTCTAATACATGTACACTTCTATATGATGCTACTTAAAGAGTTAGAAACATCAAATTTGAATATTTCTGTTAGTACGACTTCCTAAACAGCGCATGACAGGGAGCATTGCTGTGATTTTGGTTGACTCCAGATTTACACCCAGTGTCGTAGCTCATATCATTCTAGAGAAACCCTGACAGGCAGTTGGTAGTGAGGTTGCAGCATATATAATTGCATGTGAAGGTGCACACGGGGTGTTTACAGAGCTACATGTACATGATCTCAATTGTAGATGAATCAACAACCAAACAGAAATGTGTAGGGGACAGAAGCCCGGGGTGAACGCTCTCAATGCTAGCCATGCTTGTGGCTAATCAGTTTGTTCAAAGATGTCTTTTTCCTGTGCTTCTTAGTATATTTTGTTAAAAAAATTAAAGACTAACAATAACTAACATTTTTAAAAAAGAATAACATTTCTTTTAAAATAAGAACATGATAAAGGAGGTGGGCTGGGGTGTAGCTCAGTTAGAAGCATGCTCACCACAAACCCCTGAGTTCAATACCTAGTGCCACAAAATCCAGGCACAGCAGTGCCTGTAATCTCAGCACTCAGGAGGTGGATATGGGGGTGGGGTGGTGGTGGGAAGATCAGGAGTTCAAGGTCATCCTGGGATACTTGAGACCCTGTCTCAAAGAGGAAAAAAAAAAGGTACAGGAGACAAAACTGTTGGAAGAGATTGTGATGAAAGGACCTATGTTGTCTTTGGCAATCTGATTGTGGAGGAGGACTCATAGCATAACTCCCCTAAGGAAGAGACAGAGAGGGGAACAGCAGCAAATTCCGCAGAAGAGAAGACAGTTCTGAAAGGCAGCAAGCAGAATGCGCCCTTGAAAAGTGAATCAAAGGCTCTTCCTGCCTTTGGAAAGTTCTGTGGATGCAGATTTTCTTTTTCTTTTCTGTTTTTAAAACAGTCTTTAAAAATTTTACATACCAATTCCAGTTCCCACCCTCCTTCCCCTCCTCTCGCTCCCCCACCTTCCCCTCACCCCCAGCCCCCCCACCCCGCCCCGTGGATGCAGGTTTTCTATCACCTGAAGCAGCTTCCTTCTCTATTGCTTGTCCCCTCGACCCTACTACCTCCCTTACACAGTCCAAACACCGTACTGTTTTTTTTTTAAAAACTTTTGTTTATTTTATTTTGCAAAAGTGTGTGCATGCAGGTGTGTGTGTGTGCATGTGCCTATATATTCTCACTGGCCCCCAACTCCACCCTCTTTTAATAGGGGAATTGAAATACGTTGACTGGACATAATGGAAAACCCAGTGAATCCCATCATTTGGCTTCAAGTTCTCAGTAACTCACTCATGTCCTAGAAAGAGGATTTTTGGGAAACACATTAGTTGAGGCCTGAGGCCCGTTGCCATGAGTTGTTTTTGATCACGTTGCCATGGGACAGGGGGACTGTCAGGGGAAGAGAGAAAACCCTAAAACTTGAGCCAACTGGACCACTCTCTCAATGTTGATATTTTACTGGAACTTGAGAACTAACATGAGAAATAGGTCTTCTAGTGCAAAGGGTTCCAGAAGCGATCTATGGAAAAAAACAAGCACGTGGTAAGAGAGATCTAATATGTCTAATATGAGATTTCGCTGATGAACCTGTGATTCGCAGTGTTTGCTGTGTGTGCGGCTTTGGGTTCATGAGTATGAATCAGGAGGCCAGCTGCCATTCCCAGGCTTTGAAGACAAGAAGAGAGAGTTCAGCTATTAGGCTAGCTTGGCCAGCCAGCGCGCCCGAGATTACAGTTCTTTCTCACCACACCCAGCTCTTTTTGTATGTGGCATTTGGATCTGAACTCTTAATGCTGAGCCTTCTCTCTGGCCCTCTGGAAGTTTCTCACGAGAGCAGTTAAATGTGATTTGCTGGTTGTGCTTGACCTTATCTCAGGGCGAGGGGCACTTTGTCGAGGTTCTCTTTCTGTAAGGGTGGCTGAACCTCTCTTGACATCTGAGTCCAGATCATTCCTTTATGTGGGGCTGATCTGTACTGTGGGGTATTTAGGGAAAGGGATGGGATTTGTTCAATAGATACTACTAGCAACCCCTTCCCTGAGCTCCAGCATTGGGGGGTGGATTTTGTTCACTATAATTCCCACAGTCTTGCAGCATCAACATTTATTGCCATTTGGACCAAGCTATTTTTGTTGGTACAGGGCATTTCTGGGCACTGTAGAGTGCTGTGGTGGTTTGAATAGGGATGGCCCCCCATAGGCTCATATATGTGACTGCTTGGCCATTAGGAAGTGGCACTATTAGGAGGTGTGTCCTTGTTGGAGGAAGTGTGTCACTGGGAGTGGGTTTTGGGGTTTCAAATGCTCAAGTCATCCCCAGTGAAACTCTCTCCTCCTGCTGCCTGCAGATCTAGATGTAGAACCTCTCCAGCACCGTGCCTGCTTGCACGCCACCATGCTTCCCACCATGATGATAATGGACTAAACCTCTGAAACAGTAAGCTAGCCCTAATGAAATGTTTTCCTTTATAAGACTGTGTGGTCTTGGTGTTTCTTCATAGCAATAGAAACCTTAACTAAGACAGATGTGTAGCCAGTAGATGCCAGCCACCAGCACCTCTTCTAAATGGCTTTCAACAATGCTGTCCCTTGGGTATGGTTCCTGAGTTTGGCAACTAAAAATATAGGACTATCAGTTAAGTTTGACTTTTAGGTAACTAGTATGTCTTAGCATGCATACGTCCCATACAATTTTACTGCATAAACTTACTATAATACAGTTATTGCTTATGTAAAAGGTAAATGAGAGTGGACCTTATAAATGATCTAACCGCTCTCTCTACAAGACAGAACTTTTGTTCTAGACTTTTCTTGTTTGTTTGAGACAGGGTCTCAGATAACCCAGCCTGTTCTTGAGCACATAACGGAGACTGGCTTCAAACTCCTGAGCGCCTCTACCTCCCATGTGCTGGGATTATAGTCATGTGCCCATACCTGGCCAATGTTCTAGATAGTAAATAAATCCTTAATTAGTATCAGATAAATAGATTAAGATAAATATCATAAATTAACTCTTGAGATATATCTGTTGCTGGGCTGTAGGTAAAGTGCTTGCCTAGCGTGTACAAAGTCTTGAATTCCATCGCCAGCATTGTATACACTGGGCATGGTAGCCCATACATATACTCCAAACACCTGGGAGACGGTAGCAGTAAGATCAGGAGTTCAAGATTCATCTTAGGCTATATAGCAAGCAAATCTGTTTCAAAGCAAAACAGATCAATGTGGTGTCACATACCTTTAATCCCAGCACCCAAGAGGCAGAAGCTGGCAGATCTCTGTGAGTTCAAGGTCATCATGCTTTACAAAGTGACATTTAGGATGGCTAGAGGTACCTAGTAAGACACTTTCTTTTTTTTTGTTTTTGTTTTTTGAGACAGGGTTTCTCTGTGGTTTTGGAGTCTGTCCTGGATCTAGCTCTGTAGACCAGGCTGGTCTCGAACTCACAGAGATCCGCCTGCCTCTGCCTCCTGAGTGCTGGGATTAAAGGCGTGCGTCACCACCGCCCGGCCTGAGACACTTTCTCAAAAACAAAATCAAACCCTCTCAGAAATGTATATGCTGGGATAAAAATATGCACACAATTCCCCAGTTCCATTTTTAGATACATATCTCACAAAAGCAATCACTCCAGACTGAATGGCCGTGAGTGGATAGGAGTAAAACGTTTGATGCATTGTTTGGAGACAATGTAAATGGTGATGGTAAGAAAGCATTTGCTTCCTGAATGCCAAATATCTTCACCCTAAGAACTGGGATAATGACGTTAAGAAGTTTGAGCACTGTGCATGCTGGCAGGTAAGGGTGCCCATGAGAAATACTGATGCTTGGAGGGTCCTGCAAAAAGCCTCTGAAGATGGAGAGCAAACTGTTAACTTTGGTTCTAATAAGGGTTTGGGGTAGAGCCTCTCTCTGCCCCACCCCCTCAAATGGGTCTCATAGATGCCAGTCTGGTCTAGAAATTGATGTGCAGCTGAAGATGACCTTGAACTTTTCTGAGCATCCTGACTCCACCTCTCAAGCGCTAAGGGTTACAGATGTGCATCACCATGCCTGGTTTTTATGCAGTGCTGGGGATTAAACCCAGGTCCTTGTACATGTTGGGTAGATAATCTACCAACTAAGTTACATCACTGGCCCATCCTTTTTTATTTTTATAGTCTTATGCATTGTTGTTTTTAATAAAGAATGTATATTACTTAGATAATTTTAAAAATAATAGTTATTTTAAACAAGGCCCTTTGATGTGGGATCTCGTCTTTTATTACCATTGATTAATAAAGAAGCTGCTTTGGCCAATGGCTTAGCAAAGTAAAGCCAGACAGGAAATCCAAACATATATATATATATATATATATATATATATATATATATATATATATATAGTAGGCAGAGTCAGACTGCTGAAGTAGAGGAGAAAGACACCAGCCAACCACCGAGGAAACAAGACATGGAGAAAATGAGGTATACCACAGCCCCATGGCGATATACAGATTAATTATAAATGGGTTAATTTAAGACATAAGAGTGAGCTAGGAATACTTGAGCCATTGGCCAAGCAATGTTGCAATTAATATAGTTTTTGTGTGATTAATTGGGTCTGGGTGACTGGGAAATGAAAGGGCAGACTCTGATTATAGCCTTTTATTGCATATTTTGAAAAAAATCGGAAGTTTCACACTTAATTAAGGAGAGATAGCTGAAAACTCTCGTCCTTAAACCATGTTCTGTTCAAGATTTGACTACCATCCTGTAAGAAATTTTTTTAAAATATTTATTTATTTATTATGTATACAATATTCTGTCTGTGTGTATGTCTGCAGGCCAGAAGAGGGCACCAGACCTCATTACAGATGGCTGTGAGCCACCATGTGGTTGCCGGGAATCGAACTCAGGACCTTTGGAAGAGCAGGCAATGCTCTTAACCTCTGAGCCATCTCTCTAGCCCCCCCCCCCCCCCCGTAAGAAATTTTATACCATCTTTCCTCCCTGAAGCCATTGTAATGGAATTTGTCCCAGGACCCTGGTGTCATACTGACCTTGACTGCAGGTCTTCCCGGTGTACCCTGGAAAGCATCTACATTTATTCAGTCCCACACACTCCCCGAATTTGCATCTGGGCTCACACACAGCTGTAAAAGGAAAAGAGATCCTGAAAAGAGTTGACGCAGTGATAATGTGCACAGGCAGGTTGCCTCCTACATGGTAAGAGAAGTCTTTGGGAATGGACTGAGAACCTGTTTCCTCTCTACTCTGCTTTGACCTTTCTGACACTGGGCAGGGATTTCCTTTGGAAGAAAACAAGCCCTCATACCCACTATGCAGCATGTGTAAAGATATTGTACTCATTTACTTTGTATGGCCATGTCTCCCCTACCCCCAGACCACACAGCCAACCATTTATGAATGTCAACCCAAAATAATAATAAAGAAAGAAGGGTATTTGAGAGAAAGACACATCAGAGTAACATGGGCAAGTTCCAAGGTCCCTCCATTTCTTGTCATTGTCTCTTCCCATTTCTTAAGTATTTTTCTATTTTTCTTTCTTTGTGTGTGTATGTGTCTATGTTCACATATGTGTGGATGTGAGTATACATATATGTACTTTAATGTGAAAGCTAGATGACAACCTTTTGTGTCTTCAGTTGGCACCTACTTGTTTCAAAAAATATTTATTTATTTGTATTTGAGTGCCAAGGAATGCATGTGCCATGATATACGCAGGGGAGTGGTCAGAGAACAACTTGCAGAAGTTGGTACTTTTCTTCTACTATGTGGGTCCTGGGGACCAGACTCAAGTTTTCAGACCTTGTGGCAAGCATCTTTACAAACTGAGTCATCTTGCTGCCACCCAAAACTTGTTTCTTGAGACTGAGCCTCTCAGTGGCCTTCAGGACCACATACTAAGTTAGACTGGCTGTCCAGGGAGTCTCAGGGATTCAGCTGAGTCTGCCTCTACAGGGCCAGGATTGCAAACATGCACAACTCTACCTGGATCTATGTATCTATCTATGTATCCATCTATGTATCTATGTATCTATCTATGTATCTATGTATGTATGTATCTATCTATCATCTATCTATCTATCTATCTATCTATCTATCTATCTATCTATCTATCTATCTATCTATCTATCTATCTATCTATTAA
>NC_022026.1:43065311-43067084 GCF_000317375.1 Microtus ochrogaster | reverse complement strand
GTATGTATCTATCTATCATCTATCTATCTATCTATCTATCTATCTATCTATCTATCTATCTATCTATCTATCTATCTATCTATCTATCTATTAACATGGGCTATGCGGATCGAACTTAGCTGCTCATGTCTTTGTGACAAGCACTTTACTGTCTGAGCTATGGGCCCCAGCACTACTTAGTTTTCTTTGGGATGACCAAGACAGTTTTAGTGTCGTTTGTTATCATTAAATCTGAATAGCTCACTCTGATGGGCACTCAGAGCATATTGAGGATGGCAGTTATAGAAGCCTAACCCAGGCAGGATTTGTTTTCCTGTTGTGAACTTATAAAGTAGGCATTCGCTAAGTCTTTCTTCAGTGAACAAAATGGTAGGCTAAAACGAGAAAGCCAGAATGTTGTAGCTGAGTTGGGGGTAAGGAAAAAAATGATCAAAGATGATGGCAAGTTTGAATCAGGTTCATGGGAAGGAGATGAGCAAAATGAGCATGAGAACTTCTGTCTATTGCTGTGTTCTCAGTGTCTTTGGGCAATCACTTAAAATTTATTTTTCTCCTGAAGCATTTTATATCATTTGTGACTATGCTACATATGGGAAAATAGATGCGTCACATGCAAATATATACCCCACACAAATGTATCCTATATATAAAAATATGCAACTATACTGCAGTCCTAGGGGTAGAACCTGGAGTCTTGTGTATGTTAGTCAAATGGTCTACCACTGAGCTACAGTCCTAGCCCTTGTTTTGTTTTTGTTTTGAGACAAGGTCTTTCTTTGTAGCCTTGAACTCATGATCCTTCTACTTCTCCTTCTTTAGTCCTGGGATTAGAGATGTGTGCCCAGAACACATATTTTTTTTTCAACAGTGAATAAAGCAATAGACATAGAAATTATAGCAGGGAAACATTTTGGTCTTGAAAAAGTCATAACTAAGAAGATAAGGAGAGGAAAAAAGCTCACCCAGCAAAATTTTTCCACTTCTAGAGACTAAAGAGATGGAATTTAATTTTCAGTGTCTCCTATGTTATAAACATGGATTTGGCGATGCAGCTTTAGGTTCAGGTGTTAGAAAAAATAAATCTTAAATTGTTTTTTAAGGCCCAAAGACATGTGATTGCTCCCTGGAAGCTCATTTCCGATGTGATCCAGACAGGAAAGCCCAGAATGATTGCCAGATAGCTCACAGGAGAAATGGTGAGCCATAGTCTTGCTTTAAGGTCGGAGCTTCAGAAAGATGTTTTCAATTTACAGTCGCTTTGGATCTGTGAGCAGAACAGCCAATCCACCAAAGGGAAATGCAGTTTGTGTCTAAAACAGCCAGAGGCTGAGGCACACTTTGCACAAAGACAAACTCTCCTGCTCAGTTCTCCTTCCCCCACCCCTCCGTCTGCAGTTTTTCAGCTGGAATGTGTCCTTGGCCAGCACTTCCTTCCAGGTCACTAGAGTGACACATATTTTCAGGTTCATGATGCAGACTTGATCAGACTCCACCACTGACAGAAGATTTAGACAGGGGCAGAGGCCAAAGGCTGGGGGTGGGTGGGCTCCAGTGTGCATGGGTGCAGGTAATTGAGAGAAACAAAGAGTCAACAGTAAATGGAAGAGAAGGTGTGTGTGGACTGGGAATTCCCAGCCAGGGTCTGGTAGTGCTTTTTGGGGCAGGTTTATTGTTGTTGTTGTTGGTGGTGGTGGTGATGGTGGTGGTGGTGATGGTGGTGGTGGTGGTGGTGGTGGTGGTGGTGGTGGTGGTGGTGTGTGTGTGTGTTGCTGT
>NC_022026.1:43048863-43065211 GCF_000317375.1 Microtus ochrogaster | reverse complement strand
GTGGTGATGGTGGTGGTGGTGATGGTGGTGGTGGTGGTGGTGGTGGTGGTGGTGGTGGTGGTGGTGTGTGTGTGTGTTGCTGTATAGGCTGAAGTCTGACTTAGGGATAAGGAACCTAGGAAGAGGGAAATAACTATCCCTGTTATTTTGTGCTTCTAGGAACATATGACCTTACCAACAAGAAGGGAAGTGCTGGGGTGGGGATGGAGCTCTGTTAGTTCAGCACTTGCCTAGAACTCAGAAAGCCTTGAATTTGATCCCTTGCACTCCACAAACTGGGTATGGTGGTGTGTGGCTGTAATCCTAGCACTCAAGCAGAAGGATCAGGAGTTCAAGATCGTCTTCAACTATGGAAAGAGTTTGAGGTCAGCCTGGGTTACATGAAACTCTGGAAACCATCTTCAGCTTGCCACATCCGCATACTGAACATTTTTCTTCAACTCTCCCACCGGGTCTTAGCCTTTTGCTTCACATTCCTCCGTGCTTGTGATATATAAGATTGTGATTGGCTGGGTATACTGTGGCCAGACTACTCTGATCCAATTGAAGAACATCCCTTGCACAAAGCCAGGTTTCACTCTCCTTTACTCGCCAGGGGTATGCCGGGTCTGATCGAGTTTTATGGCAATAAGTGTTGAGGTTCGTGAGAGTGTAAAGAATTACAAGTCACATGTCTCAGGTGACTTTTACCTCTTTCCACATGACTGCCTTCAAAGAAGAATGTTTTATGCCGTTTCTGGGTAAAGAACAAATCTATGTTTAATACTCCTATCACCTGGTGCTTTGAAGGACAGAAGTGTGGCACGAACTATTGCATTTTTTTTTCTCTGTGACAAGCAGTTAGTCCATGCTTTAGTGCCTCGACTCTGCACCTTCTGGGGGATATTACCCTCTCCACATTCCAGGGGAGGAACCAGAGCCTTAATTAACTTCACTACCTTCTCCAAGTTCACCCACATCAGTCTAGTGTATGATATCTTTGATCATAACACATTAAATCAGGCTGAGGAGTGAAGCATGCTAAGCAAGCATTCTAGCAGCTGAGCTACATCTGTCTGCCCTTTTAATTGACACAGGGCCCAATGCTTTAACTTCCTCTAACTGGATGGACAATGATGGTTTTCATTCTTCCCTTAGCATCTCAGCACTCTGGCTATTCCATTATGAAGAAGCCCTGATGGCTGAAAGTTTTGAATAACAGGGAATGTGTGGAAACAGTATCCATGTCTTCTGTTGTTTCATAGATTTCAGATATTATCAAGTTCTGTCCTCCTCTAGAGTCAATCTATATAGTTCAAAATCTTGTATGCATTCTTTGACAATTTTAAACATGTATACAATCTATTTTGATCATAGCAAGCTTCCATTACACCTCCTCTTGTCTTCTTCCCACTCCCACTGAACCCCTTCTTCTCCCCCAAGAGGTCTTCCTTCTACTGCCATGTCTTTTGCCTTTTTAGACCCTGTGGTGATTTGAACAAGGGTGGCCCCCACAGGTTCACATATTTGAATGTTTGCTCCTTAGGGAGTGGCACTACTCCAGAAGGACTAGGAGGTGTGGCTTTACTGGGATAGGTATCGCCTTGTCGGAGCAGGTGTGTCACTAGGGGTGAACTGTGAGGTTTCAAAAGTCCAAGCCCGGCCCAGTGTCTCTCTTCTTGCTGCTTTTGGATCCAGATGTAGAACTCTTAGCTCCTTCAACACCATGACTGCTTGCATGCCCTCATGTTCCACCATGATAAGGAATTAAGCCTCTGAAACTGTAAGCCATCCCCAGTTCAATGCTTTCTTTTATAAGCATTGTCTTGGCCATGGTGTCATTTGCAGAAATAGAACAGTGATTAAGACTGACCTACTGAGTTTAATTAGGGTGTTTTCATAGACATGGGTAGTTATGGGAATATTAACTGGGGAACAGGAAGCTTACCAGTGCTCACTCTACTGAAAAATAAAGACTTCTACCACCCCAGCAGCTATTAATCTAGCTATTTGGGACCAGTTAGAATAGAGGGGATTGGATTAGAGACAGGCCTATGAGGTGATAATGTGATTACTTCTAAAATAGCTAGCATTTTAATGCACTTATGGAACATTCAGACAAGTTATTACCCCATTTAACAGACAATATACTCATGATCAGACATTTGAGATCAGAATTCTACCGTAAGGTAATGAAGTCTATCCCAGATAATGTAACCAACTGCCTTGGAGAAATGCAGGACTGATGGTTCTCTATCACAAATATGGGTCACTTCAGAAATCCACATAAAAATCAACACAAGACAGAAATCTGTGTTGATCTCAGCTCTCAGAAATCCTCTGGAAATTATTATAGGTCTCTCACATAAACTTCTAACACAGAATCTGAGAAATCATGCCTTAGTCTGTAATCTGCACAAAATAATACAAAAAAACAACACGTTTGCAACCATGCCTGTGCCTGCATTTCTTGCCTTTAGAAACTGCTCTTAAGGAATTTTAAAATGGGAGTGGCATATTACTTGGCTATTAGACTAAGACTAAGACTAATTAATTAAAGTGTGTATTTCACTAGAATTCAGTTGGAAAAAACTATAATTAGAAGGAGTTAATTGGTCTGGTTTTGACCATCTCAGTTTCTACAGATTAAATCAAACCAAAGCCAAAGCAAACCCCAGTTACACTTACTCAGAGAGTAGCAGAAATAATGATGGACAGGAGTCTCCTAAAATAACTCCCATCTAGCATGATGATGTCAACCATTCTAGATGGGACCTTGATAATATTTTGGTATTAGTGTCACAGATTGAAAACTGACCCAATCACAGGGTGGTCTGAATTTTCACAAAAATTACCTTCACATACTCCCTTGCTGTTTCTTTTCCAGCCATAGCAGCAGGCCATCTTAGTTCCATAGCGACAGACCCCAGGCTGGCGTGCCAGTGCTGGCAACCCATAATCCCTTGGACTGTGGATAAAGAAGCACATGTTAGTATCGATTGAGCAGAGATAGCCACAGAGACTCTTCCTTGCTGCAGGAGCTGCAGGAAAGACGTTAAGTATCTGTGTGATTTCCACAGACCTGAGGGAAGTGCTAGATTTTGCAGGGGACAAAGAATCTGAATTTGGGAGTTGGCAGCCTGTCTTCTATCCCTTGCCAGCTTCCCTCTAGTTTTTGACCATTCCCTTTTTGCCTAGGATTAAAGAAATTGGTTACAGAATCTATAAAGGTAGAGTGCATGAAAGTGACCAAAAATGGACATTTTTGAAACTGGTAGAATGCCACTTCTCCGGCACAGTGGCTTCACAGTTCTGATTTGTGTCAGTGACTCACTGGCTAAGTGGCTTTGGCTCAGACAACAGCTCTGCACTTTTACTTCTTGGGCCACTTGGGAGTCATTGAACGGTCTGGAATCGCCATACACTACGGACTGTGGGAGACCATTCTGCTAAGTCATCTCAGGTTACAGAGGAGGGAACTCCAACAGCGTACAGTGGAGGCATGTCCGCACGCAGAGCTAGGTGCTGCGGATTTAAACTTACTGTGCTTCATAACAGCCTCTTGGAAACACATTTTGCTAAACCCTTAACTATTGAGCAAGAACCAGCAAATATTTTCTCAAAGGGACTCGAGGAAAATATTTCAGGCTTTGCAGGCTGTAGGTTTCTGTCTATGTCCAAAAGCAGCCATAGGCAATAGCAAACAGATGGGTGTGATTGTTCCAATATACTTTGTTTCTGGGTTTGGGAAGCTGGCTAAGTCAGCCAAGTGTCTTTTGTAGTCAAGACTGGCCCTGAACTTGCTGCGTAACCAATGTTGACTTTGAACTTCTGATCTTCCTGCTTCCTCCTTCCTACTACTGAGGTTACCTGTGTGCAACACCATTTCTGGTTTTGGTTTCTGTGTTGCTGAGGATTCAACTCTGTGCTTCCTGAGGGTCGAGGGAATTATATCCACATCCCTAAACATAGTATCCTTCTATCCCATCATCAGCCATTTGGAAATGTTAAAACTGGTTTTGGCTCATATGTTGTATAAAAACGGGGTCACCTTGGTTTGTGGGTTATAGCTTGCTGACCCCTGATCTGAAAAGTGAGTTCCTGCCTCCCAAGAAGAGCCCTACGTGACACTCCCAGGTAAGAAGTTCCTTGCCTGTTTACCTACTTGATGTCTTGGGCTTGGGCAGGACCATACCAGGATAGAAGAAAAGTCATACAATTTATGGAGGGCTACATTTGATATTCCTCATGCATATGAAATACAAGTGTCAAACCATTTCTTGAGCTCTTTAACAGATAAGCAATGCACATTTTACCAGGTACAGGATTGAATACATGCTCATTTGGAGTATCTTAGTGCAAGCCAGGCAGTTAAACGAGCTTGCCTATTTCTCTCATGATCTGCTTTTCCTACAAACTTTATCAGAGATAAAAAGGTAGAGTGGGGCGGGCTTCTTGACCGGCGAGGAAGAAACACCCACCACACAAGGATTCTTCTCAGATCATGCTTTACTGGAGTGCATTTGGTTGAAGGAGAGCACATGAAGTGAAGGGGGCAGGAAACGAGAGAGCAAGAGAGAGAGAGAGAGAGAGAGATGAGAGGGACAAGAGACGCGAGAGAGATGAGAGACGCGAGAGGGGCGAGAGACGAGAGAGACGAGAGAGAGCCGGGGGCACAATGGGGGCTGCTTATATAGGGAATTGGCACACGGGTCACCCTGTGATTGGCTGCCATCATCAGCTGACACCAGACTGCGGCGAGATAGGCCCAGGGACCCTTATCCACAGCACATGCGGGAAGCGGGGGACATGCAGCTCTCAAAGGCATAGCCAAATATGGGGTTGTTTATAACCAACAAGACAGGATGTGGCGCCATCTTGTAATGGCGATCCTGTCCGGCTCACTACAGTAGAGTTTGGGACATCTCATTCACCAAGAGCACAAAATGTGAGAGAAAATAAAGTTTTGCAAGACAACTTTTCTTCCATTTAAAAAGTTTTTCTTTTATGTGCTTTGGTGTTTTGCCTGCATGTATTTTTGTGTGAGGGGGCTGACTGTCCTGGAACTGGAGTTGTACACAGTTGTGAGCTTCCACGCGGGTGCTGGGAATTGAACCTAGGTCCTCTGGAAGAGCAGCCAATGCTCTTAAATGCAGAACCATCTTTCCAGATCTCCACCTTTTTATTTTTAATAGGAATGCATAATTCAGCTACTTAGAGCAAGTTTCTCTGCACCTCTATAAGACTGATACTGAGCCGGGCAGTGGTGGCGCACGCCTTTAATCCCAGCACTTGGGAGGCAGAGGCAGGCGGATCTCTGTGAGTTCGAGACCAGCCTGGTCTACAAGAGCTAGTTCCAGGACAGGCTCCAAAGCTACAGAGAAACCCTGTCTCGAAAAACAAAACAAAACAAAACAAAAAAAAAAGACTGATACTGAAGGCTGGATGATTTTTTGTGTGTGTGTGTGAGGTGACTATTTTGGGCATTTTAAGATATTTAGTAGCATCCACAGTTGCTGTCTATAGTTGTCAGTAGCACATATCCCCAAAGTTGTGACACTCAAAAAACCACCTCCAGCTTAAATGAGTGTGGTGATGTACACCTGTAATACTAGCAATCCTATAACACCCATAATAGTCTGTAATGAGAGACAAGAGAATTATAGACCAGAAAGAGATACACAGCAAGTTCCAAACTGGCTAGAGTCATAGAGCAAGATGCTGTCTTAAAAACAAAAGTGACTTTGCAAAAAAAAAAAAATCCCCCCGCAAGGCAAAAGTGTCTTCTATTAAGTCCCATTACTTTAAAGTAAAGTGTTGTTGAGCTTTTTCTGTGCTTCAGGCTCTTACTTGGCCACACGGATGGAGGAGAGGACAAGAAAGAGCCAGCCTTTGATTTTTAGTTCACAACCTTTGGCAAACAGATGCACTAGAGTATAGAGCAGCCTGGTAGCTACCATGCAAATGCTTTGAGAAAGGGCTGTTGCCAGTGCTCAGTACTGCACACATGTCTAGTTAAGTGGAGTGAACACTAGGCTAGTGCTCCATCGCTGCATCCACAGACCTGAGAAAGACCTTTGACTGAGAAATATTGCAACTATATGTCATAACCAAGTCCATATCTTCTTAACGATTCTACGAGAGGTAGGTACCTTGCTCTTTTTTTTTTTTTGGTTTTTTGAGACAGGGTTTCTCTGTGGTTTTGGAGCCTGTCCTGGAACTAGCTCCTGTAGACCAGGCTGGTCTCGAACTCACAGAGATCCGCCTGCCTCTGCCTCCCGAGTGCTGGGATTAAAGGTGTGCGCCACCACTGCCCCTCAGCACCTTGCTCTTGACCCACAACTTAACTAATAATGGGCAAGGAAGACACTGTAGAACACCGAACACAAATGGTTACTGAACATAAAAAGCTGTTACTCCATACATGATGTTATGAAAAAGTTTTGATTTTAGCATTTAAAAAATTGAGATATGACTCATAAAATACAAGACTGACATGTTAATGTACATGTTTCCAGTCAGTGAGTTTTGGTATTCTCAGTATATTGTGCACATACCACCTAGTTACTAATTCTAAGACATTTTCCTCATCCCAAAAGGAAGTTATTTCTTTTTTCCTTTTTTAATTGATTTTATTGAGCTATATATTTTACTACGCTTCCCTCTTTCTCCCCCTTCCCTTCTGCCCTCTCCTATGATCCCCATACTCCCAATTTACGTAGGAGATCTTGTCTTTTCCTACTTCCCATGTATATTAGATCTATATTTGCCTCTTTTAGGGTCCTCTTTGTTGTCTAGGTTCTCTGGGATTTTGATTTTTAGTCTGGTTTACCTTTGCTTTATGTCTAAAAGCCACTTATGAGTGAGTACATATGATGTTTGTCTTTCTGGGTCTGGGTTATCTCACTCAATATGATGTTTTCTAGATCCAGCCATTTGCCCACAAATTTCAAGTTGTCATTATTTTTTTCACTGTGTAATACTCCATTGTGTAAATGGACCACATTTTCTTTATCCATTCTTCAGGTGAGGGACATTTAGGTTGTTTCCAGGTTCTGGCTATGACAAATAATGCTGCTATGAACATAGTTGAGCACATGCCCTTGTGGTATGATTAAGCATCCTTTTGATATATACTCAAAAGTGGTGTTGCTGGATCCTGAGGAAGGTTGTTTACTAATTTTCTGAGAAATGGCCATACTGACATCCAAAGGGGTTGCACCAGCTTCCACTCCCAATTGTAATTCTTCTGATAGGTCTACCTTTATATGTTACTTGGCCTTTTTCCTTTGCAGCTCTGAATATTCTTTCTTTACTCTGTATATCTAGTGTTTTGATTATTATAAAAGTTATTTGATTATAATTTGATTATTATATTAGTGGCAAGAGGACTTTTTTATTTTTGGATCTAGTCTATTGGGTGTTCTGTAAGCTTCTTGTATCTTCACAGGCGTATCTTTCTTTAGGTAGGGAAAGTTTTCTTCTATGATTTTGTTAAATAAATTTTCTGTGCCTTTGAGTTGAACTTTTCCTTCTTCTATACCTATTATTCTAAGATTTGACCTTTTCATGGTGTTCCATATTTCCTGGATATTTTGGGTTAAGCTTTTGTGAGATTTAATGTTTTCTTTAACTGATGTGTCTATTTCCTCTATTGTATCTTCAGTGTTTGAGATTCTTTCTTCCATCTCTTATATTCTACTGTTCATGCTTGTGTCTGTGGTTCCTTATGATTTTTTTCATGATTGCTGTTTCTATAATTGCTTCGGCTTGTGGGTTTTTTTATTGTTTCTATTTCAGTTTTCAAGTTCTGAATAGTTTCTTGTTTTTGTTTGATTTCTTTTTCTTGGTTTTCTTTAAGTCAATTTCTGATATCTTTCAATTTTCTGTTTGTCTTTTCCTCAATTTTTAAAGGGAATTTTTTATTTCATCTTTAAGAATTTCAAACATTCTTTTGAAGTTATTTTTTTAGGTCATTTTCTTCTGATTCATCCATATTTGGTTGTTCAGGTCTTGATGTTGTAGGGTTTTTAGGTTTTTTTGATGTTGTGTTGCTCTTTGTGGTGTAGCATGTGATCTTACCTTTTCTATTCATCTTTTCCTCTAATAGGTGTTGTTATGGTTTTGGTCCCTTTAAGAGACAAGCCACGCCCACTCCCTCCCCCATCTGCTGAGGCAGGCTGATCTTCAGCTTCCAGCCTGAGCTTGCTCTCTTTTCCATCTTCCTCTCGGAGAAGCAGCTTCGCTTCTTCCACTCTCCCCACTTCTCTGCTTCCCCCCTTCTCTGTCTCTTTCTCCTCTTCTCTCTCTCTCTCTCTCTCTCTCTCTCTCTCTCTCTCTCTCTCTGTCTCCTTCATCACCCTTCCTCCTCCATAACCCCCTGAATAAACATTCAACCTCACCCTGCATGACGTGTCTATCCATGTTTCTGTCTTCTGCCCACCCGCCATGTGTCTCCCTGCCTGGAACCAGCCATTGCTTGGGGACCAGCAGCCGTCTCTGCCTGGGGCCCCCTGCCTGCTGCCACATGGCCCGCCACCACTGCTCTGAGATCAGCAGCCATCTCTGCCTGGGACTGGCTGTTCCAGAGCCTGCTGCCTGCCACCACATGGCCCGCTACCACCATTTGGAACCTACAGCATTTCTGCTGCCTACTGCCGCGGGGATCTTGTGACATTTTTAAAAAAAGAATATTAGGTGTGGTTGGGGCTGTCTGAGATTCTGTTGAATAATCTTCTAGGTGCCAGTGAATCCAAAGCTCAGATGGTTATTACTCATGGTACAGTCGGTGTCACAGTTCTAGTTAAAGTTGGTTACTAGCTCTGTGCTCCTGTGCTTTGCTGTGCTCCCTTGGAGTTTGCTGTTTCAGGCCTACTTTGGCCTTGGTTGCCAGCTTTGCCCTGTTCTGTAAATCTTGGTCTGGATCCCCTCCTGCAGAAGTCCCTTGCTTGGAGTTGAACCTGTTCTGGTGGAGATGGCTGACTCTGGATCTGGTCACTGCCTCAATCCTGATCTGCCAGTGTCCTGGGACTGGGTTGGCTCCTGGCTTCTGCTCCAGGTGGATCTTGTTTGATCTCTGTCCTAGGTAGCTGGTTCTGTCCCACTCTGGTTCTGGTGGAGATTGCTGAATCTGAGTCAGGTCGCTGGCTCCATACTGATCTGCCAGTGTCCCCGGGGCCTGGGTTGGCTCCCTGACTGGATTTGCTCCTGGCCTCTGCATCTGGTGGGGTTTATTTCCTCAGGCCCTTTCTGTCCCAGCTAGCTCCACTCCCGTGGAATTTGTTGCCCAAGGTAGTGTTCCTTGCCTCAGGCAAATGTGGCCTAGGTTACTGGCTTTTACCTGCATCTGTAAAATCCCCGGTCTGGATTCCCTCCTGCAGAAGTCCCTGGGTTGGAGTTGGACCTGGAAATGTTTCTGGCTCCAGTTTACTGCCTTGGAGGTCGTAGGCTTGGGTGTGCCCAGACCCGCAGAGGACCTGCTCATTCCCTCAGAGGTCCCAGAGTCAAGCTTGGACCCACAGAGGTTCCAGGTTCCTGCCTACTCCCTTTGATGTCCCAGACCAATGCCTGGACCCACAGATGTCCTGGCTCAGGCCTATTTCCTCTGAGGACCCAGAGTCATGCCCGTCCCACTAGCTCTTTTTTTTTTCTCTGTGGCTTTGGAGCCTGTCCTGGCACTAGCTCTGTAGACCAGGCTGGCCTCGAACTCACAGAGATCCACCTGCCTCTGCCTCCCAAGTGCTGGGATTAAAGGCGTGTGCCACCACCGCCCGGGCCCACTAGCTTTTATAACTTAATTTAACTTGTTTCTTTTCTGTGTTCTACCCCAGGACTTTTTACCTTTCTTTCATCCTGTATGTACTATTTTCTTGCTTCTTCCATGTTTGGCTGGCTGGTGACTGACTGACTGACTGGGCCCAGGTGTGTCTCCCTTTTGCTTCTTCATTCTCTCTTCTCTCCCCTCTCATCACCTAAATTCTTCCTCCTACTTATTCTGCCTGCCCATCAGCTCCATCTATCCCTCTGCTGCCTAGTTATTGGCCATTCAGCTTTTTATTAGACCAATCAGGTGCCTTAAGCAGGCAAAGCAACACATCTTTACATTGTTAAACAAATGTAACATAAACAAATATAACAATGGGAGGGGCGGGGAGAGAAATATATAGCTCAATTAAAACAATAAAAACAAATATAACACATTTTTTACCTCACAACAGGAGGTTGAGGCAGGAGGATCACGAGATTAGTGAATTCAAGGTCAACCTGAGTGTCCTAGCTAGTATTATGATGTCAACTTGATACAAGCTAGAGTCATCTGAGAGGAGGGAACCTAAATCAAGAAAAGGCCTCCAGTCATGAGTTCAATTCCCAGCAACCACATGGGTGCTCACAACCATCTGTACTGAGATCTGGCGCCCTCCTCTGGCCTGCGGGCATACATCGAGGCAGAATGTTGTATACATAATAAATAAATAAATAAATAAATAAATAAATAAATAAATAAATATATAAATCTTTGAAAAAAAAAGAAAAGGCCTCCATAACTGTAAAACATTTTCTTTTTAGTGATTGATGGGGAAAGACCCAACCCATGGTGGGTAGTGTCACCTTGAGCTACCCTGGGTTCTATAAGAAAGCAGGCTGAGCAAGCCAGGGGAAGCAAGCCAGTAAGAATCATCCCACCATGGCCTCTTCATCAGCTCCTGCTTCCAGGATCCTGCCCTGTTTAAGTTCCGATGCTGACTCTTTTCAATGATGAAAAGTGATGTGAAGGTGTAAGCCAAATAAACCCTTTCCTTCTCAACTTTATGGTTATGGTATTTCATCACACCAAATGCAGCCCTAATGAAGACACTGGGATATATGAGGCTTTTTCTAATACCAAACCCCCAAACCAACTAACCAAACCAAACAAAAAAGGAGAGTCTGAGAAGATGGTGCAGTTGGTAAAGTACATGCTTTGCAACCCTGAGGACCTGAGTTAGGATCCCAGCACCTTTATTAAAAATGTCAGGAGTTGTGGTGCATACCAGTAACCCCAGAACTGGCAGGCAGAGATAGGTGGATCTCTGAAGCTAGCTGACTCAGGTAGTCTGGCTGATTTGGTGAAATCCCAAGTTCAGTGAGAGACCTGGTCTCAAAACATAAGATGGAGAACAATAGCTACTTAGGGACTTATGCAACAGGAATTGTACTAGACACTGAGACTATCAAAGGTTATAAAAGACCAAAGAACTTAGAGCCTAGTGGTAACAATGGATAAGTACAATAATTGTATTCTAGTATATGAACTGTACCAAAGGGTGGAGTTCTCAGGAGCTAGGGGAATATATAGGAAGTATTTGGTAAGTATGGGGGAGTGATGGGTTTTCTAGAGGAAATGAAGGAAATAATATGAAGTCTGTTGACTGGCAGAACTTAGCCTGGCGAAGTGGGAAGGAGGCTGGGGGAAGGAAAATGTTTCAGGAAGAGAGAATGGCTGATGCGAAGGATGCAGCTACTAAGATCAAGCGGACTGGTGGCTGGCAAATTTGAGCCTAGACAAAAGCATGTCTTTAGCATCAGGAGGATGAAGGGAAAGCTAGGAGGCATGGTGATGGAGAAGGGGTAAAGAGATAAGCAGGAACCAGAAAGAAAATGTTCACGGAAAACATTTTATTGATTGTGAAAGCATCAGAGAGTTCTGGAAAGGTTTTAAAAAGTGAAAAACAGTAATGATTTTGTACTAGAAGTGTGGGTATTTCAATGAGCTCCAGTCATTTTTGCAATGGTTAGATATGAAGTAAAACAAAAGAAGATAGAAATTTGTTTAAATATGTTCTATGTTAAACGCCTAATTAGAAACCAGTACAGCATCTCCGGTACGGGTGGTCAAGCCTATCTTCTATGTACAAGTCAAAGTCAATTAGTCTAGATTGGAAATAATACCATGCAGAAATACCATGTGGGGTTAATGAGTAGAAGAATTACCAGAAGATGCCATTCACATGGTGTTTGCACATTTACGGAGTTCCTCAGAAAAAAATGCTTTCTAAAGCTTTATTGCTTTCACATGCCTGACCAGGCACAATGGGGAACCCAAGAAATCTGAGGTATATTAATTTGTCCCATATTATCATTTTGATGATTAAGTGCCACTCAAAGAATTCTCCAAAGTGCTAATGGCTAACACTGAGGCCATTAAAATCTTGTGAAAAAAAATCAGGATTCCTTCCCTACTACAAAAGATATAACTTCCATCATAAGTGCAGCTTAGCAATTTAGGTCTGTAGGAAGATTATAACCTTAGACCCAGGCACAGTGACCCAGGGCTGGAATCTCTGTAAGCCTAAGCAGGACAAGCATGAGTTTGAAATGAACCTGGGCTATATAGTGAGTTCCAGAATAGCCTTGACTAGGCAGGGAGACATTGTTTCAAAACCAGTAAAAAACATTAAAGCTGGAGAGATGGCTCAGTGTTTAAGAGCACTTGCTGCTCTTGCAGAGGACCCAGATTCAGTTCCCAGCATCCACATGGTGGATCATACTAACTCTAATTCCAGCCCCAGATGATCTGATGCCCTTTTCTGACCACTGGAGGGACCAGGTACTTAGGTGGCATACATACATACATACATACATACATACATACATATATACATACATTCAGACATAAGATTCATACGAAAAATAAAATAAAATCTTTAAAAAAGTCCAGTCTTACTTTCACTTATTTAAAAATGCAGATGAGGGACTGGGGACATGGCTCAGTAGATAAAATGTTTGAGGTTCAGAGATTTGAATCCCGAGAGCTTAAGAAGAAAGACAGGCAGGTATGATGGCTGCTTGGAAACCTAGCACTTGAAATCTAGAGAGGGCATTCCCAGGGCAAGCTTGCTAGCCAGACTACTCAGACTTGGTAAGTCCTGGATTCATCAAGAAACCCTGCCTCAATAATTGCACCCACACTCATGCCCAGCCATGTGCCCCCACATTGCAACCATGCATATATACACACACACACACACCACATGCATACAAATGCAAAATGCAAATGACAGTTTCTTAAGAATTAACTCGTGATTGAGAATTGCATAATAGATCCGGATACTCAGACAGTAACACAAATCAAAGCGTAATAGTTTGGCCAGTGGCTGTTCCATGAGTAATAGCAATATGTCCTCTGCACATGTCCTGATACACTGAACGAGTACTCTAGGAAAAACCACCCGAGGACATAAAATATACCAGAGGAAAATGAGCCAATAAACTAGCAACATGCCTTGTAATTAGGGTGAGGTCTGTGCATTCACCAAGTTTGGAGAATACACTTCAAAGGGCCAGCCACAACTGCCATTTTACTGGTTTAATCATCAGATTCTACATCTGGCCATGAAAATGGAAAAAAAATCACTTAAAGAGTGAAAAGTGTTCGTAGGTAGAATTGATAATAATTAACTTGCTGATTTATAGATTGTCATAGGAAATTGATTTATTGCACCAAGAATCCAGTTCTGTGTTTTGTGTTGCAAGTTTCGAAAATGTACATGTGCATCTATTTAAAATTACAGAAAGAAAGAAAATTGTTCAACTATTTATATTTAAGTGGAAACAATATGGTTTGGGGAAAGGAAGGAATCCAGGACAAGCAGGCATGACATGCATGATGATAGCACAGTATATGGCTTGGAAACATGAAATTCAGAGTGCTCAGAAAAACAGCTTGTTTTACTTCTCCCTGGTGTCGAATGGCATTTCAAGGTAATATTAGCAAATAACCTGAATTATTTTCCCAGCATCCTCTCCTCCTTGCTCACTCTAACTTATCCATCACTAATTCAATAATTCTCCTACTTGAATACCGAATACCTAGTGTATTGCAGGTAATGAAATCACCCCCTCCCCCCGTGTTTGGGCTTATCTGTGCAGGTACCTGTTGAAGTCAGAGTTTGGCATTGAGATGTCTTCCTCACTTGCTCTTTTTCCTTATTTTTTTGAGAGTGGGTCTCTCACTGAACCTAGTCTTCCCCGTTTTGGCTAAACTGCCTAGCTAGTGACTCTCAGGGATCTATCTGTATTCCCTACCCTGCACTGGGGTTATAGGTGTGTGCCATTCTGCTCGACTTTTTGTATGTGGTTGTCAGGAATCTGAACTCAGACCAATATGGGATCTGAGCTCAGGCCCTCATGCTTGTACAGGAAGCATTTTATCCAGCCTGGACGGGCATGCCACCTCCCTCATCCTCTGTCCCTTCATCCCTCTCCTTTTCCTTCTCTTTACCTTTCCATTTCTCTCTCTTCCTAAACAATGTTTATCAGATATAAAACCCAGAGGACCCAGAGAATCCAGCCTTGAGGCAGGGGAACGTCAACATGGGTGATGAAGTCTTAGTGGAGAGCAGGCTGGAAGCACAGAGAGTTTGAGCTAAATGCTGACTTTCCCAGAATTCCTTTAATGCATCATACACATTGCTGTCTACATTGATCGCATTAATCAGAACATCACTGTCTCCACAGCTGGAGTCAATTTAGAAACGTTCCAAGGATTGTGTAAGGAGTGTAGTATTTCTGCACAGGATTCCTTATTTTCTGCAAAAATAGAGGGTGCCAGGATCTTTAGTATGCTTGCTGCTGATCAGTTTCCAGAAAACATCAGAAAACTCTCCAAGTCAAATTGAGAAGTTACATTTCTTTTGCTGTTGTCTACATATATTTCAATGTTCTATAAATCAAAGTTTTTCTAAATACAGATAACTAGGGCAAACAATGGGGTGTTTCTTTTTTAAGATTTATTTTTAATGATGTATATTTGTGTGTGTACATGTGAATACAATACATGCAGAGGCCGGAAGAAGCTGTTGGATCCCCTGCAGCTGGAGTTACAGGCCGTTTTGAACTATACAATGTGGTGTTAGGATCCAAAGTGGGGTCCTGTGTAAGAGTGGTACATGTTCTTAACTGCTGGGCCATCTCTTCAACCCATGAGAATATTTTTTGTTACTGATTTTTTTAAAAAAAAAATCTTTCACCTAGTATGACAAGGTCATTCATTGTATATAATTGGTTAAATTAACTTTTTTAAAAAAATATATTTATTTATTATGTGTGCAATATTCTGTCTGCATGTATGTCTGCAGGCCAGAGGAGGGCACCAGACTTCATTACAGATGGTTGTGAGCCACCATGTGGTTGCCGGGAATTGAACTCAGAACCTTTGGAAGAGCAGGTAATGCTCTTAACCACTGAGCCATCTCTCCAGCCCCCCAGTTAAATTAACTTTTGAGTTGTCATCCATCTCTGTGTTTGAACTCACATGTGACACATGTGTGCACAAATCTCTGTATGTGCATGTGGAGGCTAGAGGACAATCTTAGGTGTCATTCTTCAGGAACTGTCTACCTTATTTGTTTGACACAGGGAAGCCCACTAGCATGTAGTTTTCCAGTTACTAGCTGGCTGGCTGGTGAGGTCTAGGAGACCACATGTCTCTGCCTTCCCTGCACTGGGATTACAAGCATGTACCAGTAAACCCAGCTTTTAAACTGTGGGTTCTGGAGATGAACACGTCTTCATGCCTTCAGCAAGGCAAGTATTCTAACCACTCAGCCCTCTCCCTAGCCCTGAGTTCTCACCCATCCTTAAGAGACAGTAAAAGTTCAGGTTCCCCCAACGCCATACCACTCTCTAGATACATATAGGCTTAAGATCAAGAGCTCACCAAGCTGGTCCTGGGGATCAAACTCAGGTTGTCAGGCTTGGCCCCAAGTACCCGTACCCACTGAGCCATCTCATTGGCCCTGAAATCACACTTTGATGTCAAGTACACAAAGTTGGGATCAAAAGCACTAGGAATAGAACAGTCACCTAGGGAGAGTATTGTAGGGTTAAGCAGCCCCTTTAGGGGGCGGGTTTGCCTTGGGTGAATGTTGACTGATAAATCGGGCTCATGGAGCCTGCGCGCTCCTTTTTTCCCTGCCTCCTGTGAAACGGCTAAACGGGAACCACGGTTCTGTAAGTTTGCTTAAACATTAAAACTGTATATATTCTTTAATATCTGCCTTGCATTTATTTACGCCGATACAGAGTATAGATCAGGAAATCCAGAACTTTGCATCTCACAGAATGGAGCCTGGTAAAGAAGGCAGAGGAGTAAACAGCATAGGGGAAAACAAGTCAGAATGTATGGGGAAGGGGTTTTCAGTTGTATCCGCAGACTCTTTGATATTTCTTCTTGCAAAAGGTGAGGCTTGCTCACCGTGCTGTGATGGCTGGGTTCTAATGAACAATGAACTGTGGGAGTGATGGAGGGTAACTTTCCTGATGAGGACACCAAAGGCACTGTGACTTCTCCCTTGTTTCTTGGCTGCATCAGAAACTTGGGTGGGGGTGG
>NC_022026.1:43032614-43048763 GCF_000317375.1 Microtus ochrogaster | reverse complement strand
TGGGGGTGGGGGTGGGGGTGGGGGTGGGGCGGGTCAGCTTACACACTAAGGACAGTCACGCCACTACTGGAGGAGTGCCCACATGGAAAGGATATGAGGCTTCTAGTCAACCACCATGAAAGTGTGCCATCTTGGAAGCAGATCCTCTAGACAATGTCAGGCTTGCAGATGACAGCGGCACTGGCCAAAGCTTGCTTCCAAACTTGTGACAAACCTACCTGCCTTTCCACTGTGAAACTAAAATTGCTCTCAATAAAAATTAAGTCCATAAAAAACAGCCCCAAACCCCAGGGCAGCTAAGCTGCTTGGATTTCTCCATCTACAAAAACTGTCTGAGACAAAAATATTGTTTTAGTAAGCTTTGAAGCACTCTGTAGTCCAGTAACAGAGAGCAAGGAGATATGGCCAGCAACTGAGTAAGAGAAATACCGAAGAGCGAGCTGATGATGTTTGCAAAGGTGTTCATTGCTTTGGGTATATTCGCGTTCTAATCATGCACTCATCAAATCTGAGATGCCAAGGACTATGAGTACATGGCTGGTGCACCCGTTAGGAAAGGGAAAAGATGCTTCAGATTAAAGTATGGCTCATCATCATAATGACAATCCTGAGCAGTTTTGTTATGATTTGGGGCATGAAAGTCATGACAAGGTTCTACTGAAAAATGGCAGAGCCTGCAATGGCCTGCTTTACCCTCTATTACTCTTGGCATGAAGTCCAAGCTCATTAGCTTGACATCCTAGCTTTCTTGAAGCCTCCCTTCTTTGGTTCTTGACAGATACTGTGAGTTCGTGACGACCAGTCCACCCTTTGTACCTGGAATGTGTCTTCCTTCCACATTCTTCTTTTATAGGCACATATCCATCCATTTGTTACCTTATTTCTATGCAAAATGACCATCGATTAAACTCTGACTGACTTGCTTTCTCCTCATCTTAAAGCTGATAGATGCACATTCATCCGTAAGGATAGTTCAGATGCCATGTTCTTTCCTTTCTTTTCTTTTCATTTCTTTTCTTTTCTTTCTCACAGGATCTCAGGTATTCCAGGCTGGCCTTGAACTTGCTATGCAGCTGAGGATGACCTTGAACTCCCAACCCTCCTGCCTTCACCTCCTGAGAGCTAGGATTCCACGTTTTCAATACCACACCCAGTTCATGTGATGCTGTGGCTCCAACCCAGGATTTTGGGTACGCTAGGCAAGCACTCACTGAGCTACATCCCCAAACCCTGAAAAAAAAATTTAGATAGAGCTTCTCTGTGCAACAATCCTTGCTTTCCTAGAACTGCTTTGTAGGCCAGGCTGGTCTTGAACTCACAGAGATCCACCTGCCTCTGCCTCCTGAGTGCTGGGTAAAGGCGTGAGCCACCACTGCCTGACTGAAATTTATTTTTTAATTACGTCTTTTATTTTGGGGGGGGATTAGAATATAATTATATCATTTCTCATTTCCCTTTCCTCGCTCTCAGTCCCATATACCACTACTTGCTCTCTTGCTCTCTTTAAAGTTTATGGCCTCTCATTTCATTAATTGTTGTTACATGGATATAAATATATTCCTAAGTATAATTTTGTATTTTGTGTATACACAATGTAAGTAAATGGTATAATATATATATATATATATATATATATATATATCTGTTTCTCTGAAACTGCTTACTTATTGTTTATGCACAAGAACATTATTTGCCTTTTTCATCCCCTTTCCTTGGTCTTTTTTTTTTTAAGATTTCTTTGGTTTCTTCAGCTGACAAAGAAACAAAGACATTTTTTTTCTGGCCCTATGAAGTGCTCCAGTGGGGGCGGTAGATAGATATGTATCTCTGGCATTCAAGAGAATGTTTGAGCATGCCAGTGTTCTGTTAATGTTGTTGAACTGGACCAAATTAATTTTAACTCCTTCTGGACTCTGTCTTCATCATTACAGTCTGGAGATTTGAAACAGTCGCTCTCTGTGTGTGGTATATATGGGTACACACATATATGTGTGTACACATGTGTGGCTGGCGTCTTCAGTCACTCTGTAAATTAGGATGCTTTTTAAAAGACAGAGTCTCTCACTAAACCTGGACGTCACCGATTCTGCTAGGCTGGCTGACCAGCAAGTCACTTCAGCTTCTCCAGTGTGGGGACTGCAAACATGCAGCCCTGTACCCCAGCTTTTATGAGGACGCTGGGCAGGGAACTCAGGTCCTGATGTTTGCGCAGCAAGCACTTTACTGTACCCCCCACCCCAGTCAAGTCCCCAGCCCTAAAACATTTTAGGTTGTTGAAACCAATACACTTGAACCTGTCTGGGAAATCATCTAATAGAACTAACTAATCAGTACTACTGATCCCTTTGGACAAACTCCTGTACCGAGTAGAGAGAAAGATTGAGCTATTTGTGAGACACTGGGAACTTGAAACCTGACACTTCTTTACTGTGACATTCTGAGTAATTCAATCACAGACCCTTTCATAATTTGGTTTCCATAAAACCCATACCACCTTAGGGCACCTGTCTGCTTTGTTTCCGCTGTCTCCCGGAGGGTTTGCGTTCTAGAAGTTGTTAACAGGAGAAGACAATCCTAAGGGGTCTCCTGACTCATCAGCCTAGTGACAAACACGTACATCACAGTAGACAGAGAGCTTCATGTACTCTTTCTCCCCCGTCCCCCGAATTTAAAATTCATTACGATTGCAGGTGTGTCTGTATGTGGATAATGTGTGTGGGGGCTCCTGTACCACGGTGTGGATGGAGTGGGGGGCGAGAGGTTAACTCTGTGGAGTTGTTTCTTCCCTTCCACATTTATGTGGGCTCCGGGATTGAACTCAGGCCCATAGACTTGCAAGTGCTTTTTACCTACTGATCCATCTCACTAGTCCCCTGCTTCATTTCTTGACATTTAAGAACCTTTGCTGTTGGCAGGCGTTAGTTTTTCCTATGGACATAAAAGGCAGAAAGCACAAGAACCTTCCACCCCAAATCCCTTATTCACGTCACCGGAGCCTAACCTTTGCTCATTTGCCTTTGGACACACAGGTCTGATGCTCACGTCCAACTGACCCAGCACAGGATTAAGTCATAGTGGTCACTTGCTTTTGTCACTGTCCCTTCCCTTCCTGCTGTAGCCTTTCCTGTTGTCCTTTCCTCTTCCCTTCCAGAGCACCCCAGGGGTCCAGCCATGTCTTTCTGCACCGAGATTGCCCCTGAGAGAAGATGATGGGAATATTGGGAGGATGGAAAATGTCCCTGGATCATGATGAAGGAGACTTTACAAGTGTGGACAAAGTGTTTTGAGATTTTCTTGGATGATCCACCCACGGGCTTCCTATAATCACAGAGGGATTTTATAATGGGAGGAAGACAAGAAAGAAGGCAAGGGGATAAAGGAAGGAGAGATGGGAATTATTTCCACAAGCCAAGATGCTCAAAGGACAAGGCAGATTCTCCTTTGGAGCTTCCAGAAAGGACTAACATTACCAACACCCCAACTTTAGTCCCACAAGACACATTTTAGTCTTGTGACTTCCAGAACTGTAAAGCAATGCATCTGGCTTTTTTTGAAACAATGAAGTTTGTGGGTTAGTAGTATTGGAGACCTTTCCCTATTAGGGTTCCGAAAAGTTTCAACTCTCCATGTAGCCTGTGGTTAGCAGGAAGCAGTCCCCTTGGCACGAACCCCGATGTCCCTTCCTCTCTTACACATTTTTACTTGAGTTAAATAGGGGAAAGTTGTGTAGCAGATATATATTCCAAGTAGAAATTTGCTTCAAATTTACATTCAAGAACAACACTGTTAATAATATATTTATCCTATGTGCCCAAAGGAGTGGAGTGTTGGAACTAGAGTTCTAAGCAAGTCTTTCTGACCAGCATGCCTACTGGAAATACAATAACCACATGTGGCCTGTCTGATTTTCTGGTAGCTTTTAAAATGAGAAATAAATAGTAAAATTAATTTCATTAGCCTACTTTATCCAGTGCGCTTTATCTACAATATTACAATCTCAACGTGTAACCAAAAAAAAAATCAGTGAGCTAGTTTCTACTCTTTTTCCCTCTATACTAAATCCTGAGAGCCCAAAGAATATTTTTCATTTACAGCACTTCTTACCTTGTACTGGCTACATTCCTGGCACACGGTCACCATCACGTTTGCTGTTGCATACACAGTAGGTTCAGGGCATCTTAAACAGTCCTGATACCCAAAGGGCATAAAAAAGTGCAAGCCAAGCCAAATTCTGATGCATATAAGAAGGTTAATATATAACTAATGAATTATTCATTAGCTCAGTGGTCACTGTTACCTCCACACTAAGCATCGCTTAAAGAGGCATATAGTTTTCCAGGCCATACGATTGTGATAGTGTTTCAGTGAAAAAGAATCTGTACTTTCTTATCTCATTCCTTTTTAAGACAGGTTCTCAAAGGCTTTATGTAGCTGAGAATGACCAAGATGGCTTGATCATCCTGCTGCTCTATCCCCTCTCCCACTCCCAGGGCTGGGATTACAGTCACACACCGCTACACCTGGTTTATTCTGTGCTCAACCTCGAACCCAAGACTTCATGCATGCTAAGCAGACACTCTACCAAGTGGCCTACCTACATCCTCAGCTCCCTTTTTTGTGTTTTTAATTAGAAATCTGTATGTGCCAGCTATAGGGTTTTTTTTCCTTGTAAATTTCAGGGAAACATTAGGGAACAACTAGCATGTAGGGACACCTCTTTATCCCCCAATCTGTGCCTTGCCTCCTCTGTAAATGCCCCCCCCAAGATGGAGTCTGGAGCTAATTAAAGCTGGCCCTGGGGCAGCTCCCAAAGTGCCTACCACTTGACATTTCCAAGCATGTGGAGCAGATCAGCAGCACAGGGGGCAGCTAACCTGACACTGTGAAACAAGCCCACTTAACATCTTGAAAAGCACTGCACGGCAGACCCTTCACACAGATTCTTCAGGCTAAGATGTATATATATAATGTTTCTGGAGGGGGGATCCTTTCAGCTTTTAATTTAATTTGGAGGTACTTTGAAAGCGGATCTTCTAGAGAGGCTTTGCCTGCTCCTGAAGAACTGTTAATCTCATCCCCACGAAGCACTTGGTCTTACTTGAGCCGGCTCTCTAACAAAACACAACCCTTCAGCCTTCAAGGGACCTGTGATTGGGTAAATTGCATCTGCTTGCATTTTTATCACGGGAAGGAAATTGAAACTTGCAACCATACAGTCTAAGAACCTGGTTTGAGGGTTATTCTGTTTGAACTTCAAAATCCCCTAATACCGTGGCAGACCCTGATGAAAGAGTTTTTCCTGTAACTTAAAGTCAGGCTCACCTTTAAGGAGCTGAAGCCAAACCAAGGTCCGCCCCCTTCCTCCTCTTAGAATCAGCACTGAAAAACCTTACACAGCTGGGAAGGAGCTTGCTTCTCAGGGGACTTTGGGAAATACCTGGAATTTTTTTCCCCAGAGGTTGTCCCAAGTTGGCTGCGGGTAGATGGTGGTGGTATCCATGTTGTTTCTGGCATCTTATAGGGGCCAGTATATTTCACAGAGATGCTGCGAAACCTCCCGTAGAACACAGGCGAGCCTGCCGCTCCATCAAATGATTATCTTAACTCGTTAAATCTGCCCCAAAGAAGCCCTGTGTGGACGTGCAAGGAAGAAGCAAGGCACGGGCAGGGGCGGGTTTCCAGGGAGTCTTCCTGAAAAGGCTGCCCCACTGCACTTTAGAGGGTGATGGGCCACATTGACTGGGATTGTTCCTGCTCTGTCACTCCCTGGCTTTGTCTCTTTGTGCGAGTTATTCGACCTCATTTCACCTCTTCAAGACAGCGATGGTAATGATAATAGCTCGAATACACAGGGGCTAGGGCTTCTGGTGGGTTAAAGAGCTGAAAGTGCTTAGTCTGTAAGACACACTATGCCTGTGGACGTTTACTATGTGGCTCTGGAACTTTCTCAGGGAAATGTTTCAGGGCTCAGAAAAGCTCCCGAATAGAAAGAAGTGGCAAAACCAAGAATGGGTTCAGCTGTCATTTTAACCAACGCGAACTTTCCAGTTCATCACCCCGAATGCAAAGGCAGCTAGAACCGGAGCCCAGAAACGAGCTGCTTCAGTGCTCAACAGTAAATGTGTAAGTGCGCGTTCTGCATCCTCTTGTTTTTTAGAAATTTCTTCCCTAGCGATACTAGCGATTGGCAATTAGTGAGCAGCATCCTTCAGGGACGGTGGAAAACGCTAAATTCGCACCGGCGCTAGGTACTCATGTATCTGCACAGCAGCAAAACTCGAGAACAACCACGGTTCAGGCGCCCAACTTCCCTCCCTCTGTATCTGCTGGGCAAACTCAGCCAGGTGGGTGCGGGATCCACAGATCACCCGAGGCAAAGCCCCGCCCAAGGGGCGCAGGGAAGAAAGTCAATGGGCACTCGGGTCTGGCATCCTGGTGAAATCCATCCCAATCAGGCACCTTAACCTTAGCACCTAGGTGCCCCTTATATTTGTGGGTCAATGAGAAAGGGCTCCAAAGGGAGCGTTCAAGCCAAGGGAAACGCGGTCAATGCAGACACTCACCTGGTCCCTACTCCACCTGCCCCCCAGGGGAGCAGCAGCAGGAGCGCCAGACCCCAGGGCGGCTGCATATTGTCGGGGGGATCTTGTTCCTTGTCTGTGCCCCTCAGGACCTGGGACACACAGAGGCCACAGCCCCTTCTCTGCTCTGCTGATCAGGACCTCAGTTTTGCACACAGCTGGCAGGCTCCGTGGCAGAGGGCGCGAGGAGACAGCCGGACTGGAGAGCTGGGGAACTTTGGAGCTGCGAATGGCTGGGGGCGCCCTGGCGAGAAGCTCCGTTGGGTGAAGCGCCCCGGTGCACCAGCGAGGGCGGGGCGGGGCGGCCAGCACATCTGGCTGGGACCCGCCTCCAGGACGACCCGCGAGGACTCTACACTCTACTCTCACCCGTAACTGCCCCCACCCTCCAGCTTCAGTTCACCGTGGCTGCTCAGAGGCACCTCCGATTGTCCTGTGTTTCAGGCTTGGGACAGTATGCGCTGCTGAGCTCCAGGGATTGAGATTTGAGAAGTAAAAGCAGGACCACAAATACAAGTTCATAAGCACACTGCAATCTCATTTCAATGGAGGTTTTATGGTTGGCTAGGTTTTTTTCCACACAAGGCAAATCATAGGGTGTTAGAGGTCAAAGATCACCAAGTCTTGTTCAAACTTCATTATTTAACCAGTGTCGTCTTCTTATCATTCCCAAACGTGACTCCAAATGATATTGTAACGTAATAACCAGTGGCAACTTGACACAAACTTGTCGTCTGGGAAGAATGAACCTTAAATGGGAAAATTCCTCCACCAAATAAGCAAGGCTTTAGGGATATTTTCTTGATTAATGGGTGGTGTGGGAAGGTCCAGCTCACTGTGGGCAGTGCCACCGCTACATAGGTGGTCTTGGAAGGTATGAGAAAAAGTCCTGAATGGCATTCAACGGTGTATCTGAATCACCTCTAACTCCAGGCTTCTGACTTGAGTTCTTGCCTTGCTTTTCCTTCAGGATGGTTCTGAATGAGGAAGCGAACAAACCCACTTTCCTCCCTAAGTTGCTTTTGGTCATGGTGTTTAATTACAACAATAGAAAGCAAGCTAAGTAGAAAGGCAGAAACAAAGAAACTGTGTGAGTTCAGAGAACGCTTTCAGGCGCTGATGAGTTATTTATTTTGACTCATAGCAGAAGAAATATCGGTTTCTTCTTGTCCCCACATTCACAGCCTTTGACATGTAGGCACAGCTCATGACCCCACGCCTTGACACTGGACTTGCTTTGGTAACTTGCTTTTGGCTGATGATGTTTGGGCAGAAGCACAGTGTATCAATACTAACCCCATGCCTAAAGACCCCAGTGCCTCTGTTTGGGTTATGAGAAGACATGCAAGTTAGCTTGAAGGCCTAAACCGGATGAGGAACAGGTGGAACACAGCTACCTACCTGGCCCATTAGCAGACCTCCAGCTCAAGGAGGAGATGCTGATGGAGCCATGAAGCCTCTGACCCAAGGTCAGCAGCACAGACAAGCTACAAAGACTTGTTGGGATGGAGTCTCTTGTTTTTTAAAATAATTTCTTTTGATGGGACTGGAGAGATTGCTCAGTGGCTAAGTACAGTTGCTGCTCTTCCAGAGGACGAGCAGAGACCAAAGAAAGAATTCCACCTTCCACCTAAGTCTAACTGAGTAAACCTTTGTGTTTATTGAGTTTACTTAGAGAAACATGGGGGAGACTCAAAGCCATCACAGAAAAAAACCTGCATCCGCGAAGCTCTCTGTTCAACCTGCAGGAGGCTCTCCTGAAGAAAGCATCCTCTTCCCACAATTGTTTACTAGTTTTCTTGTATTTGGAGACTGACTCTCACTATGCAATCCCTGCTGACCTGCAACTATGTAGACCAGGCTGGCCCCGAACTCACAGAGATATTACCTGCCTCTGTTTAAGTGCTAGAATTCAAGGTGAGCACCACCACAGTAGACTTTGTGTACTGGTTTTTAATAGCCTTGGGGAGACTTATCAATTTTATAACCTTCGAAGCTTCCAAAGCCTGTGAATTTGGTTTGACCAGCCTTCTTCTGTGCATGGTGAATGATTCAATTGAGAGATAATAGCTACATGTCAGGTTCTGAACTCTATACCTAAAATATTTTAAAGGAAATGGGACACATATTTGATCTTGGTGTGGGTTTTCCCACAGGTAGACACTAGGGCAAGGATTTAAATGGAAATAGTTTGTTCTGGTGGCACTCAAGAAAACAATAAATATGTAAATATGTAGGTTTTTTTCTTTTTGCTCTTGGGGGAGCAGCACCACCCAGCTCCCAAATAAGTACATGGAGACTTATTCTTACTTATGAATGCCCGGCCTTAGCTTGGGTTGTTTCTAGACAGCTTGTCTTTAATTATTCCATCTACCCTTTGCTTTTGAACTTTTATCTTTCTCTATTTCTGTATACCTTTCTTTACTTCTTACTCCATGGCTTACTGTGTAACTGGGTGGAAGGCCCTCATCATCCTCCTCTCCTCCTCTTCTTGTTCCCTCTTCTCTTTTTTTTCTATTCATTCTCTCTGCCTGCCAGCTTCACCTGTCCTTTCCCTGCCTTGCCATTGGCCATTCAGTTCTTTATTAGACAGATCAGGTGTTTTAGGCAGCATAACATAGTTTTACAGAGTTAAACATTGCAACATAAAAGAATACAACACATCTTTGCATCATTAAACAAATATTCTGCAGCACAAATGAATGTGGTACATCTTAAATTAATATTCCACCACTACAATACAAGGTGTGTATCATGTCACTGAACCTTCATGCTCCTGGAATCCTCGGAGAACACTAGTCTCCAAGGATCTTACCCTAATGCGAGGAGCCCGGAGTAGTTACACTCCATCCCTATTCAGCCATGGCCTGCCAGAATCTATCAAGGGGCTATCTTAGACGTTCCATTTTCTGTGCAGAGAGCGGAGTGGCAGGGAGTGACTCAGCCAAAGGACACTAGATACTGGCTATTTATTGGGTGCCTGACTGGAAAGCAGGGGCTGGGGGGACATGAGCAAGATGCCGTGTTACCTGTTACCTAGCCTGGAAATTCAGTTGAACTGAAAATTATGAGTATTCCTGCCACTTTCCCCTAAAGGCTCAGATACTGATTCTTCATCCAACTACCCATTCCTTCAGAGAAACAACTCTTCCAAAATTCTAAACTAGTCGCCTCTTATAAGGGGCTCATTCTTTATTCTTAGACTTTCCATTATAAAGCTCAAAGGAACATCTTGCATTGATATTTATCTGTCAATTTCTAGTTTCTGGCAATTCAGTTTTCTTTGTCCCTTCATTCCATCCTTGCTCCTTTTATTAGTTTTCAGAGCAAAGCTATCTTCCATAAGCTTAAGTGCAGCGTACATTTGAGCAGCTTCCGGCGAAGTCAAACACTTCTAGTCAATCCATCTTAAATCCTGGGGAAGCTTGGACAAAGGAACTATTGGCCATATGAGGAACAGGGAAGAAACTTGGAAATGAGGTAATGGCAGGTGAGATGTCAGATACAAATTGCCACCTGGAGGCAAGCATTTTGAATAACCGCGCTGGCACTGCTGACTTTGAAGGGAAAGTTGGCAGCTGATCTTTAGGAGGCTGAACTCCATTCTACAAAGGGAAAATGATCTTTGATCAGAATACCATAAAATCACCTGTGCCTTGTACAGGAATTTATCTTTTAACTAGTTCTCATTTAGCTCTCTGTGAGGAACAAGTTTGATGGAATATTTTTCCTGAACACACACACACACACACACACACACACACACACACACACACACACACGGGGGGTGGAGAGAAGGAGGAGGGAGGGAGAGAGACAGACAGACATATGAAAGAGACAGAGACAGAAACAGAGACACTAGGACAATGTTTTCAACTTCAATGTCAATTCCAAGGATCTGGGGATCTCCCTGAAAGACAGAAGTAGTAGCATTTCATTTGTATTTTAATAAGTAAAGCTTGCCTGAAGATCAAAAAAGTAAAACAGCCCCACTGGCCAGCCTTACAGACCAGGCCGCAATGACACACCCCTTTATTTTTTTTTATTTTTATTTTATTTATTTTATTTTTTTAGAAGCATAAGGCTCCAGGATCCCAAGCCTGGAGATTAAATCTTTATTATATGGCCCTATTATATCATATTTTTATGTGGTATCCCAAGAATAATTCTTCAGAGACCAGTGTGCGTTTCTTGATATTACGTCTTTGATATAAAGAGTGCCAAAATTCCTCTCCTTGCTCAACGAGCCCTGACCACAGTACTTGGTCTTTTTGGTTTTTTTTTTTTTAGCTTCTGACATTTATTATTTATTTATTTATTAAAGAGTACTCACTCATATTTGGTTTCTAGCCATAAATAAAGGACATTGAGCCTATAATTCATGATCCTAGAGAAGCTAAATAAGAAGGTGAACCCAAAAAGACATATAGTCATCCTCCTGGAGATTAACTTTCATCGGGCGATGAAAGCAGACAGAGACAGAGACCCAAATTGGAACACTGGACTAAAATCCCAAGGTCCAAATCAGGAGCAGAAGGAGAGAGAGCACGAGCAAGGAACTCAGGACCGCGAGGGGTGCACCCACACACTGAGACAATGGGGATGTTCTATCGAGAACTCACCAAGGCCAGCTGGACTGGGTCTGAAAAAGCATGGGATAAAACCAAACTCGCTGAACATAGCGGACAATGAGGACTATTGAGAACTCAAGAACAATGGCAATGGGTTTTGATCCTACTGCACGTACTGGTTTTGTAGGAGCCTAGGCAGTTTGACACACACCTTTAATCCCAGTAGCCACACTAGCTTGCCATGGAAACCAGGTGGTAGTGGTGCACGCCTTAATCCCAGAACTAGAGAGGATTATAAAACAGGAGGAGGCAGCTCTCAGTCTCAGTCTCATTCTGAGATTCCTTGCGGCAGGATCACAATTATTGGACTGAAGTCGAGGTAAGAGCCAGTGTCTGGCTGCTTTGCTTTTCTGGTCTTCAGGTTGAACCCCAATATCTGTCACTGAGTTTTTATTAATCATGCTTCATCAGATACTGTTGTTAGGTGGGGCTAAGGTTCAAAAGCCTTTATAAAAGCTTCTAAAAGACACTCATGTTGTTTGCTGAAGGGTCCCATTTAGGGTAGTGGCAGCTACAGATCATCTAGATTGGTAGAAAGTTCAGCTGTATAATAGCATTGCATGGAAAGCTTTGCCACCACAGATGCTTGGGCCACAACTCCAGAGAATCGAAAGCCTGGACTATGGCTTGGGTATAGAAACATGCAGAAAATACCTAGGTGATTCTCATGAACAGCCAATGTTGAGTGCCACTAGTATGAACAGCACCAACTTTTTTATTGCCTAAATAAAATTGATGCTTTTGTGTTTCCAGCACATAGTCTTTCCCCTCATCATCCATGATGCTTTCTTTCTTTTAACCCCCTCATGTGTGTGTGTGTGTGTAGGCATGTGTGTGCTATAGCATTAGTGGAGAACTTAGAGAACAATCTGGAGTGTCTTGTGTACTACTCTGTATGCCATGCTAGCTGGCCCAGAAGTATGCAGAGAGCCTCTTGTCTCCACCACTCACCTTACTATAGGAGCTCAGATTATACATGTGCATTACTATACGTGGATTTATGTGAATTCTGGGGACTTGGACCCAGGTCACTTGGGCAGCAAGTGCTTTATTCACAGAGCCATCTTACCAGCCCTGGCACAGGTGTGTGGTTCCCTAGAGCTTGCTTATGTAGACCAGGCGGGCCTTGAACTTGCAGAGATCTCTTACCTCTCTCTACCTTCCAAGTATTGAAATCACAGAGATATTCCACCATACCTGGATTATTAATGCTGTTTTCTTGATCACCCTTTACATTGAAGACACCTTCTAATCCTTAATCTTCCATGTTCATTGAAGCCCATCAACATGTTCGACAAGTTTGCCATGTTTTCTGAGTCAGTTTCTTGCCACCTCTTCTTATTGAATGAGTGGAGTCAATGAAGAAGAGTATGACAATGGGAGTCTGCTGCCCTCTCTGTCTTGCAGCATACATTGGATTGGTTTCCTTCATCCTGTGTCTGCGGCAGAAAACAGCTCCCAGTCACTTCATATTTCTTCCCTTCCTTTCTTCTCTCTTTCTTTCACCTCTCGCTGATCTTTCCTACTTTGCTTGCTCAAGTGTCTTTTTGGATTCCTATTAAGCGCTAGACTGTGGGCTAGTTAGTGAGAACCACGTAGTGGAAAAGTCCATTGGATGCTTCCTGCTTCTCCATTTCCCAGGTGAAGTGAGCTGGACCAATTGACCTGCAGTTTATAGAATGTTTGGTCTACTTTGATAATGATTATTACCTCTCCTAGAAGAACAAAATCTAAATCAAGACTGAAAGCGAAAAGGAAATGACACTTGGATCAATTCTTCCTATCAAATTTTGATAGCTCTTAGAACGTTCCACTTGGTATATGAGGAAGAGGTGGCTGATAATTGTGCAGTGATTACTACATGAGAGATAATTTATAGAGAGCAGTGATTTAATGTTGACAACACCTACACCAGGCAGATGATATCACTCAATTTTACAGATGAGAAATGTGAATTTTATGGCATCTCAATATCTTAAGATAACCTAACAATGTAATGGTGTGGGAAGTCCTTCTGTCTATGTGTTGCTTTTAGTGGTTAATAAATAAAGAAGCTGCTTTGGGCCTATAGCAGAGCAGGGCAGAACAGAGCTAGGTGGGGAAAACTAAACTGAATACTGGGAAAAAGAAGGCAGAGTCAGAGAGAAGCCATGAAGCTCCTCTAACGACAGACAAGCTGGAAACCTTGTCAGTAAACCACAGCCACATGGTGATACACAGATTAATGGAGATGGGTTAAATTAATATGTAAGAGTTAGCCAATAAGAGGCTAGCACTAATGGGCCAAGCAGTGGTTTAATTAATACAGTTTCTGTGTGGTTATTTTTGGAGTCTGGGCAGCCAGGAAATGAGCAAGCAGCCTCCTACAACAATGTAACATTATAAAGATCCGAGTTTTGGAACTCAGCTGTTACGAGTTTTGGTATTCAGCTGTTACAAGTTTTGGAATTCAGCTCTTCAGAGTGCCTGAGTTTGGGTTCAAGCACCCATATGATAGCTTGCAACTATCAGTAACTCCAATTCCAGAGTATACAGTGTCCTTTTGTGGCATTTGTGGGCACCAGGCATTTATGTGGTGCATATATGTACATGCTGACAAAATACTCATACACATAAAATGCATCTAAAATACAGAGAAAGGTTTGAGCTTTGAACTCAGACCTCACTGGAGATTAATTTTGAAACCTAATTTCATTCTTTTGGGAGACAAAGTCTCAATGTGTAGTGGTCAAGTCCTACCTTGAATTCCTTTTGAAGCCCAGGCTGACCTCAAACTCACAGCAATTCTCCTGCCTCAGTAGTGTTATACATGTGCCACCATATCTGGCTTCTATCTTTAAATCGGGAGTGTGTAATCTGGTAATGCTGGAGTGATGTCAATTCCCTATCAGAAACATATTTGATCCCATGTGCTGGAAACAAAAGAAAATAGTGGGATAATATTTTATGTGCAGGGAAGTATGTTTTAGTGAGAGACATGACAGTTTTCAGGGGCCCATGAATCTTTCAGCTTATCCAACCCATGGCCCTTAGGCTACATGCAGATGATGATAACTAAGAATGGAGCCCAAGACAAAGTTGTATAGTTACTGAAAACATTAGGAAAATTATTTTGCAGTTTTGTGTGCATGGGCCTATGAGGCATGTGCATGTACACATTTGTGTGTTTGTGTATCACACGCATGCTAGATTTCAACACTGGGCGTCTTTCTCATATACTCTACATTTTACTTAATTATTTACATAGATATTTTTGATAAAACTTCTCTTCAGTGAATCTAGAGCTTATAGACTCAGCTTGACTAGCTGTTTAGCAAGTCCCAGGGATCCCCCTGCCTCTACCTCTCCGGTGCTGGGATTATTTATTTATTTATTTATTTATTTATTTATTTATTTATTTATTTATTTAAGATTTCTGTCTCCTCCCCGTCACCGCCTCCCATTTCCCTCCCCCTCCCAAATATTTATTTATTTATTATGCATACAATATTCTGTCTGTGTGTATGTCTGCAGGCCAGAAGAGGGCACCAGACCTCATTAAAGATGGTTGTGAGCCACCATATGGTTGCTGGGAATTGAACTCAGGACCTTTGGAAGAGCAGGCAATGCTCTTAACCACTGAGCCATCTCTCCAGCTCCTCGGTGCTGGGATTTTTGTATGCTACTGTGCATAGCTTTCTATACGAGTGTGCGGAATCTGCTCTTATGCTTGCATGAAAAGCACTTCACTGACTGAGCCATATTCCCATCCCTGCAATTTTTTTTTAAGTTCTGTAACTCAATTGCCTGGTTCTTGAGTGTGAACTTCATAGTGTTGAAATGTCAACCTTTTCTTTTGTCACTAATAAATAGAAAGATTGTTCTATTCTTGTTCGTGAATGAAATCTTACTGCCTGGCTCTTAGCTCTCTTGGTTTTGGATATGTAGCTGTCCAACTGAATACCCTCCACAAGCAATGGCTTGGCTTTTGTCTTGGATGAAGTAGGGTGGTGGATTATAGGCCTAGTCCATTCTGTGTACTTCATGCCTCACTGTGCATAAATACCCCTTGCTGCTTTCCTGCCCACAGTTGAATGTTGGAACTTGACCTCCTGCTGCAAGGCTTGTCTGTCTGTGTTTTCCTGTGGAAATCCTCTATGATGGTTTGTGACAGCCGGAGCCAGGCAACCTAGTTCTGACAAGTCACTCCAACTTGATTTGGAAAGATTTTCTTGAGAAATGTTCTGTATATTCTGCAGACTGGAATGACATTTGTGACCCTTTAGAATCACTTGCAATATCAAAATTTACCCAAATGAAATACTTTTAAAAAGTGCATTCCTATTTTCAAAGACTTCTCATACATAACATATAGGCACACTCATTCCTTTAGTCCACATTAATTGTCCCCTCGCTAATCCTGTGCTGGACACTGTTTGGGTGGGACCGAAAGATGAATGACATGTAATCCTTTGCCCTGGGTGGCAGAAATGCAAACACATTATTAGAATTCATGGCATAAGTGTTAACAGAAGTACTTCAGGGTGCCTTGGAAACGAGGAAGGAAGAGGCTCAATCCTTTGTGTTTCATACATTTAAGTGTTTGCCCCTGTTTTATCCTTTCCTTTCATGAACTATTTTCTAGCATGACTTCATTTAGAAAGGAGGAAAATAGGAAATCCTGAAAATTGCCTTCGCTCAGGTGACTTGTTGCAAGCATGTCCTGACACAGCACTTGTGCTGCTTGACTACACCAGACATCTAGGGGAACCAGGATCTAGTTGAGGCTTCTGCCAACTTCCTTAATTTGGACAAACCAGTTCACTTCTTTCAGCCTCCCCCGCACCTCTTCTCTCTTCTCCTTTCTTCTTTTTCTTCTTCTTTTTCTTCTTCTTCTTCTTCTTCTTCTTCTTCTTCTTCTTCTTCTTCTTCTTCTTCTTCTTCTTCTTCTTCTTCTT
>NC_022026.1:43023950-43032514 GCF_000317375.1 Microtus ochrogaster | reverse complement strand
CTTCTTCTTCTTCTTCTTCTTCTTCTTCTTCTTCTTCTTCTTCTTCTTCTTCTTCTTCTTCTTCTTCTTCTTCTTCTTCTTCTTCTTCTCTCCCCTTCTCCCCATCTTCCCCCCTCCCCCTCTCCCTCCCTCAGTGTGTGTATATATGATATACATATCTGCTAAGGATTCTGGATCAATAAATAGCTCCTTCCAATGTTCTTTGACTTTTTGGTCTAAAAAGTGGGGAAAAACTATTATGATCCCCCCAACTGTATTTGCAATTACAAAATCAGGTTAGTTTCAGCAAAGAAGGGATGTTTGTTTATTCAATGAATGAGTGAACCTCCATGTTAATTAGCTCCTTTAATTCCACTGAAGTAGTGTCTTCGATAGTGCGTTGTAGGCAGGCACAGTGGAACATACTTGGAATCCCAGCACTCAGGAGACAGAGGTGAGATGATTGCCACAAGTTTGAAGCCAGCCTGGTTTACACAGCAAGTTCCAATCAGTCATAATTACACAGTGAGACCTTCTACTCCCCCAACCCTGCCTCAGCAAAAAACAAAATAGTGGTTGGTAGGTGCACACTTCTGACTGCACTGTGGTGATTAGGCCAAAGTGGATACACTGGCCTTATCGTTCATCTCTAGGGATGTGGAATTGATGCACTTAATAACTATAGTCATTCAAGTGCGGTACAGAGTTGTGATGGGAGAAGCCCAAGGCACGTTTAAGCTCAAGTCATGACAGGGAACTGATGAGGAATCATCAAGAGCAAGGCCATTGTGTTAGGAAGGAGGAAATACTTGGAGACTGGGTGACTACGAATATATACATCTATAGCTACACATCCACATGTCTATGGATGAATCTAGCTGTTGATGCATCTATATATACAGAGAGATGGGTTTCTATGACTATAGGTCTAGCCATATAACTATCCTATCTTTTTATATCAATGCCAGTATTTCTATACTATTATATCTATACATGTGCAACCATATCTTCACATCACTTCTTTATCTCTGCCACAAGATCCATAGTTACCTATAGGTCTAAAACTCTACCTCTCTCAATGTATCTACAGCACTATATACTATATGTATAATGACCTGCAGCCCTGTAATTATATCACCACCATTCCATCTACACTTTCATGTGCATATTGCTATGGCGGTAATAACACCATCTATGTCTCAACATACAAGTTTATGTTAATCAGTAAAGCAAAACGTGCTGTAGTTTTGAAAGGCTGAGTTTCACACTAGGGACTATGAAGCCTCTTATAGTAAACAACATTATTGCCTTACAATGCCTCTCTAGCATTTCCCCGTGATGATCCAAGAGCTTACATTGGACACTTGAAACTGCATCCAGGGGATATCTATTTAGTCTCTGAAGGCAGCCCTAACCCTATGATGAACAGAGGTTTGGTGATCAAACATCCCAGCAATGTCCCTTCCTGTGGGGAAACCTCAGAAGCATATTCAGCCCTGGTTGCTTGACTTCCTCAGTGGGACTGATTTCCAGGCTCCACCTGAAAGAATGTGAGAGCTCACCTAGCCTTCCTCTTGTTCCTCTATTTCCTGAGATCACCTTCCAGAGACTGCCTTGCCTTTGGGGGACCACCTCCCCAACAAGACACTTATGTATACTAGTAAAGTCATTTCCATCCAAACACTGAATTGCATCTTGTAGGAAATCTGGAAAGAGAATCCCTCTTTAAATCCATTTAACATAAATCTTACTGTTTGGGTGAGCTCTGAAGTTTCTCATAGTCAAGTTGAACACAATAGGGTACTTGCTCTTTTTCAGATGTATCATTAGCTATTTCACAAGACATGTCCATTTATCTGTCATACACTGAGTACCAAGGGAATGGAATCCATGCCTGTCCCCCTCTCATTGCCCGGGTGTACTTTTTATTTTACTAAACTTGTAGACATGCTGCGTTGGTTGTATGGTGTCAGAATGGAAAAAAAACCTGTCTTTTACATTCTGTTCTTACTTCAGCAAAGTGTATCATAAATTCACCACATGATAGATTTATGATGTATGTAAATTCCAATATTTCCTTCCTTCATCAAATGTGTTAGATAAGAATTAATGTAACTGAGAACTTCTTTTAGAAACACAATGTGATAATAATTATGCCCTCCTTTTCAAACAGAAAAAGAATATTTAATAGCATTTTGCTCATGTTGAAGTCTTTGGCTTATGCAAATTAAATACCCTGCATGTACAGTTAGGTTCCATTAATATCATGAAGACAATTTAGATGGCTACTTAAGCTTGGAGATCCATATGACACCATAGATCTGGGCTTCATGGTGCATGTCTAGCTATTCAGGAGTCTAAGGCAAGAGATTTAAAAAGGTTCAAGTCATGTCTGGGCTACAGAGTGAGTTCAATGAGGCCAGTCTGAACAGCATAATTTCATTTTATCAAAATGAAAAAGCAAAAAGAGGGCTTGCTGTAGCTTGGTGGTAGAGAACTTACCAGCTTCAGTACTATAACTAACAGCAACACAGGCCTGATGGGAATATATGACTTTGTTTAAAATTTAAAGTTTTCTTTTGTTTGCTCTTTGATTTAATATATTTTTACTTGATGTCATTCTTTTTTGTTTGTTTGTTTGTTTCTCTATGTAACAGCTTTGACTGTCATGGAACTAGCTCTTGTAGACCAAGCTGGCCTCCAACTCATAGAGATCCATTTGCCTCTGCCTCCTGAGTGCTGAGATTAAAGGCATGCGCCAGCACCACCTGGCACTTAACGTCATTCTTATGGTGGCCACTTGAGGAAACAACAAGGGACAACAAAAAGCAGACAGTAAACACGTAAGCTGATATGTATTTAATATAGCTTTCATACATTTAAAGCTTCATTATTATTATTATTATTGTTATTATTATTATTATTATTATTATTATTATTTTAACTGTGTGTATGTGTGCATTTGAGTATCTGTGGGTAATGTGTACGTGCCCATAGAAGCCATAGGTGTCAGATACTCCTTCTGGAGCTGGAGTTTCAGGCACTTGTGAACTACCTGCTAGGGGTACTAAGAATTGAACTCAGGTCCTCAGGAAGAATATTAGATGCTCTTAATCACTTAGCCATCTCTCTGACCACCCATAGCTCTTATATTTAGCTGTAAACCATTAGAAAGTAAGTCAGAGAGTGTTATAGTTTGACTTTACCTTTACAAAAGCAGTATGGAGATTTTAGTGAAGTTGCTGTTCCATGTCCGACTTTATAAATCATTTATTTAAACCACATCTGCTTTCTAAAACATCCTTAAAAGATTTTTTACTAACCAAGTATTCATCTGGTCTCTTTTGACTACATATGGAGAGATATTAATTACCACACGTGTGTCTTGCAAATGTGACTTGGGAGCTCATGCAAAATGGCTGCCCAAAGTCTAATGTTACCAACTCTGGGATAAGGAGGGATCTTTCAACATTAGGAAACAAGGGAAAACAACACAAGTGTAACCTTCAGCATGAGATATCTTATTCCTGCAGGGAGGAAAAATATTTCTTCTTTTGAGTCAGAGTCTCATTATGTAGCCCCAGCTGGTGTGGAACTTGATACGCAAACCAGGATGGCTTTTACCTCCTAGAAATTCACCTGCCTCTGCCTCTGGGATTAAAGGTGTGGGTCACCACATCTGGCAGGAAAGATATTTTTATAACAGTGGTGGTGAATCACTGAGTGTTATTTCTAGTGAAACTAAGGAGCTAAGAAGAGTCTCCTATTCCCCGCTCATTATTCTTCTTGACTTGAATCAGACACATGACCCAAACCTGCTAGGGAGGGGCAAGAAGATTTAAGCAACACAATTGAGGTGAAGACCAGATAATCACCCTAAATTTCCCACAATCTATTTTTCTTGGATGAGGATCTTGGGCACACATTTATGAGAACAAGTAGGGGTGACCTTCTAAGATTCAGAAGTCAAATGGTTTATCTAAAATTGCTCTGAATTCTTGGTAAAGGTGAACCATTTGATGATACCTTTCTTCACGAGTCTACAAAGGTCAATGAAAATATTTTTAGTGTATAAAATATCCAGAAAGATCTTATTCAAACTTGAGTGTAAGCAGAAATCCATTCTCAATACCACCTTTAAAGGAGGCGAGTCAAATTCTGCCATTCATGATATTAGACAATGATTCCCTTTTTATCCAACTCAAAGCCAGTCAAGGTCAAGTGACACCTGTGTTCCGTTCTTAATTACAGAGGTTCCAGAGTTGAGAAATGATGCATTACAAGCTTTGTAAAACAAGCCATAGAGGAAGTAGATACCACTTTATCTGGTGTTTTTTTATCTCTGTTTTGACTTTGTTTTTGACGAAGAACTTTCCTAGCTAGATGAGACCCTGTGAATACAAGATAAGGTAGGTAAGGAGTCAGACAGGAGGGAACCAAGGAAAACTTCAGCTATAACTGCTAGCCTTGTTTTCCTGGTTAAGCAAGAATTTAGGCCTTAGGTAACCATGGAAACTGCAGCTGTTATCTATGGCTTAGTCTCCTGTGAGTCAGGATACTCTTTGCAAACATCCTTGACGCTTCAGTTAGTTAGGTTCTTTCCACTATGCCAGAAAAGCAGGTTCCTGGGCACTTTCCCAACTGCCACAGGGGCACACCAACAAAGGGTCTGCATCCTCTAAAGACCCTGACTTTACTACAGTATCATTTGTATTGTGACTTGGATCGTGGGAAAAAGCACCCTGAAAGAGAGATCTGGTCCATTGTAATTAAGAAGGGGAAAAAGGTCATTTTACCCCCATGAATATGCAATCAAGCTCATAAATATGCATTAAACCTTCCTAAAAAATACACAACACAAAACTAAATTTTCTGCTTCTCCCATTTGAGGACAGCCCACTCCATTCTTTCTTTGAAGTGTATGCATGTTTCCTGCTTCAACTGTCTCTCAGCTCAATCCTTTCTTATGGGAAGAGGAGACCTGAGAGCCATCTGCTTCCTATAGCAGATAACAGTTTGGGGTTTACTAAAGGTGTAGCTGAGATTAAAGCCTGGCCTTTTATTAGTTGTATGATGAGTTAAGTTTCTGTTTCGCACATTCTTCAACCAGGACATGGGAAAATCCTAGGGTCATTTGCAATGAGTCACTCTCTGACAAGCCCTTAATTTGGCACCTGGTACAAGGTAAGGCCCTGCCATGTCAGATATCAGCGGGGATGGAACCTATTTTTATGTGAGTGGGAGAATCAAAATGGTAAGCAGAACTTGGGAACCCCCCAGTCCGGTGCTATTTCTACAGTGCTCCCCACCAAAGCTAATATTGGTTTTAGGATGAGAGATGGTCTTAAATAGAAGTTAATCCCTCAGGTAACTGTTGCTTATAATAAAAGTATGCAGTTTGAAGAGCCTAATATTCTGCATAGTAGCACATATAAAACCAGTGTTTATTGAAAGAATTCTGTTAATACTTTCTTACATAAAAATGCTTATGAAAGTGGCATGTTTTGTTTAGCCTCCTGTTTTCCATAATCCCTCTGAGATTTCATTCCACAGCTATGTAAGATCTGAAACATAGCAATGCCAGCGAGAAAAGTCAGTCCAACAAATGTTGAACAGCATGGGTTTGCACAGGGAAACATTCGTACTTTAATAAAAAGCAAAACATTGTTTAAATCCTACCCATTGTGATTTTTTTTTTGCTCCTAGCCTTTGGTTATCTTTAATGACTTCATGACTTTGCAAGTTATAGTTGACCAGTAGCAATGAATATCCTGTTCTGTGGACATTCAAATGGCCTCTGTCTCCCAAGGCCAGTTAGATTTCCAACTTGCACATTCGTTTTGGTGTTTGTTGTCAACCTATGTGTCTGTTCAGTTTCTCCTCTGAGCTTGCTGAAACATCTCCAGTTCATAGTGATCTTCCCTCCTTTGTCTCCCGGAGCCTGGGATTACAGCCAGGCCACTCTCACCACCACAATTTAGTGCTACCTATTTCTGGAAGAGTTTTAAAATTTAACCAAAAGCAAACTTATCTCCTTCACCTGTTTTTATTCAGATAGAAATAATGGATTCTTGCATTCAAATGAAAACAATAGGGCCACCCATGTTGACAGGGGAAGGTTATTCATAAAATGGCAATGACAGGGGTAGGTTGATTTTTCATCAAAGAAGCTGGATAGGACTAGCATGATCTGGTCAGAAATTGTCCTGACTGCCCTTTGATGTCCATGTGACCCAAATCGAGATGACTCTGTAGGTAATTGAGACCCAAGTTATTTCTCTTTGGAGGTGGATGGGGAAGGCTAGGGTTTCATTATATGAAATGAAAATCTCAAGGTTTGAGTCTGTATGATGAAAATTTCCTCCAAGTTTACCTATGGCTTGGGGTTTAGCCCCCAAATCCCCTGTTTTTTTTCCCCTCAGTCTGAGGCAAATTGGGATGGTTGGTTGTTCCAGGTTTGAGTTACCAAAAAAGCTAATGATATTGAATATAATCATTCTAAGACCATATGATAAATGTCTTTCTGGGTCTGGGTTACCTCGCTCAATATGATGTTTTCTAGCTCTATCCATTTGCCTGCAATTTTCAAGATGCCATTATTCTTTTCTGCTGTGTAGTAAATACTCCATTGTATAAATGTACCACATTTTCCTTATCTATTCTTCGGTCAAGGGACATTTAGGTTGTTTATAGGTTCTGGCTATGACAAACAATGTTGCTATGAACATAGTTGAGCACATGTCCTTGTGGTATAATTGAGCATCCTTTGGGTATATACCCAAAAAGTGGTATTGCTGGGTCTTGAAGAAGGTTGTTTCCTAATTTTCTGAGAAATTGTCATACTGACATCCATAGGGGCTGTACCAGCTTGCATTCCCACCAGCAATGCAGAAGTGTTCCCTTTACCCCAATCCTCTCCAGCATAAGTTGTCATCAGTGTTTTTGATCTTGGCCATTCTTACAGGTGTAAGATGAAATCTCAGAGTTGTTTTGCATTTCTCTGATGGCTAAGGATGTTGAGCATTTCCTTAAGTGTCTTTTAGATTCCTCTGTTGAGAGTTCTCTGTGTAGGTCTATACAGCATTTTCTGAAATTGGATTATTTGTTCTTTTGATGACCAATTTCTTGAGTTCCTTGTATAATTTGGAGATCAGACCTCTGTCTGATGTGGGGTTGATAAAAATCTTTTCCCATTTTATAGGCTGTTGTTTTGTCTTGTTGGCCATGTCCTTTGCTTTACAGAAGCTTTTCAATTTCAGGAGATCCCATTTATTAATTGTTTATCTCACTGTCTTTGCTGCAGGGGTTATATTTAGGAAGTGGTCTCCTGTGTCAATGTGTTCAAGCATACTTCCCACTTTCTCTTCTATGAGGTTCAGTGTGGCTGGCTTTATGTTGAGGTCTTTGATCCATTGGAACTTGAGTTTTATGTATGGTGATAGATATAGGTCTATTTTCATTCTTCTACATGTTAGTTATGCCAGTACCATTTGTTAAATATGCTTTCTTTTTTCCATTTTATATTTTTTGCTTCTTTGTCAAGAAGGTTTGTAGATGTGTGGACTAAATTCTGCATCTTTGATTCAGTTCCATTGGTCCTCCTGTCTGTTTTTATGCCAATATCAGGCTGTTTTCAGTACTGTAGCTCTGTAATAGAGTTAGAAGTCAGGGATTGTGATGCTTCCAGAAGTTCTTTATTGTACTGGATTGTTTTGGCTATCCTGAGTTTTTTGCTTTTCCATATGAATTTGAGTACCATCCTTTCCAGGTCTGTGAAGAGTTTTGCTGGGATTTTGATGGGCATTGCATTGAATCTGTAGATTGCTTTACTCATAGGTGGTTTTTTTTTTTTTTTTTTGGTTTTTCGAGATAGGGTTTCTCTGTGGTTTTGGAGCCTGTCCTGGAACTAGCTCTGTAGACCAGGCTGGTCTCGAACTCACAGAGATCCGCCTGCCTCTGCCTCCCGAGTGCTGGGATTAAAGGCGTGCGCCACCACCGCCCGGCCTCATAGGTGGTTTTTAAACCTAAAGCAAAGAAAACCAGTCTACAATTCACAATCCTACAGAACCTAGACAACAATGAGGACCCTAAGAGAGACATACATGGATCTAACCTACATGGGAAGTAGAAAAAGACAAGTTCTCCTGAGTAAATTGGGAACATGGGGACCATGGGAGAGGGTTGAAGGGGAGGGGAGACGAAGGGAGGGGAGCAGAGAAAAATGTTTGCTCAATAAAATCAATCAATAAAAAAAACTCCAAAAAAACAGTCATTCTAAGTCTTCAAGGATATTCATATAATTTGTAAAAAGGGCACAGGCTTCAGAATTTGACTTGGAGTCCAATTCTTACATGCTACGATACTCCAGGTGGTTATGAAAATTGCTGCATGGGCTCCAGATATGTTCCTATCTTATACAATGGTTCAGAGTTAGGTGGGTAGCAGCAACAATATAGATCACAATAATCATCTAACAACCAACCAACAGTAATAGTACACATTGTGAGGAATGTGGATTGCTTACTGGTCCAAGGGTTTTACTGAACTACGTTAATCTTTTCAGAGCCACTGTAAGAGGTGAGGTA
>NC_022026.1:43014641-43020434 GCF_000317375.1 Microtus ochrogaster | reverse complement strand
GTCAGTGGGTTGCCTTTTTGTCTTAGTGACAGTGTCCTTTGCTTTACAGAAGCTTCTCAGTCTCAGGAGGTCCCATTTATTCAATGAGGCCCTAAGAGGTGAGGTATTGCTGCTTAATTCTGTGCCGCAGATGAGGGAACCTGGTATAGAGGAGTGGAATGACTGCCCCAAGGTGACGTTAGCAAACGTCAGAGCCAGAGTTCTGATCTGGAGACTGGGGCTTGGTCAAATTGGAGAGGCCTCTCCAGGATTACCGGGCAGCTAGAAATACACTCTATAGACCTGCTAGAAGAGTCATGGTTCAGAACGTAGGAATGATATTCATGGAGAGAGCCCTTCAAGAAAGACACGAGAAGAATAGGAGCACTTTTCCCAAAAGTGGATAAAACCTTGGATTTGATCCCTGGCTTTACACAAACTAGTAATGCCCATACATGCCTGTATTCCATACATTAGGTTGGACCAGACGTGCAAGGTCATATACATATCCCAGGCCACCCTGGGATATTTACAAGACCTTGTCTCAATAAAACAAAACAACCAAATGAAAACAAAAGGCAAAACAATGAAACAGAAGGCTAGTGACTGGAGGTCTTATAGAGGTGTGAACCTTTCATGAAAGGATTCATTCCTTTGGCTCACTCTTTGTGAAATAACTCAAATCACATAGGGCTTGTGGCAGAGTCAGGGGAAACTTCAAAATATCTCTCCCTTCTGAAGACCCCTTGCAGTAGCTGACTGAAACTAGGTATCTGGTTTTTTTTTTTGTGTTTTTTTTTTTTTTTTTTGCATTTAGGCTATGGCACAGCAAATAAAATGCACGATATTAGGATATTAGGAACATTTAACTGGGGTGCTTTGAAAGAAGACTACCATGTTCCTGAAAACTCAGTAGTGCAAAGTAGGCGCAGTAGTATACATTTAATTGATATTTTTGAAAATTTCAAACATTTGCAAAGGTACTGAAGCTTCAGGAGCCTGTTACCCAGCTCAGCTATTACAGCCGTTCTGTTGTTAGTCTCTGGATTATCATTGTTAGTATATGCTGCAGAGTTTTAAAGCAAATCTAAAACTCATCCTTTTATCACTAAATACTCCAGTGTATATCTTCTAGTAGATAAACCTTTTTTTTATTTTTTAATAGATGAAACCTTTTAAAGTAATAAATTCAAGTATTAGAGCCAACAGAATTAATAAGCATTCTTAATATCAGCTACCAAACTGTATTTAATCCTCCCCAGTTGTCTCAAATTTTTTTTGTGGTTGGCTCTCAACAAGATCCACATATTTCTTTTGGTTGCTGTGTGTCTTGGGTTTCTTTTAATCTACACAAGCATTTCCTGTACACAATGTGTTGCAGCACTGCTGAATGCTGGCTGTGGGCATGCTCACAGTCAGGCAGCTGCTAAGAAGTGCAAGATTTATACATGCAATTACACAGTTGTGTTTTCATGCCTCCTGGAGACAGAAAGCATCTAGACAATGGGATTAGTAGAAGCTGAGAGTACTGCAGAGCAATTCCTGGGGATTTTATAGTGGAAGAGAAAGACTGATAACAATGGAGCCTGCATCTCAATCTAGGTATTACTGAATGTGGAACAAGTAGAACCACATGTTCCCTGTTAGGAGGCAGTAGGAAGTAGAGTGATCCCTTGACATCTACATAGAATTGGTTCTAAGATCCCCCATAAATACCAAAATCTTCAGATGCTCAAGTTTCTTATCTAAAATGGTATTTATTAGTATTAAACCTATATACTGCCTCTTTAAGCTATCTCTACCTTATGTATAATACCAAATATAGTGTAATTGCTATATAAATAAGTATTATTTTAGGGAACAGTATTAATAACAGGAATAAGAAATTCAGGATATACACATCTTTTTGAGTATTTTTCACCCACACTTCATTGAATTAATGGATGGAGACTGAGGTGGTTTGAATAAAAATGACCACCATAGGCTAATATGTTTGAATGTTTAGTCATCACAGAGTGGCACTGCTTGAGAAGGATTGGGAGATGTGAACGTATTGGAGGAAGTGTGTCATTAGGAGTGGGTTTTGAGGTTTCAAAGCCCAAGCCAGGCCCAGTGTCACTCTCTTTTCCTGCTGCTGATCCAAATGTAGAACTCTTAGCTATTTCTCCAGTACCATGTCTGCCTGCATGCCACCATGCTCCCTGCCAAGATGATAATGCACTAGACCTCTGAACTGTAGTCAGTCCCAATTAAGTGATTTCTTTTATAAGAACTGCCATGATCATAGTGTCTTCTTTACAGCAATAGAAAACTAAATAGGGACCTTACAGGTACATGAAGGGTTAATTTTATATTGCAGCACTTATGAAGTTTTCTTGCTTCCACTGAAAGAGGTTAAACACATGGGGCTAGGAAGATGGCTTACAGAGAGTGTTTGTCGTGCAAGCATGAGGACTTGAATTTGATTCCCTAGAAGCTACATAAAAGTCCTGGCCTTGGATGAGCACATAGCAAGACTGCAGTGCTGGGCGGGGACAGGGGTGGGGTTGGGTGGTGGAAACAGAGATAGGAGGATTGCTGGTGCTTGTTGGCTATTGGGTTAGCTCCAGAGTCAGTGAGAGACTGAACAGGACACAGAGTGATAGAGCAGGACACTCGACCACCTCCTCTGGCCTACATTCATGTACACAGATGTATGGATCACCATACTCATAAATATAGCACACACACTCTCTCATACACATAAATTCACAACAAAATAGTAGGACATAAAAAAAATCTATGGTGGTGTTGCATGTGTCCCACCCAGTTGACAGTTAAGATTAATCATAGAGCTATAGAGATAGCTCAGCAGTTAAGAACACTGGCTGCTGTTCTAGAAGTCCCCAGTTCAATTCCCAGGACCCACATGGTGGCTCACCACCACCCATAACTCATTTCCAGAGGATCCTGTACCAGGCATACACACAGTTCATATACATACATGCAGACAAACTTTGTATTAATCAGGCTTCTGTAGAGGAACAGAATTTATAGAGCAGAGGTTCTCAACCTGTGGGTTGTAACCTGTTTGGGAGTCAAACTACCCTTTCACAGGGGTCACCTAAGACCACCAGAAAACACAGTTATGAAGTAGCAATGAGCATAATTTTATGGTTAGGGGTCACCACAACATGAGGAGCTGTATTAAAGGGTTACAGCATCAGGAAGGTTAAGAATCACTGTTATAGAATGTGTGTGTGTGTGTGTGTGTGTGTGTGTGTGTGTGTGTGTGTGTGTGTATGATTTATTAGACTGGTTTACAGGCTGTGGCCCAGCTGGTTCAACAATGGCTGTTTACCCACAGAATTTCCAAAAATCCAATAGTTGTTCAGTCCATGAGGCTGGATGTCTTAGTTGATCTTCAGTCTATGCTGGAATCCTGAAGAAGTAGGTTCTAATGCCAGTGAAGGAATGGATTTGCCTATCGAGAGTGAGGGCAAATAGGCAGAGGGCAAGCTTCCTTCTCCCATGTTCTTTATATAGGTTGCCAGAAGAAGGTGTGTCCCAGATTAAAGGTAGATCTTCCCACCCTAAAGATCTGGATGAAAAGTGGCTCTTCCCACTTCAAATGATTTAATTAAGAAAACAAATCCCTTACATGTATGGATTTTTTAGTTAGTTCCAGACTTCGTCAAGTTGACAAACAAGAATAGCCATCACAAATACATATATGTACTTTTTAAATCTTAAAAAAGTTATTCTTAACTTCCAGATGGAACAAAAGTGGAATCCACATAGGAGTTGCTCAGAAGACCACATTTTGGTGATCTCTGATCCAGAAAAGAGCAGTCTCCCCACCCAGTTAGGAAATTCCTTCATTGTCTAGGACACATTCCCACATCCTAGCAGGGCAGGCCCTGGTGCGTAACCTAAGAGTTATGTTCATCCTCAATCATGACGCTTTGTCCCTTTCTTAGAGGAAAAATTGCTACAGATAGACTCTCCCCTTGAAGCTTACATTGAAAGACCAAACTGGCTGACGGTTGGAAGAATTTTAAATCAAAATAGTTAAATTGAAAGCTGAAGGAAGATAGTTCTAAAAATACGAAATGAAGCTATCTCAATTGTCCGTGTTTTCTTTGAACTTGACTGGAAATAAAAAATGCACTAGAAATTGAACCTTAATTGAATGGCCAGAGTATTTCTGGAAAGATGATTTGGGGAATATTAAAAACTATTTAATATTTATCTGTGGAAAGTTTTAGAAGACAGGTGAAATGAAAATTTTATTATGTATTTTTATTTACTTGAATATTAAACATTCTGGGTGCTAGAATTTGAGGATCATATGTAATGCTATGTTGTAACACTGAGTCATTTTAATATTTGTTTTCTTTTTCTTATGTAGCAAAGATAGCGAGTTCTTTAAAAATTCCAGCCATGAATTTTACATATAGAACAGGGAAGTTATTTTAACTAGAAATAAAATGCCAAATTACAGCTGCATGTTTTAAAATATCAATTTGCTTTCCTTGGTTCTTCTTCTTCCTCTTCCTCCCCCCTTTCCTCCTCTTTCCTCTTCACAGAATTTTGCTACATAGCTTGATCTCAATGTAGCCTATGTTGGCCTTGAACTCCTGATCATCCTGGCTTAACCTCTGGAGTGCTGGGAAGTACAGGCATGTACAAACACAGTCCGACAACCTCCGCTATTACAAATGCTGATGTTCAAAATCAATTGTTTAAACAGCTGGAAGGAGTTCACTGGAGCCACTGGGGTTTAGGTTTCCTGAAAGACTATATGCCTACAATGAAATATAGTGGCAAGGTTGTATTTTTAGACTTCAGGGAGTTTAAGAGGTCTTTTAGGGAGTTTGGCATAGCTGAGATGGGGTTGCTGTTTTAAGTAATGCATTGCCTTTGATAGCAGCCCATACTTCACATGCTGTAAAGGTATTATTTTGAGTTTAGTCCTGTGAAGTTAAGGAATGGAGTCCAAAAGAAAACAAGGTCCTGGGAAGACCTCAGGGGCTTGCCCTGCCTTCCTGGAACTGGGGAGCATCACCCTGTGTGCGCCTGTGTGGGGCTGGATTTTGGAGCAGGAAACGGGACAGACACACATGGGGCTCAGAAGGAGCTTCTTGCATGCACAAGATACCAGGTTCAGCTGCAACAAGCAAGCAAGCAAACTACAGAAGTTTCTAACATAGACGCTTATGTGACAAGACTCTGGGCTGTAATTTACAAGTAGAATGATTAAGGCTTACTGCTTCGGCCAAACATATTGTCTGAAATGGCCATAATGCTGCTGAAAATATGAAGCACAATGATAACCTTTGGCAGTTTGTGACCTAATTGTAAATCTCTTTGAAGGAACGACCTTTGCTTCAAAGAGGAAGAGGCCCCTCTGGCTCCTGATACAAACACAAAGGCCCCTGAGAAGAGACCGGGCAGACTGGCAGATCTTGTGGCTCAGCAAGCTTTTAAGGGGTTTCCAGGCTATGCCTTAGGAATGTGCCTCCACTCCTCCATCCAGGCCTTTAGCAAATCCTGAGGAACAGGGGCAGTACTGGCCAGGAGCCAAGCGGTCTCCAGCCTTAACTGGAGAGTGGTTGAAAATGAAGTTGGGAAAATAGATTCCGTGCAAATCTGCCTAAAGCTTCATATTTCATTGAGGAAGAAAATGTAAACTCCTTGCCATGGTCTCTAGGGTGATCCCATCCTGATGTCACTTCCTGCCACCTGCCCTCCCCTGCTGTGATCCACACACTTTATTCCCCCCTTTTTGTTCTGCAATCAGAATGCTTTCTGTTTCTCTCTCTCTCTCTCTCT
>NC_022026.1:43005148-43008131 GCF_000317375.1 Microtus ochrogaster | reverse complement strand
GTCTGCCCCCGAGAGGAGAGCTGTCGAGTCTGACCTCACTTCCTCTTCCTCCCAGCGTTCTGTTCTGTTTACTCCTCCCACCTATCTTCTAACCAATGAGGGCCAAGCAGTGTCTTTTTATTTAACCAATGACCTTCCTTCATCAGTGGAGAAATTCAGAATTGATGTAAAAATCAGTCCGTTTCAAGTCTGGAGAAGATGGCTTAGTTGGTCAAATTGTTGCTGCTCGAGCATAAGGACTGGATTTAGGATCCCAAGCACCTACGTGAAAGGAGGTGCATGCCTGTAAGCCCAGCACTGGGAAGCTGGAAAGAGGATGGGTCTCAGAGCCTGCTGCCAGCCAGTTTCTGGCGGCATTGGTGAACTTCGGGTTCAGTGAGAGGACCTGTCTCAAAAAAAAAAAAAACCTGTCTCAAAAAAAAAAGGTTTTGTGTGGTTCAGAAAATGATCTAGGATAGCTGAAGCTTTGGTGGGGAGAAAGATGAGGGGAGGGAAGGAGAAAGAGAGAGAGAGAGAGAGAGAGAGAGAGACAGACTGAGACTGAGAGGAGGAAAACTCCATCAAATTAGATATTCACAGTATCCAGCAGAAAGCAACCAAAGGGGCAGCTGGAGTTTCCCGCTGAAAGAGTCTGGGCAACAGAGATAACACCATCAGATGGGGCACTCACCACAACAGACAGAGATAACACCATCAGATGGGCACTCACCACAACAGACAGAGATAACACCATCAGATGGGCACTCACCACAGCTAGCAGAGTCAGCTGGAGAATTTGAAGCAGTCTTCTGAAGTTCCTGATTGAGCTTTTTGCTCCATAGCTGAACCTCAAGCTTTTATTCCCCCGCTGCAGGCACTTTTATACTAGGGGATAAACACTAGGAACACCTGTTGGACACAGTTTGCCTTTTGGCTGTTCTCAAGGACACAATGTTTTACTCTGGGGCTGTTCTGGTCTCTTCCTGAGGCCATCAAGAGGTTCAGAACAGGTTCATTTTCTCCACTGATTAAGAAACAAAGAAGCAGGAAAAGTTTGAAAGTTATGCAAAACCGAAGTTTGCTCCAAGGGGACAGTTTTATTAGATTTGAAAAGAAAATCCCAGGGCAGGCAAGCTGCGAATCGTAGCAGCTGCTTTGAGGAGGAAAACAGAGAGGGAAGAGAAAAAGCTACGCTGTTTGTTTTAGGCTTACAAGGAGATTAGTTACAGAGTGGCGAGGCAGCTAGCCACTGGGCTTTAGAGAGAGTGAGAAAGCCGAGCATATCAGAAAAAAAAGCAGACTTATGCTCTGGCCAGCACTGGCAAAAAAAAAAAAAAAAAAAAAAACAAAAACAAAAACAAAAAAAAGATAAGAAGAATAAAGAAATAGTTGCAGATTCAGCAGAATGTGACAGATCATAGGGGTTGGGAATTCTGTGAGGAAAGGTTCATTATCTCATTATAGCGGTAATTATTCCACCCATCTCTTCATCATGGCTTAAGATGAGCCTTCCGTGGAGAGCGCTTCCTTAGCCAGGTGTTTTAGTGGCTTCACTCTGTTAACTTGTTTACAGTTGGGTAGCTCGGGATGCTAGATTCCACCCAGGACAGAGATTTCATCGTCTCAACCAAAAGGAACTAATTTTCCCTTAATGGGTCTTCACTGTTTCTGTATCATTCTCTCCTGATATCACAGAATTAGGGGGCCCAGCCAGCCCTAGACCTTAAATAGCACTCTGAGACAAACATGTTTGTGTCTGAAAGGGGAGGAGAGTTGCTATCTCATTTCCTGAGCAAACTTCTTTGAGCTCAAACAAGCCTCATGCTTGTACCACCACTTTACCCACTGAGCCATCTCCCCCAGGCTCCATAACTCCCCCCCCTTGTGTGTGTGTTTCTTTTAATTTTTTTTCTTAAGATAGGGCTTCTCTGTGTATCAGTTCTCATTATCCTGGAATTCCCTTTGTAGACCAAACTGGCCTCTAACTCAGAGATCCACCTGTCTCTGCCTCCCGAGTGCTGGGGTTAAGATTGTGGCTCACCACTGCCCGGCTAGTCCTCTTTTTCTTAATAATCTGTCTCTGGTTCTACCACTGCACACGTTCCTGATCCAATTTCTTGATCTGAGATACAACAACCTAGCACCCTCTTTCATCTTCACCTATGAAGATGTGTAAACATGTGTAAATATGGTTAAATATGGCAAAAGACCAGGTCACAAACACAAACAAAAACAAAACCCAAACAACAACAACCAAACAAAACAAACAGGGATGCCGTGGCAAGCTCACGATGGAGTGGTGGGGGTGGTTTCCTGGCCAAGACTGAGAGTGTGCATGAGCAAAAGAACAGACCCAGTGACAAGTGACCCCCCCCAGCTCAGTCTCTCAGGAGCCTATTCAAGGTCTGAGAACTGGGGCAGACCTGCCCTGCTCCCACAAAATCCGGCCTAGTTCTTCTGAATGGGACTGCTGTATTTGCAAACGTTTGGCCTGGAGTCTGTCTACTGTTTCACGGTTTGTTCTCATTTGTATGAGAGACAGAGATTAGGAAACCCAAGTGTAGTCAGGAGAATGGACGACGGTATCCACCTGTGATGTGAATGAGCCCCGGGGCGAGATGGAAATGTTTCTTGCAATGTGCACTGTCACGCTTGCCCCTACACTGCTCTCCTGCTGTCTGTAACAGGGACGCTCAGAAGCCACTTCTCAACCATCGCCAGCGTCTTACCGTCTCTCAGCAGTTCCACCGAAGTCTCAACAGACACACTTTTTATTTTCTTTCTGCACCCAGAGCCATGGTGGAAGAATTTAGACTTGCAACCAGAGAGGAGAGTCAGGAATTTGTGGCTCTCTGCTTCGTCATTTCAAATAGATTCAGGGCTGTTTAGTACTGAATCCGTTTGTGTGTAGATAGAGAAAACACAAGAAGTACAAACAGATATGCCGTAGAAAGTCCCCTTCCTTCCTTCCTTCCTTCCTTCCTTCCTTCCTTCCTTCCTTCCT
>NC_022026.1:42995228-43005023 GCF_000317375.1 Microtus ochrogaster | reverse complement strand
CCTTCCTTCCTTCCTTCCTTCCTTCCTTCCTTTCTTCCTTCCTTCCTTCTTCCTTCCTTCCTTCGAGTACCAGTGTGGACCTCTACTCCAGCTTGTGACAGAACCGGCTCTTTACAAAAAGCCCCCCACCTTTCCTCATGACTTTGACAAGACTAAGACAGCGCCAAACACACTCTTTAAATCTTCATTGCTTGCCTCAAAACTGAACGGTCAACTTTTTTTTTATACCTATTTGTTCAAATCGGGCCCAAATATTTTCTCCTTTTAGGTCCTGGTACTTTGGCCCTGATATAAGTTGTAGAACTGAGCTTGACTCAGCTGAAATGACCCCGTCTTGTGTCTCGAAACAATGAGATACAGAGGCAAGTGGATCCTAACAGGAAAAGAGACCATGTATCGAAGGATTGAGCTTGTAAATAGGCCTGAACTGTAGCCAGGTTCAGGCTCTGAAACCTTTTCTGAGTCATTTATGTGCTATGCGTTCTTTTTGTAATGCTTTGTTTTGATGAAGGTAGCTTACAGTGGGTAGGGTTTCCAGGGTTCTGTGGGTTTCTTTCATATGTCCCCCTCTCTCTGCCCTACCCTCCTACCACAAGCAGACCCTCAACCACTGAGACCTGCTAACAGGCTTTGCCAGCAGATGATTCAGTGAACGTCCCTGGCTGGGCAGTCTCTTTATCTGCAATATCGGACAAGAGTTCTATTCATATCATTACTAACATCATATTATTGTTACATATGAATTTTGTTCAAACCCGTTCAGTAAGCGCCAAGACTATATGGCAGAATTTCTAGGCGTCAGATCTACAACAACGATGTATCAGATTTCCACCAAGGCATTTTGAGTGGAGCTTAGATGTATAGACACACTTCCTCCATCCACAGGGTTTCTCAGCTGGGTAGGGCTTAAGGAACCAGATGGGATCTGGATTCTGACCAAGTCCACATTTTAGCTGTGTCCCAAGACACATGGGGAGGTAGAGGAGGGAGGCTGCACATTATGAATGTCCTTTTCTTTGATCAGCAGCCATATCTGTCATGTTGAAGCGAACTGTCATAGCACGAGGCTGTCTAACTGGAAATACAGAGTGGCGCGCCAGCTGTGCTCACTGGGGAGTAGAATTGGAATTCATTCTTTTTGAAAAACTCTTTTGAGGAGAATGTTTAGGGAAGCTTGCCCAAACAGTACAGGGACGATCCGGTGCTCTGGGGCTACAGCTTCTGCTTCAGAATCTAGTGAGCAAGTTAAGAATAGGTTAGACAAGGCAAGACATAGCAGATTTAGTCCACAGTGATACTGAGGTGACCTGGGAGAAAGTTGCCCACGTGGTTTTCGTGCCTGCATCTTACTACGATCTCACCAAAGTATCCATTCTTCCTGAGGTTCCCACCCTACTGGTGTTGCGGGTCCACTACAAGCTTGCTGTTAAGATTTATTTTAATTGATGTGTTTGTGTGAGTGTATATGGGTACCTGAAGAGGCCGAAAGAGGGCATTGGTCCTCTGGAGTTGGAGTAAAAGGAGATTATGAACCACCTAATATGCAACATGCTGGAAACTGAATTTGGTTCTTCTGGACGAGCAACAAGTGCCCGTACTGTTGAGCCATCCAGTCTTTCATTTTCTTCAAATTTTTATTATTTAGTTCTCTCCCCAACCCTGTGTGTGTGTGCCTTTGTCTCTCTCTGTGTGTGTGGCTTTGTCTCTCTGTGTGTGTCTGTCCGGGTGGTATGCACACGTGACTTCTGTTGTCTGTTAAGAGCAGAGGCACTAGCCTCTAGAGCTGGAGCCGCAGGCAGTTGTAAACTGCCCGATGTAGGTGTTGGAAACCAAACTCAGGCCATCTGCAAAAGCAGTGAGTACTCTCAACTGCTCAGCTAACTTTTCAACTTCAGGTTTCTTTTAATATCTAAGGGGACGATAGTCCAGTCTTGGGGGGACAGGCGGCAGTAGAGAACTTGCGTGCTTCTTTCATTCAAAACATCTCTGCAGTTGATTGAAAGAGGATCCCACATATCCCTCCCTCCACCAAGAACCACACCACTGCAATTTACACTCAGACTAAACAATCCGTCAAAAAATCTGTTTAACTGCGTAAAGCAAATCTATTTTCAAGCCAATTGTGTCTTGAAAGTCTCAGAACTGCTCATCTCCATTGGTCTCACTAGAAGGCCAAACAGTAAACTCCTCTGTTATTCCAGTCGTCGGTGAGACCCTTGTTGGCCACTTTTGCACTGTCCTCTTTGCTAGGACAGGACTTCTTAAAAACTGCCGTTTCTCCTGGACACTGACTTGTCTAGGTTTCTCTCTTTGGGTTGGCTGCTTGAAAGTCTAGAATCAAATTTGTGGCCAGAGCACGTATCCTGAGCAGTCCACTCGTGGTTGCTTCTAGTTTTCTTTCCCCAGTTTTGTCCCTTATTCCATTTTTCTTTCTTTTTGAGAAAGAAAGGCTTTGTTTTGGCTCAGAGTTTGAAGGGATATGGTCCACCATGGCAGAGAAGGCTTTAGCTGTGACAGCAGGAGCGTGAGGGGCTGGTCACACTGTGTCCACAGTCAGGATGGAGAGAGAGGGGTCGTGGAGGGGGGACTTATGATTAATGTAATCTTCTATGTAGAAATATTCTTTCAACCAATATATTTTTTAAAAAATCTTTTGAGCCAGGCGGTGGTGGCATATAACTTTAATTCCAACACTTGGGAGGCACTGTGAGTTTGAGGCCAGCCTAGTCTACAGAGTGAGTTTCAGAACAGCCAGGGCTGTTACACAGGGAAACCCTGTCTTGGAAAAAAAAAAAACAGAACAGAACGAAACAAAATAAAACAAAGGACCTTCGCAACGATTGATCCGTTTTCATATAATATATAACAAAGTAATTAATAGCTTTATTTGTAATGACTGACATATTTATACAAACTGATGTTTAAAAATATAAATTTTATTTGTCTTAAATTAATTAGTAAAAGATAGTCTGCTATAAATAAACAAAATGACAGATATTGATTGTGGAAGTACTGATGAAATATTGGTGATTTTAAAAGAATATAGGGGTTTAGAAATGGCTCAGAGGTTAAGACCTGGTTTTGATTCCCAGCACCCACATGGTGTCTCACAACTGTTTGTAACTGCAGTCTAGGAGGGTCCACTGCCTTCTTCTAGACTCCACGGGCATCAGGACCACGTGTGGTGCACAGACATACATGCGGAGAAAATACCAACACACATCAGATACATAAACTGATTAAATTTAAAAAAATGACTGATAGTTGGTAAGTTCTATCATGTGTTTACTTGAGTCAATGGCATTGATTCATAGTTTATATTTAGGGTCTCTGAATGAGGATTACTGGGGAAACTGAAGCATATTTAAAAAAATTATATAATAGCCCATAGACCCCAATTTGTACTGTGTATGTACTTCTGGGTATGGGGCTATCCACTGGTGCTTCTTAAATTTAAAATGACTCAAGTTTGTCCATTCAGCTGTATCCAAACTGATGATCTCTTTTGAGATTCGGAGCCTTTGAGGATGGACTTACCTTCATTTCTGCCATCCTCTTGATATTAATGGGGATCTTGTAAACAAAGACATTCAGTTTTGCATACATGTGCCCGGAAGGACACACACACACAAACACATACACACGCAGGAACTGTATTTTAAGAAATGTTCTTCTGTGTTCCTAGTTTATCTTGACTGTACCCTGACTATGGTGAGGACGCTGTATGTGTTTTATTTTAAAAGTTTTATATTAAAATCTCAAAAATAAAAGAAAAAACAAAGATGAGCCATTATAGAAATATCTATCTGCCTTATTTATTTATTTATTTTTTATTTTTTTAACTTATTTATTTATTAAGGATTTCTGCCTCCTTCCCGCCACTGCCTCCCATTTCCCTCCCCCTCATCTATCTGCCTTTAATTTGGCCTTAATAATAATTTTTTTTCTGCAGTGTGGTGAGATCCTTTATGGCATGCTATAAAATGAGGCCCCAATTTCTTCAGCCCATAAAATATCTAGAAGTATTCAAAGCTGCTTTCAAAATGTCAGAAACCGCAGCATCTGAGGCCCAGAGGAGAGGCCTGGGCCTCCCATATGGGAAGGTTGTTAAAAATCCATGTCAGAAGTGCATGCTTTTCCTTAACTCCAGGAATCCTGCTTTCATTTGTGTGAAATGTGTCCTGGTGGTGACGGGCCATGCGAAGCTGGTTAGGGGCTGCTGAGCCCCAGGGAACTGGAGGCTAAGGCAGAAAAGGCATTCTGCTGGAAAAAAAAATGCAATTTAAATATGGCGAATTCGAAAAGCTTAGTTAGTGAGAGACCCTTTCCATTCTATGCACAGCCCTGCCCTTTATGGGAAAGACCCTCTTAGAGGTGTCTGGGAAGAAAACAACGAGAAAGAAGCCTTTGCGGGTGTATTGAGTGAAGAAGAACGAACACAGAATGTCACTTGCTCTCAGACCAGTGGTGTCCAGCAGACCTTTCTGCAAGGATGGATATGTTCTCTATCTGTGCTGTCCAGTATGGGAGCCACTAGCCACATGTGACTATGAACCATTGATATAAGGCTATTGTTATGAAGAATTGAATATGCCATTTTATTTCGTTGCTGTGTGAGTGTAGTGGTTGCTGCCTTGAGATTTCATGAGGTTTGTCTCAAAGAAGGTAGGCCTTCTGGGGGTGTATTCCTAGATATTTCCCACATGGCTAAGGCTATGGTCCCTGGGATTTGTAAACTGAGTGTGCCATGCTCTGTTTGTCTATCTCGCCACTCTTGCTGTCTGTCTTTCCTCAGCAGGGCAGTGTGCTTTTTCCCTACCACTCTCCTTGCAAAAGAGAAGCAGTCAACTGGGCCGGGCTGCCTGCCAGAGCTCTCCCTATCTTCTCCTCTCCGCTTGGAGAAGAGGAGGACTCATCCTTAGGAGGGGATTGTTGAGCCTGAGCTCACCAGCCGCAGTGGTGATGTTGGTGGTATAGGGGAGATGGCGAGCAGGCTGTATTAACAAGGCTGAGTTAGGTTCTCCTAACCACTGGGTGAGTGACAGCTGAAGCATCTCAGTCAGCAGCAAGCCAAGGTCGAGGCCAGGATGTGAGCTTGATGGCAGCTCTTCTTCATTTAGATGCGGCCAGGGATGCCAGGCTGTCGAAGATCAAGTACAGGAACAGGAAGAACTTCAGCTTGGGTTTGCTCAGTAATTCACTGTGGCACCTAGCAAGTGGCTTCTTGAGTGCTCTTGAGCTCAATTAGGAACTTGGCCCAGAGTACAAGCTGTGGGAAACCACTGTGGCCACATTGTGCAGCCCCGGTTTGGGTCCCCTCGTGGGCTGCACACCACAGAATCAGATGTTAGCAGCTGAAATCTCAACCTAACATGTTTGGAAAAGCGCATGTTTATTATCTATGTAGTAAAACAAATTCATAAAAGGCTGGGGATGTAGCTCAGTGTTTGGAAAAATCTGAAACAAATGAATATTATTCTCAATGCATAATACCTATGAAAGTTAAATCAAGACCAGGTAAACAATTTAAACAGACCTACAAGACCTAGTGAAATAGAATCAGTCATTAAAATTCTTCGACCCTCCCCTCAAAATAGCCTAGGGTCACATGGTTTTAGCTCAGAATTCTACCAGACCTGCAAAGAACAGTTGATTCCAATATTCTTCAAGTCATTTCACAAAAGAGAAACAGAAGAAACATTGCCAATTCATTTTATGAGGCCACAGTTATCCTCACACCCAAACCACATAAAGACTCAAAGAATTACAGACCAATTTCTTTTATGAACATAAGAGGAAAAATACTCAATAAAATACTTGCAAACTTAATCCCCAAACACATCCAAAAGAGCATCCACCATGATCAAGTAGGCTTTATCCCAGAGATGCAGCGATGGTTGGTTCAACATATAAAAATCAGTAAATGTAATCCACCATATAAACAAACTGAAAAAGCCCCACATGATCATCTCATTAGATGCTGAAAAAGCATTCGATAAATCCAACACCCCTTCATGATAAAAGTCCTGGAGAGATTATGGATACAAAGCACATATCTAAACTAATTAGCAAGCCTATAGTCAACATCAAATTAAATGGAGAGAAACTCAAAGCAATTCCACTAAAATCAGGAACAAGAGAAGGTTGTCCACTCTCTCCATAGCTATTAGGTATAGTTATTGAAGTTCTAGCTAGAGCAATAAGGCAACTAAAGGAGACCAAGGGTACATAAATTCAAAAGGAAGAAGTCAAACAAAGTACTGTTATTTGCAGATGACATGATAGTATACATAAGTGACCCTAAACATTCCACCAGAGAACTCCTACAGCTGATAAACACTTTCAGCAAGATGACTAGATTAACTCAGAAAAATCAGTAGCTCTTCTTATATATAGATGACAAATGTATTGAGAAAAAAAAATCAGGGAAACAACACGCTTCACAATAGCCTTAAATACTTTAAAATGTCTTGGGGGTAATTATAACCAAGCAAGTGAAAGACCTGTATGGTAAGAACTTTAAGTCTTTGAAGAAAGAAACTGTAAAAGATACCAAAAGATGGAACCATCTCCCATGCTCATGGGGACTAACAGTAAAAATGGCCTATCAAAAGCAATCTGCAGATTCAGTGCAGTTCCTATCAAAATTCCAACACAACTCTTTACAGACCTTGAAAGGCCAATTCTCAACGTCATATGAAAAAACAAATGAAAAACCCAGGAGAGCCAAATCACCACAAAACAGCCAAAGCACCGCTGGATATTTTACCATTCCCTATTTCAAACTGTCCTACAGAGCCATTCTTATAAAAACTGCATGGTATCAGCATGAAACAGACATGTTGATCAATGGAATAAAATTAAAGATCCAGAAATAAATCCATACACATATGGACTTCTTATTTTTGAAAAAGAAGCTAGAAAGAGACACCGGAAAAAGACAGCGTCTTCTACAAATGGTGCTGGTCAAACTGTGTGGCTACATGTAGAAGAATGCAAAAAGATCCATACTTATCACCCTGCACAAAACTCAACTACAAGAGGATCAAAGACATCACCATAAAACCAGACACACTGAACCTGATAGACGAGAAAGTGGGAATATCCTTGGACACATTGTCACAGGAAATGACTTCCTGAGCAGAAGATGGAGAGAGAGCAAGGCACGTAGACCAACAATAGGACCTTATGAAATTGAGAGGTTTCTATAAGGCAAAGGACATGTCAACCAGACAAAGTGGCAGCTACAGACTAGGAATTTTTTTTTACTAACTTCATATCCTATAGAGGACTAATAGCCAAAAATATATGAGGAACGTTAGAAAATAGATAACAAAAAAATCAAATAATTTAATTTCAAAATGGTGTATAGTTCTAAGCAGAGAATTCTCAACAGAAGAAACTCAAATGGTTAAGAAACACTTAGAGAATTGTCCAACATTCTTAGCCATCAGGGAATTTCAAATCAAAACTATCTGAGATGCCATGTTGCACCTGTCAGAATGGCTAAAATCAGTAACACAAGTGTCAGCTCGTGCTGGTGAGGATGTGGAACAAAGGTTAACACTCTTCCACTGCTGTTGGAGTGCAAATTTGTACAGTCACTAAAGAAATCAGTATGGTGGTTTCTCAGAATATTGGGATCGATCTACTTCAAAATCCAGCTATACCACTCGGGTATATATCCAAAGGGTGTTCCATCTTACCACAAGGACACTTGCTCAGCCATGTTTAGTGTGCATTTTTCCATTTTAGCTACAAACTGAGAACACCCTAGCTGTTTCTCAGCTGAAGAATGGATAAAGAAAATGTGGTACATTTATATAATGGAGTATTATCCAGATGTTAAAAAGTGGCATCATTTGAGGGTGGGGAAAATGACATCAAGAAATTTGCAGGCAAATGGATGTAACTAGAAAATGTCATTCTGAATGTGGCAACCCAGATCCAGAAAGATAAATATGGAATATATTCACTATTAAGTGAATATTAGTAATTAAGTAAATGATAACCAAGTTACAATCTATAGAACCAGAGAGGTTAGGTAAAGAGAAGAGGTCTAGGGGGGAAGCATGGATCTTCTTGGGGGGGGGGCGAAAATAGATTATATGGGCAGACTGGGGGCAGGTTGGTATAGGAGTTAGAGGATCAACATGGGGAAGGTGGGAAGGAAAGAGAGAGTATAGGGAGAGACAGCTGGAATTGGTTGGCAGTGGAGGGGTGATGTGAAAACCTAGTGTAGTGGAAACTTCCTGGAATCTCTGAAGGTGATCCTCATAAGGACTAGTAATGGAGGTTATGGAATCGCAACTGGCGATCTCTTGTCACCAGATGAGGCTTCCAGAGGTGGAACTGGTTACATTCAATTGAGTTATTGGCCGATGGGGTCTCATGGAAATTCCCAAATAATGCAGGCTACTGCTAAGACAAAGGGTTGCTCTCCATCACCTGACAGTGGGGCACCATTGCCAAGGACCACACCCACACAACTCATTCAACATGGAGAAATCGAGCTGGTACCTACATTGAGTCTAACCCCTAAGTTCTAGTCTGTTTGGTGCAGGAAGGTACTCTGAAGATTACCGAAATAGAAACATGGACACTAACCCAGTCATTGAAACTTTGACCTACAATCTATCATGCCCAAAAATATACTAGGGCAACAATGGCATAGAACTTGTAGAAGTAGCCAGCGTATGTCTGATTTGACTTAAGGCCCACTCCATGAGAAAAAAAAAACCTATACCCAACACTGTTTGGGTAAGCAAGAACCAGAGACTAGGTAGCCTGGAGACCTAGAGTAAAACCAAACACTACTTATCTTGAAACCTGGGTGTGGCCTTTACCTAGTTCAGTTGAGGGAGGGTACAAAGACAGGAAAAATTAAGAGGAAGTGGAAAGGGAAAGGAGGCCTGTTTTAGTTAAGGTTTTTTATTGCTGTGAAGAGACCCCATGACCATGGCAACTCTTATAAAGGATTTTATAACTCTTATAAAACATTTAGTTGGGATGGTTCACTTATAGCTACCAAGGTTCAAGTCCATTGTCATCGTGACAGGGAGCATGGTGGCATGTGGGTAGATGTCAAGCTGGAGCTGGCAGTCCTTACATCTTGACTCAGAGACAACAGCAAGTCAACCGACAGTCACACTGAGGGAAGGCTGGGCAAAAGAAACCTCAAACTCCACCCTCACAGTGATGTACTTCCTCCAACAAAGCTCGCCACACCTCCTGATAGTGCCACTTCTTATGGGAGCCATTTTCTTTCAAACCACCACAATCCCCTCAATCTGAAGTTTGGGTGAAATCTATTGCATGTGGGAGTCAAGAATTCCAGCAGTTACCATCTGCTGAGAAGGTTGCCTGCATGGAGAAAATATTCCTTTTATACAGTAATCTTTCAAATAAGAATGGCAAAGAAAGAAGCAATGAACCTCCTTAAAGTAGAAGCGCATATAACCTTTGAGTGTGTCCTTACTCCTTTCCCAGCTATAAACCTGAAGTTTTCTTGGAATTTCATAAACAAGACCATATATTTTATTTATAATAAAAGCATCGTAACTTTACCTTAAGTTCCCATCTATTCCTTGTGACCAAGGGTTTGAATTTCTCAGGTATAATTCTATCCAATACACATCAGGAACTGCCTAATCATTTCATTGATCCTTTAATGTTCCTTAGCAAGTGTGTAGTCTACACACACACACACACACACACACACACACACACACACACAGAGGGGGGAGGGAGGGAGGGAAGGAGAGAGAAAGAGAGAGAGAGAGAGAGAGAGAGAGA
>NC_022026.1:42992690-42995128 GCF_000317375.1 Microtus ochrogaster | reverse complement strand
AGAGAGAGAGAGAGAGAGAGAGAGAGAGAGAGAGAGAGAGAGAGAGAGAGAGAGAGAGAATATGTGTGTAGACAGGAGTCAGTCTCAGATATATTTTCTCAGATGCCATCCATTTTCTTTTGGGAGAAAGAATCTCTCACTGATCTGAGTCTTGTGGATTAGGCTGGACTTGCTGGCTAGTGAGGTTGGAGAAAGCATCTGCTTGTTAACCACTCTCCAGTACTGAGATTATGAACATGATCCTAGTCAATGAGATAACTGTCCACCCTGTACATGAGGATGGATCATGAGTTAAACCCTGTTGAAGAAAAAATAGCAAGTTTCCCCAGAAAGAAAGCATGTTGCTTGTTGAAAAATTGTAAGAGGCCTGATACAGTTTCTTTAATTCTTCTAGTTCCTTTTGGAGGCTTGTCAATTTTATGCAACTGAGGTAGCAAAGAATTTGGAAAGATATGGAAGAAATTTTGATGTCAAAATCTCAGTACATCACTCCTCAACTGTTGTTAAAAATTACGTGTCAAGCCAGGTAGTGGTGGTGCATACCTTTAATCTCAGTCCTCGGGAGGCAGAGGCAGGTGGATCTCTCTGAGTTTGACGGTAGCCTGGTCTACAGAGTTAGTTCTAGGACATCTAGGGCTGTTACACAGAGAAACCCTGTCTCAAAAAACAAACAAACAAAAAACCCAACAAAAACAAAAAGGAAGCCAAACCAAACCAAAAAGCAAAACAACAACAACAAAACTATGTCACTGTCACTTAGAGATTAAATATGATCAATGGGAGCATTTTGTTCATGTGTACTTGTGATTTGTCAAGGGGCTTTACTAACAAGTTGTCTTCTTTCTTTGTGCATAATTTTGCAACAAATAGAAACGAGAGTTAGAAACTGACACCAACTTAGTCCAGTAGCACAGAATATATGTCAGAAACCCATATCTGCATAAAAGTGTTGATAAGACAGCACTCTGAAATTTTGGCAGTCTATAATTTAATTCCAGGAATACTGAGAACTTTCCTTATGGACCTGGAATGCTTATTTAGGAATAGCTGCAAGAATTTTTTCTTTCGTTGAGTTATCCTAGGATTCCAAACACTTGATTTCCACCTCAGGAAAGCAATCTCCAGCATTTGCTAAAACCTTCATCTCTGTGTGCCCTTGATAATCAAAGACTTCTTCCAGTGGGATCAAGTCAACTTTTGAAATTGGGAATCATCTGCATGAACATCTCACTTACACACCCACAAACAGGCCTGTCAATTTTCCTAAGGGAGGATTGGTTGGTGTGGTGGTTTGAATAAAGGGGGGGGGGGTCCATATAAGCTCAAATATTTGAGTGACTGGCTATCAGGGTGTGGCACTACTTGAAAAGAATTAGGAGGTATGGCCTTGTTGGAGTAGATGTGGCCCAGTTGGAGAAAGTATGCTACTAGGGGTGGCCTTTGGAGTTTCATAAGCTCAAGCCTAGCCCAGTATCTCTCTCTTCCTGCTGCCTATGAATCTGGATGTAGAACTCTTAGTCACTTCTCCAGCACCATGTCTGCCTGAATGCTGCCATGTTCCCAATCATGATGACCATGAACTAAACCTCTGAAAATGTAAGCCAGCCCCAGTTAAGTGCTTTCCTTGGTAAGAGGTGCTGTGGTCATGGCGTCTCTTCACAGCAATAGCACATTGACTAAGAACAGTTGGTATCAGTTCTTTTTGTTCCCATGACCCATAGGATGACAAAGAAGTAGGCCTAGGTAGAGTCTGTACCCATGGGCCAAGCTATACTCTGCCATACTGTGTCAAATCTGAGGTACCCAGAGCTTAACATTTCCTGCAACTTCAAACAAATCTGCCTGTGATGGTTAGCACTGACTAGCAACTTGACAGGGTCTAGAATCACCTAGGAGACAAACCTTTGGGTGTGTGAGGGAGTTTCTTTTATTTTTCATTGTGTATGTGGTGTAGAGTGGGGTGTGTGTGTGTGTGTGTGTGTGTGTGTGTGTGTGTGTGTGTGTAGCATATGTTGGTGAGTATAAGCATCCATGTACATGCCAAGGCCAGAGGAAGATGTTGGGTATTCTCCTTTCTTTCTGTATGCTTTATTCTCTTGGGAACCTGAGGCTTGCACTTTTTTTTATTAGGTGCGAGCCAGAGAGTTCTAAGGATTCATTTGTGTTTGTCCCTAGTGATGGAATCACATATGTACAGGGCTATTCCCTGTGTTCTTTATTTATTTATTTTTTTATTGCCTTATGAATAATACCGTTCAAAATTTCTACTTCCTCCCCTCCTCTGAGAGAGTTTCTTGATTGGTACAATTCTCCTGGACTGGGATATGGTAACTACAAAGAAGAAAGGGAGCTGAGTACCAACATATATATTCTCTCTCTCTCTCTCTCTCTCTCTCTCTCTCTCTCTCTCTCTCTCTCTCTCTCTCTCTCTCTTTCTT
>NC_022026.1:42990130-42992590 GCF_000317375.1 Microtus ochrogaster | reverse complement strand
CTTCTTCTTCTTCTTCTTCTTCTTCTTCTTCTTCTTCTTCTTCTTCTTCTTCTTCTTCTTCTTCTTCTCCCTCTTCCTCTGTTTCCTGATCATGGGTGCAAAGCTGCCTCCAGCTCCCACCCCCATGCCTTCCACACCACAATGGACTGTACTCTCAAATTGTGAAATAAAATGAACCTTTCCTTCCTTAAGTTTTTTTTTGCCATAGAAACCAGAAAAGTAATACATACACAGCTCAACCTCTGCCACGAGGAGAGATTTTATTAGGAAGTTGCCCTCAGAGAAAGAAGACATCTCTAATTTCCAAGGGGATAAACAAACATGGCTGGGAAGGCAATATGTGCCGAAGGTTGACAAGTCTGTTTCTTTAAGATTACAGCCATAGAAGAGACCTATGAAGAACTGTCTCCACAAACCACCATTTGTGCCGTGTACCTGCTCAGATGACCCCTCCCTAAAACGCTACTCACTTGCTACTCCTTCTCATTTATTTTTCTGCATAGCACCTATCATATGCCAATATCACACTACAGAGTTAGTTTTTCAGAACTTGGTGTGTTTTCCCAACAAATCCATTATAAACAAGCCCCTAAGAGATCAAGCTGATACTTCCATTGGAAATAAGGGTAATTGCAGTTACCTGTTCAGAAGAACAAAGGGTTTCTGGTTGTTAAACTTCTATCTCTCAGCTCTAAACACACCCTTCTACATTCCTGCCCTGCCAGTTGCTTCCTATTAACTTTTGCCATAAAAGAGACACTGTAGCATTGTGGAAAAGATAGGCTGTGTTTCTTCCTGTTAATTGAGATTTCTGTTAGGGAATTGCTCTTCTCCTACACATTGTCTGAACATTTTCATCCATCCTCTTAACCATAACATAGGCATCAGGTGATTTTCTCCCTCAGAGCTTTTGGTATAGCCCCATGGAGACCTTCCTTCAGTCTCTTAGACTCAGACAATTCAATCACAGGACTTGTGTTTTCACTGTGTATTTCATTGGATGAGTGACAGCGTGACATGGTGGGGTGTCAGCATAGAAGCCTAGGGTCCACTCATTGTGGTTCCAGTGCATAAGTCTTGCATTACAAGAAGCATGCATATTTCTCTGCACATCACAAAGAAGTGATTTGTGCCAGATGCCACTCCACTTTATTTGAAGTTTTTCTTGAGAACAGACATTTCTCATTGAAAAATGTATAAAAGTGGCAGAAAAGGGAAAACTCTTTACAGAACTGCCAGGAAAGGAGACCTTTAGCACAGCCTTAAGTTCACAACCCCTAAGCTTTGGGCTACAAGAAGACTTCCTCAACCATGTTTTCTGGCTTTCCCCCAGGCAAGGTGACCTAATCACAGCTGGTCTCCTCTGGGGTCCAGGGTGGTGAAGCTAAAGTTCGTATTTCACCTGAAAACAGGCAGCACCCATTCTTTTCTTATAAAATATAACTCGAGGGACAATGAGGCATATTGTGCCTCTTGAGAAAGGAACACGAAACCACCTATAAACTTAGAATCCATTCAACTCGAGTCCAGGTAGGCCTCTGGATCCAGATGTCACTGGGAGAGGGGAAAGGGACAAATGTCAGGGATGAACTGAACATGCCAGGAAATAGCAGAATTGAAACACTGGGGAATCCAATAGCTTGAATTTGAACAGATCCACTATAAGAAAAGAAAGGGGCAGAAAGAAACCTATGGCTTTAAAGACAATGAAAAGACTTGCCACGTGCTTACAAGTGAACATGAATCCAATGTCTAGAAAAGTCAACATAATGCCTGATTTGGGGACCGTGAAGAAGACAGAAGCTGCTGGAATGACTGGCAAAGTTCTGCTTCTGGACTGGCCCTGGGCTACTGGAGTGTGTATCTTCTGCATATTCACTGAGATGCCTTGGTTGTCTGTGGTTTCTTTTACAGTAAAGATTAAAAGAGCAAAGAGCATCAGTTGCCCATCGGGTACAATCGGTTGTCTTTGCTATTGCTCAACAAAACTGACCTGGTACTTAGTGGCTTGGGGTTCTCTCGCTGAATGTAAATATTTTACAGACCTGCAAACTGGCAAAGTTCTTCTGTGACCAGGATGAGTAAAGGCAGAGACAAAACTTCTCTGTAGACACATGTGATAAAAGTTGAACATAATAAGGTAACAAAACAATCAAACAATCCTCTCTTATGGCTTCTTCTACTAATAATGGCTTTAATCTGAATAATGGCATTTAACCCTATAGTAATTGTTATGGTTTTCTGTCTCTTTAAGAGACAAGCCACGCCCACTCCCTCCCCCATCCCCCTGAGGCAGGCTGATCTCCAGCTTTTGGCCTGAGCTGCTCTCTTTTCCATCTTCCTCTCAGAGAGGCAGCTTCGCTTCTGCCTCTCTCCCCACTTCTACGCTTCCCCCCTTCTCTGTCTCTTTCTCCTCTTCTCTCTCTCTCTCTCTCTCTCTCTCTCTCTCTCTCTCTCTCT
>NC_022026.1:42987405-42989195 GCF_000317375.1 Microtus ochrogaster | reverse complement strand
CCCCCCCCCCCCCCCCCCGTGGCCAGCTTTTAATGAGAGCTTTGGAAATTGAACTCAAATCCTCGTGTTTTCAAGACACTTTACCAACTGAACAATTTCCCATGACCATATTCCTTTCTAGAAACCTCTGGATGAGACATTCAAGTGTTTCTCATGTTGTACAGTTTCCCACGTGGCAAAGAATGCTCAAACCATCCTACATGGCTATGGGTGTGTTCCTGGTGGTCCTGAGCTGGGGAATCTTTAACAGAGTTTTAAAAACACAATGGAATGAACTTGAGAGAATGAAAAAAAGTCAGGGACTAATAGCCCCCTATGTCTGGGAAAGAATGTTCCAAGCATGGAGAAACTTCTCCAAGTCATTGTGCGTGTTTTCTGTGACTAAGGGTATTCAGTGCTTTGTGCTGAACCATTTCTATTTTGCAACTCTTTGGGGAACTGGAGAACTACCACTGCTGTTGAGTGTAGGATGGAAAGCGTGCCAAAAACATCTGTGTGCAAGCTTCAGAAACCCCTGGTGTAGCTGCTGGCTTCCTCCATCGGGAGGGAGCAGACTACTTCACACTAATCAGCTAGTCACTCCAAACCCACCAAATGATTGCCAGATTTAGGGTTCTGGGCTCATGGGAGTCCCAACGCAGCCCTCTCCTGAAATGGCCACATTCATTTCAGCTCAGAAACCCTTTGTGCACATGTAATAACCACAGCTCCTCGTGTCCGTGAAGCTTTTAAAGCCATGTGGGAGCTGACATACACTACGCAGTATCTCCCCTTCATAACAACCCGGAGAAAATGGAAATTATCTTTCTGGGCCTCCTTCACAGGCAGAGAAAACAGAAGTGGGAAATAACAATGTCACCAAGGGGACAGGCTAGGCCCACAAACCTTTTGAAATTGCTCTGAAATGGCAAGCCTTGATAAATTACTTCGGGGTTGACCTCTTGTTCAAAAGAGTCTCACTTCATTTCGGCTCTTTGGCTGATGAAGTAAGTAAAAGACTCATGGTTAAGGAGATGGGGAAGGTGCTATCTCTAAGGATAAGATTGGCTTTTTCCTAATTATGTTTTCTGGTTCTTTGGCCAACTCTTTTTCTTAAAGAACATGTGATCTCCAAGAGGATAATGCAACTTTCTGTTTTGAATATTGTAAATGTAGTTCAAGAGAATGCAGGAATCCCAGGGAAACATGTTGAACACATTATCACTCCCTTGTTCTTCAGGGATTTGTGAACACGAACCCACATAGTAAATCGTTTGAAAACAGTATGATGGTACAACATTTGCTTCTAGACTTTTCTGTTCATTCAAAGGGTGTGGTGTGATCAGGTCATACACAAAACATAGTGTACATGTTTTGTGGAACATCCCATAACTTCCTTGAACCTCAATGTCCTCATCTGTGCAATGGAAGGCTGTACTAGAGAGGGTCAGAGTGACTTCCATCCAGCTCTGCTCTGCAACCTTGGAGCTCGGCAAAACTCCACAGCGCCCTCTTGTGCATCTGTGATTGAAGTACAGCCAGCTCAATTGCTCTGCTTTCCTACCAACGCATTGCTGGGCTGATGCCCTGTTTTATGACAAATGGCTTACAGCACCCACTTTCCTACCCTAGTTTGTGCGTGTGTGTGTGTTTGTGTGTGTTCAGGTGCATGTGTGTGAATATGTGTGTGGATGTTGAAGGTCAACCTTGTCTTTGTTTCTCAGGTATTGCCCCCTTCTTCTTCTTCTTCTTCTTCTTCTTCTTCTTCTTCTTCTTCTTCTTCTTCTTCTTCTTCTTCTTCTTCTTCTCCT
>NC_022026.1:42979413-42987305 GCF_000317375.1 Microtus ochrogaster | reverse complement strand
CTCCTCCTCCTCCTCCTCCTCCTCCTCCTTCTCCTCCTTCTTTAAACTCAAGATTTCTCACTGGCCTGGGACTTACCAAGTCGGCGAAACTTACTGGCCCGCAAGCCCACGTGATCTGTCTTTCACTACGTACATCATGCTTGGATGACATGCGAGCCCCAGTATGCCAGCTTTTTACACGCCTGCAGGGGACTGAACTCAGGTCCTCATGCGTGCACGGCAAATGCTTTGCCAACTAGGCTATCCCCCGGCCTCCAGCATTACTATTCTCACATAGAATTCAGATACAGTATAGCCTACCTTTGCCTAATTCCCTTCCCCCAACTGGTAGAGTGATTAACTAGTACTGCAAAATGAATAAAATCAAAGGAAGCATAATGAAATTCATTTCAACATGTCAACAGCCATTCATATAATTTAGCCATAAGAAAAAAAAATTATACTCCATGATCAAATACGTTCAGAAATTTTGAGAATAAAGTTGGAGTCATGGTGAACTTCGCCTTTTTGTCTAGTGTAAAATGTGTCCCCTATTATTCATGATAGTCTAAATTAGTGGTTCTCAACTTTTGTAGCACTGTGACTCTTTAAAACAGTTCCTCATGTTGTGGTGACCCCCAACTATAAAATTGCTTAGTTGTTACTTCATAACTGTAATTTTGCTACTGGTGTGGATCGTAATGTACAAATGTCATGCAACGTAAATATCTGATATGCAGGATATCTGATATGTGACCCTCAGAGGGGTTGCGCCCCACAGGTTGACTACGTCTTGTCTAAACAATCCCACCCTTCGTAGCTGGAATTTTGGGGTGGGTTACAAATGTTCAGATTCCACAGGCTGGCACTCTGTCTCCTCCTTGTCCCTTAGGCACTCCTGATCCTCTCTGCCTCCAGGCTTCTATTCTGCCAAGCACGCTGCATCTGGTCCACTTCATCAGTAGGATGTCTTCAAAGGCTGGGCTGCAACTCAGTTTCTTGAGCGCTTGCCCAGGATCTGCCTAAGCTGAACATGCTAGCACAGCCTGTAATTTCAGCACCTGACGGGGGTAGAGGCAGGAGAACCAGAATTCAAAGTCATCCTTTGCTACATAGTGAGTTTGAGGCCAGCCTGGGCTATAATGAGACCATTTTCAAAAAGAAAAAAAATGTATTTTTTTCTTTATTCTTCATCCACTCCAAGAAACCAAATATGAATCTTAATAACAGAATGAAGTGTGAAGGAATGGAATTCGTGAGTCTACTTTGGTTCTCCCTCCCCCCCTGAGACAGCATTTTGTGCATCCCTGGCTGGCCTTGAACTCCTTAGGCCTTCAACTCCTGATCCCCTACCTCCGCCTCACAATTGCTGGGTTTACGGATGCATATCACCACACTTGGTAGATGGGTTCATCACTTCAAATCTCACTCTGGTCTTTAAAGGTGGGGCCTTTGAGGGGTTTGGATTGTCACAAGATAGAGGCCCATAGTTGAATCCTGGGAACTTTAAGGAGGAGAGACCAATGGAGCCACGCACGCACACACAGCTACATCCCACACTTCTTATCATGCATCATTCTGGGAGTCTGTTTGCAAGAAGGCCGTCATCAGATGTGAACCATTGAACCTTTCACTCTATCACTTAAATAAATCTTCCTTCTTTAAAATTCACCCTGGCTCTGCCTAGGATCCTAGCCAAAGGCCAAATGAGTTGGCAGAGAGGAGCAGCAGGGGAAGAGGAGGCTTCATAGGAGAAGCAAAGTTTAAACAAAGGTGGCACGAAACCAAAGGGTTGAACCAGAGGTTGGAACCAATGAGCCACAATGTCATAGTAAAGCAGCGTTTGAGGAGCACATCTTGTCCTTGATCATTCTTGTCTATAGAGAAAAAGAACACAGGAAGGAAGCACCGCGTTCTCCTAGCGTTCCAAACCCTGTGACTAGGAAAGTCAGTATATACTTGCTCTTACTATCCTCAATGATGTTTGTTGACTTCTGTTCTCTGCTGATTATGGGCTTCTGACTATGGAATCCTAAAAAATGGATCCATTCGTGTGTTAGGACTAGGTGGGTTCAAAGCAGTTTAAGCTCCTGGGACCCCACTAATTGCTAGCCCTACTTGATGGAAAGGCAAGTTTTTTCCCATTCCTTGGGACTCTGGGAGTTGGTCTTTGATCTCATTCTTCACTCCCTAACATGGTCTTACTTTTACTAGAGTTTTTAAGGCAAAAGCCATGCCTCTCACAGTCCCAATAGGCTAGTCTTAGCCACCTGTCTCAGTATGCTAATCAAGGAGACAGACAAGCAATTGTAAGGAACAGAGATTTAGTCCGTGTGGCCGATTGGGAAGAGGAACAACAACAGAAAAAGATGCAGTGATTGCCCCAAGTTTGTCTTCAGTATCCTGACATGAAGTTTATGTTTAGATAGAAGACAAGAGGTCTGAGTTAAGTTTCAAACCTGGAACAAACTGAGGTGCCTATTTGACATCTTTTTTTATTTTAAATTTATTTATTATGGATACAATATTCTGTTTACATATATGCCTGCAGGCTAGAAGAGGGCACCAGACCCCATTACAGATGGTTGTGAGCCACCATGTGGTTGCTGGGAATCGAACTCGGGTCCTTTGGAAGAGCACGCAATGCTCTTAACCGCTGAGCCATCTCTCCAGCCCCCCTATTTGACATCTTAAAGCTGGACATGGATGCCAGGTTCTCCCAGTATCCCTCAGTCCCTACCTGTTGTTGGCTGGTACACCCTGCCCTGTACCCTGAACTCTCCAGCCCAGGGCCTGGGCTGCTCTTCCCCCAGAGGCTCTTCCTCATATAATCCAGACCGTTGGTTCCCCACCCTTTTTAGACCTCTGCCCTCCTGGCTGCCGTACCTGGTTTTCCTCTCTCCCCTCTCTCTTCTTTTTCCCACCGCCCCCATGGCCCAGCTCAGTCTGGTCATGTCCACTCTGGACTCTCCCAGATGCCTCTGTTTCTGCTCTCTCACGTGTCTACAGTAAACTTCCTCCTCCTCTATACCTAGGAGCAGCCATGTCTCTCCCTTCTAATTTCATTTTTTTCCATTCAGTATGCATAGCAAAACAGTGCAGGTGAGCCTCTGATTAGCCAACCATTATGTCATCTCTGATCTGTTCTACGGGGTACAGTAAGCTGTAGATCTCTGGGGGTGTAGTCTTGGGCTCATGGACAGCTATCCCTCTGTGCCTTTAACCAAAGTCCAGAAACAAAACAAAGGCAGAGATACCAGGTTTTGGTACTGTTTTATATACCCCAGGGATCTTTGTAAGTACACAATGCTTTTTTAAAAAATATTTTTGCAATATCACCAAGCAGTCGATTTATTAGCCGCTTAGCACTCCTGGCCTGTGGGGCTTTGCTGCAAATCTTGAAACAGCTGCCTGGCTGCACATTCTCTCTCCTTGGATAGGTTAACTGGCTGTTCAGTTAACTCTCCAATTGGAGAAAGTGAGTCAATTCCGCCCTTTGTGTTCTAAGGGCCCCCAAAGAGGAAGGGATAATTGTGTTGTACTTAGTCATCCAAGCGCCCCCTGAACCAGGCCTGGACCTCGACTGCCTATGACCGTACATCAGATTCCATGATATTAGCCCCTGAAATTAGGAACAAATGACTGCAAATGTCCTCTGAATAATTAGAATGCCACATCCTAAAAGCTGGATCCGACTAGTTCTCAAGGGCTTGGGTGGTCCTCCACCAGAGCACTTAAAAAGAAATCAAAGCATTGGCTTTAAACACATGTGAGATTATTTTGCACTTTGAAGGATTTGAACCCTGCAGTTGTGACAGGAAGCAGAACGCTGGCAAGAGTGGAGGAACACACGAGGAGGCCCCCAGCCCCAGCCCTGAGGCTCATGAATGACTCATTCCTGTTAATATCTATTTCTAAGGATAGAAGAAAAATGATCTCCTTTCAACCTTGCCTGCATTTTAATGACTGTTCCCCAAGATAGAATATTATTCTAATTCACGTTGATTTGGGTTTGGCTTTCGTGTGGCCAACAGATGTGTCTGTGGGTTACAAAAATACGTTTTCTAAAATAAAACCAAGCTATGGTGACAGAAATTAAAAAGCACATTCCTACACAGCACCCCCAGCAAAACATTCTCCATGCTGTGCTCTTCGGGTCTCAATTAAATATTGGGCAAGGGCCATGTCAATGGAATAGACACATTGACAGAAATTAGTTTTCTTGAGAAGAAACGACTTTTGGTGAGTTACACGTAATTAGAATTTGTCCCTGTGAGAATTGTCATCCGCTTTATTTGTTCATGATTAAAGCCAATTCCTTCAACAAAATCTCTCTTGGATGAAGCAATGGAATTAATAATAAATCATTGTATTTAAACGGGGAAAAAAAGAAATTAGTTTTCTTTCTTTCTTTTTGGTTTTGGTTTTGATTTTGGTTTTGTTGAGACAGAGTTTCTCTGTGCAACCTTAGCTCTTCTGGAACTTCATCTGTAGACCAGGCCGACTTCGAACACAGAGTTCCGTCTGCCTCTGCCTCCCAGAGTGCTGGAATTAAAGGCGAGCATCACCACTCCAGCTAGGAATTAGGGTTTTTTTTTCATGAACTAATAATAATTTAATTTCAGTTATGAAATTAATAACATCTAAGCAGAGCGTTTGGAATTAGGGTTTTAAAAACATCTTTTGAGATTCAAGTAAATTACTGGAAGAGACCACTGTCAGCTCTCCATTGGGCTAGGTCTTTGAGAACAAGGAGAAATCAGGACTAGGGAATTAGACACTCCAGACCCATGCAAGCATGGGCGAGCTGCGGGGATCTGGGTGGTGACTGAGTTTCTTAGTTACTAATAGACCACCTGTGGTAAATAAATGAGAACATTTTGCTCCATTCATTCACGTTTTCTCATTGCACATACAGTAAGGTCTGAAGCACATGGTTGTCTAATCGGATCTGAGGTACACAATTGTGGTCCATAGAGCCTTACTCAACTCACTGCCTGCCCACCCTCTCTTTTGTTTTGCTGCAAAGACCCTCACTGTTGTATGTGCTTTGCCCCAGAAATACATGTGAAACTGGCAAATTCGAGTTCTATTTATTGCTTAATTTAGATAGTAAGGATTTAAGATGTCTAAATATTGATTGCTATTTGATATAAGCAACCAGGTATGAGCCCATTCTATTTGCATATAGCAGAATAACGTGCCCCGAGCTAAAGAATGAGGAAGCTCTTTATTTGGAATTGAAAGATGAAGAATTCCAAGCTATCATTCTACCTCTTCTTCCCCGGGACTGAAGAATGGATTCCTTCAGTTATTGGAGATGCTGGCAAATGATACTTTGCAGTTCAAGTTTCCTCTATGAAAAAAATTCATAACTGAATAAAGCCCCTTCTCCACCATAGGCATAATTTTCTATTCCACCAGCTAGCTCCCAAATAACCACACAGAGACTTATTATAAGTGCTCAGCCTTACTAACTAGCTGTTACAACTTCAACTGACCCATATTTCTTATCTACATTCTACCATGTGGCTTGGCACCTTTCTTCAACAAGGCACCTTTATCTCCTGGAGGCTTCACCCCTCTTCATCCCCAGTGATTTCTCCCTGTCCACAAATCCCACCTAAGCTCCTCCTGCCTAGCTATTGGCCATTTAGCTCTTTATTATAGCAATGAAAACAACAATCTTCACAGTGTACAAAAAGATTATTCTACCACAGTCATGATCTCTTTCATGAGCACTCCTCTTCTAATGACTGATCAGTATATATATTTGCATTTGGGACAACTCATCAGGATCCTCATGGGTCCAGAAGTCTCCTGGGATCATCTAAATCTTCTTTGTGAATGCCCTGAGCTTAAATACTCCTTCTACTTAAGAAATCGTGATTCTTAGGAATTCTGTCACTGGAGTTCCTATATACAAATCTTACACTTAGCAAGCAAGCTGTGAAAATGGTTAGATGTTTAAACCAATTTATCTGTTGTTACTAAAGAGTCGAGAAAAGACTCTAAGAACCCGTGTCACAGTCTTGCCTGTCTTCACGATTCAATAGCCCCTAAGAAGTACACATGCCTATCAAAATGACACTATGCTTTTCTTATTCTTTTAATACAACGTTTACTGGAGTTTGAGGTCAACCTGGTCTACAGAGCGAGTTCCAGGACAGGCAGGGATACACAGAGAAACCCTGTCACAAACAAACAAAAAGCAACTGGAATAATTTAATTACATACAACAATAGGTTTTAACATTACATTTCTGTAAATGGACATAATATATTTGAACACATTTATCCCCCGTTACTGTCTTTTGTCCCCTTCTACACTTACTGATCCTTTCCTCTTTTTAACTAGCCCCCTTTCTACTTTCATGACCCCATGAGTTTCACCAGGATTGATTTCAGGACCGTGGGTGAGGGGTTATGGACAGGAGCATGGGCAAATTACCAAGGGCTGCACAGCTGGAGAGAACCTCTCTCTTTCCCCAGCAACCATTAACTGCCTGTAGAGCATCAGGGAGGGATGGGGGTCTCATGAACCCCTTATTCTTTAGAGAGATCCCTCTACTTTGAAAAGGAATTTGTCATTCTGCAAAGTATGAGAAAATGAGCGCAGGCCAGAGTGACTCGCGTGGCTTACTCTAAGAAAGCTGTCGTGAGACACATGAGGGTTTCTGGCTGGAGTCTACCCAGGTCTCAACTTATGAGTCACCACCCCTTTGGGGGATTGAACAGCCCTTTCGCAGAAGTTGCCAAAGACCATCGGAAAGCGCAGATATTTCCAATACAATTCATAACAGTAACCAAATTACAGTTGTGATGTAGCAATGAAAATAATTTTTGGATTTGGGGTCACCACAACATGAGGAGCTGTAGGAAAGTTGGGAACCACTGCCAGTAGTTACTCCTTGAGGAAAGTCATCAGTCCCTAGATGTCCTTCATGCGCATCCCTGTCTGCTGAAAGAGAAATAATCCTGCAGCTCAGAGGTGCCCCATACTTGCCTGCCAAATGTTTTTCCTTACCTCTAACCAAAGGAGACTAATCTCTGTTGGTTTGCTATGTGCTATACAAGAATGAAGGTTTGGGTTCAGATCGCTACCATCCATGTGAAGAAACTGGGTGGGGAGGCAGGCACAACTGTAAGCCTCGTGCTGCAGGGGGAGGCAGAGTAGCAGAGACAGGAGCTGCTCTGGCCTTCGTGGGCCAGTCGGTCTATCTGAATCACTGCCTCTCCTATCCCGTTAGCCAACCAAGCACCTGTCACTCGACTCAACGAGCTGCAAGGAAGGCTAGGAATTATAGACGGCACATGCTGGAAATATGACCAGGAAGCATCGTGATGGAATCTCCCACACTGAATGTCTTCCTTACTGCCAACCCCATTGGCTGCCTTTCGGCCCTCTGACTTCCCTGTGTTATTATCCAGATTTCTGTTTTCATTGGGCCACCTGCCTCCTGCTGTTTCCTTTCTGCCTCTGTCTGTCTGTGTCTCCCTTAGATGCAACCTTTCAGCTTGTCTTCCTCTGCCACTTTCACATCTATGTCCACACAAAACAATGACAAAATAATACTACCTTTCTGTGTTTGTGGAACAGGATCTAGTTCAGGCTGATCTTGAACTCACTAGACAGCTAAGGATGGCCGCATCCTTCTGCCTCTACCTCTTGAATGCTGGGATCACAAGCAGGCATAAGAACATCTGGTTTTCCTTACTCATTATTATATCCCTCTCCTTCTTTCTCTTCCACCTCCTCATCTTTGTCTTCCTCGTCCTCCTCCTCGTCCTCATACTCCTCCTCCCCATCCTCCCTTTCCTTTCCTTCTTCTTCTCCTTCTCCTTCTCCTTCTCCTTCTCCTTCTCCTTCTCCTTCTCCTTCTCCTTCTCCTTCTCCTTCTCCTTCTCCTTCTC
>NC_022026.1:42971472-42979313 GCF_000317375.1 Microtus ochrogaster | reverse complement strand
CCCTCCTCCTCCTCCTCCTCCTCTTCTTTTTCTTCTCCTCCCCCTCCTCCTCCATGTTTTTCAGTGGCTGCAACTTAATATGAACTCAGTAAATACTTGTGAATTGAATGAGATTTGTGAATGGTTCTACAGCACCAGCAAGCTCATAGTACCCCCTCACATAGCTAATTTTAAAGGCATCATGAGTGGTATATGAATCTGTGAGTATCCTTGTGCTGTGGAAGTTCACAGAAGGTCAAAATTCTCTTCTTGCCAAAAGGGGTAAAGAAACCCATCAAGGATAAAGTAGGAGCAGAATGGATGGGTGTATCAGCCTGTTTTCTTTTCCTATAAACAAATGCTATAGACTGGAAAATTTATAAAATTTAGAGGGCTAGTTCGCTCTTGACTCTTAACCACTAAGCAATCTTCCCAACCCCTTATTTTTAAATTTTTGGGTTTTTTTTGAGGCAGAATTTCATGAATTCATTATGTCTCAAAGGAAAGCCTATGTATCTATGGATAATTTTGAACTTTTGATCTCTTGCTAGGCAAACACACTGCCAACTGAGCTATAACTTCAGCCCTGGATAAGACCCTTATTTGTAAAGATCTAGCTGATGAAAAAGAAGCAGACAGGTTTTAAGGTTAAGCAGTCTTGGGATTTAATACTGGCTCAGTTTTTAATCACTCAGTCGCTGTAAGACTTTGAAACAAAGCATACAGCTTCTTTTTTTAAAAAAAGATTTATTTATTTCTTATGTATACAACATTCTGCCTCCATGTATGCCTGCACACTGGAGAAGGGCGCCAGGTCTCATTACAGATGGCTGTGAGCCACCATGTGTTTGCTGGGAATTGAACTCAGGACCTTTGGAAGAGCAGCCAGTGCTCTGAACCACGGGGCCATCTCTCCAGCCCCAGCACACAGCTTCTTTAAGTCTCACTTGTTAAATGGAGAGTCTGGGCATTAAACAGGAACACCCATTAAGACCACCAATAGCCTGAATACATAATCAATAAGTAATCACTGGGATCGCTGCAAACAAGCTAGGAAACAAACCCTGCAGGCTGCGTTGCCATGGCAAGGAGAAGAAAGTCAGCAGTCATCTTCAAGCTTCAGGAATTGTGGGGTCTTAATTGAAGCTTGGAAGAACAATTCCAGGAGGAGGTTGAGAAACCACATTTTAAACATGTTGAGCTTGAGTGGGCCATGGAACTTCACTCAGAACCTTCTAAGAAGTCAATGAGCTATATTAATCTGCAGGACTGTTAGGCTGAGGATGCAGTCATCACGTAGAGGGAGCTGTAAATGTCCTAAGAGTGGATCACCGACCGTGACTAACATTGCTTTCCCTTAACTCTTCGGAGTAGACATTGGACAGCATATAAAAGGTACATAGGGGATTAGAGCTAAAAGAGAAGGCAAATGAGAGATGTTTGTGTGTGTGTGTGTGTGTGTGTGTGTGTGTGTGTGTGTGTGTGTGTGTGAGAGAGAGAGAGAGAGAGACAGACAGACAGACAGACACAGAGAGAGGAATCTAAATTGTTCATAAGGAGAACAGGCTGATGGTAGTATCCATAGACATAACAAGTCTCTAAGCAATGGACTAAACATGTTCTGTGTATTCTATGTGAGGGTGGCGCTTTCGAGAGATCAGCTTTGGTGGGCTGCTTAGAACAGAATCCCTAACTCTGCCTGTAGAGTAAAAGGGGAATGAGGAGGGAGCAATATCAAGTGTACCGGACCCCGTTACGCTGAGAAGATGGGGTGGTGACAGTCTGCAGTATATGGATCAGGGGAGGACTTTGGAGTGGCAGCCTTCAAGAAATGGACAGGACAAAGAATATGATAATCGGGGAAAAGCAGATGAAAACAGACATTCCTGAAAGGTTCCAGATAAGAAAGCAGTTAGGACCAGAAACCTAAGTCTGAGCCTAGGAAAAGATCTATCATTTTCGAGTTTCTCATGCTAACTCACTCTAAGTGCAGCTGGTGGAATTAGCTTCAGAGGGTACAAAGTACAACGGCAGATCTTGGGTCCAGATTTGGCGCTTCATCGGATGCATTTGGTAGGACAGTGGTGCGAGGGAGTTGCGTATATTGAGAAAATGTTCAATGCCTGCCATGTAAATCATACTAGGGAGAGGAATCAAGCATGGGCTGCTCGATTGCAGGAAAATGAAGGGTTCTCTATAAGCATGCAATGGATGCGTTCTGGTGACGAGGCAAGTGGAGGAGCGTGTGCTGGGGCACATTGGGATTTAAACATCTGGATGGTATAATGACAAGGTAGGCCAGATCCAGAGTGGGGTTGGGGTTGGCTGCTCAGAGACTACAAGTGCAAGGCATTGTTGGGCTTTTTAAAGAGCTGCTCAGATTCTCCAGGTCCACTCGGTGAGAAGACAAACTGATGCCTACCATTTATTTAGTAAGTTCGTTTCTTCTTTCATCTGCTGCCATCTTTTACTGAGGTAATGCAGTTGTGTAGCGGGCATCTTCTGTTTGGCTTTAGTGAAACAACATGATGAATTAAGCGTCTGTTGCACATATACCTTGTGTCTAGGGTCAGAAACTTCGCAGCCTATCAGCTCGGAGAGAGTTGAATCCTGAAAGAGTCACCCTTACCACTTTCTCTAATGAAACCCAGGCTTCCTACACACTGCAGTGTTGCTGATCTGGCAGTGTTAGACTAATGAATTCCGGCGAAAGCTTGAAAGAATGCTTTCTAGACTTTCACCATATGAAATAACTCACTGAGGAGACTCCGAGGGCCACTGCAATGTCTTCCTATGATGAATTGTTATTTTAGTACCAGTGACATTTTCATATTGGAAATACAGGTCCTATTACCTGGGAGAGGAGTTTGATCTCAGCAAGCAACAGCCTTCCTAGCCAGCTATTCATCTTTGCTTCATCGCTGACTGTCCACACAAGGCTGATATGACCAGGACAGGGACAATATGTTCAACCAGGGCCTTTCAGCACATTAGGGAACACATCTGAGGGAAGCCTTAGATCGGTTTTGCCTTTTTCAGGGGTCTAGGGATAAAAGTTATAGACTCGGCTTGATTGCTAATCGTTGCCACTTGATTCATTCAGCACCAATTCAACCCCTTCCATTGAGACATATACATTGTATGTGTTCTGTCCTGTCATAACCACTATTTCAGTGTTAAAATGGTGTACCAACTGGGGGAGATGGCTCAGTGGGTAAAGTTGCTAAGCTCACTGACCTGAGTTTGATGCCAGAACAAAAATGGTGGAAAGTAAGAATGGATTCTTGCAAGGTGTCTTCTGGCTTCCATAAGTCCTCTATGGTGTCTGCATGGCCACCCAAGTACATAATATAAAAATAAAAACAATAATGTAAAATGATGTGTCAACTTGTTCTAAGAAATGGCACTTGCTTAGGTATTGTTCATTTTTTATCTGCATTCATATCATGCTACAATTGTTGTCTATCTTCTTTTGCTTAGTTTTAATTGATGGTACTTGCATTCTGATGATATCTTTATGAGAAGACAGAGAGGTTATATAATGAAAGGTCTTACATCATCCCTTCTCAAGGGTTCAAAATTCTGGAAGCCCGCGTTGGCCTAGTAAAAGAGTCCCTCCTGCCGTGCAGCAAGGGGGACATCTACTGGGCCGAATTCAGACTTGTTTATTTGGAAAGTGCCAGCAAGAATGTCGTCCTCTTAAAGATTCAGTTACCCTTGTGTTTGCTTTTGTTACATAGTTTAGAAATATTTTCACGTTGTTCATGTAGAGGCGTTAGTCAGACTTGGGCAAGGGGGTCAAGCCAGAGTTTGTTTTCTTCGGACTAGTTCATAAGACAGGGCTGAAAGGAAACTATGGAGCTCTGCTGAGTACAAATGACGAATTTCAAGAGGGAAGCCTGGCACACTTAGCCAAGTGCAAGGCTCATCCGAGTATGGGTCTCAGGAGACTATCTGGCATCACTCCACCAAAGCAGGTTCTGGGAGAAAAGGTTTAGAAGGAGTCTCTGAAGGGAGAGCATGGGGCTGACAATTTAATAACTTCGTAGCCTACAAATGGCCCAGTGTTGTGGTTCACTCTAAGGGAAGAGGAACTGAGAGGAAAGGAAAATATAAATTATGGGCCGGGGATGTGGTATAGTTGGTGGAGTGCCAGTCTAACATGTGTGAAGCCCTGGCTTCAACCCCAGTACCCCAGAAAGCAGCTGTAGTGGGACACATGTGGAAGCCCAGCATTAGGGAAGTGGAAGCTGGAGAAACAGAAATTCAGGGTCATCCTTGGATGCACAGGGCAGCCTGGAATAGTGTCAGAAAGGGAACACTCCTGCATTGCTGGTGGGAGTGCAAGCTGGTACAACCCCTCTGGATGTCAGTGTGGCGATTTCTCAGAAAATTAGCAAACAACCTTCCTCAAGACCCAGTAATACTACTTTTGGTAATATATCCAAAGGATGCTCAATCGTGCCACAAGGACATGTGATCAACTATGTTCATAGCAGCTTTGTTTGTTATAGCCAGAAACTGGAAACAACTTAATGCCCCTCGATCGAAGAATGGATAAGGAAAATGTGGTATATTTACACATGGACTACTACACAGCATAAAAAAATGACATCTTAAATTTTGCAGGAAAATGGATGGCGCTAGAAAACATTATTTTGAGTGAGGTAACCCAGAAACAGAAAGACAAGTATCACATGTACTCACTCATAGGTGGTTTTTAAACATAAAGCAAAGAAAACCAGCCTACAAACGACAATCCTAGAGAATTTAGACAACAGTGTGGACACTAAGAGAGATGTACATAGATCTAATCTACATGGGAAGTAGAAAGTAGAAAAAGACAAGATCTCCTGAGTAAATTGGGAGCATGGGGATCTTGGAGGACGGTTGAAGAAGGGAGGGGAGAGGCGGGGAGGGGAGCAGAGAAAAATGTAGAGCTCAATAAAAATCAATAAAAAATGATCTACAGATGAAAGAGAGGCCTGAGTTGGACCTCAGGGACCACCCAGGCCTTTCCCATTATCACTTTTCTCCTTCTTGATAAGGATGTGGTGATGAGTCAGAGTTGGGTGGAAATGAGGGGGAAAGACAACCCAAAGATCTTTTAGATAGCATGCCCTAGAGCAATGCTTCCCAATCTGTGGGCCACAGGTATCACCTAAGGCCATTGGAAAACACAGATATTTGCATTATGATTCATAACAGCAGGAAAATCAATGCTATGAAGTAGCAATGAGAATAATTTTACAGTGTGGCTGGGGGTCATCACCACATGAGGAGCTATATGAAAGGGTTGCAGCGTTAGGAAGGCTGAGAGCCCCTGCTCTAGAGGAAGGGGCCATGCGGACACACATTCCTGTTCTCTTTTCACGTCCCAAGCTTTTTTGGACTATCAGTTTTCTTCAGATCGCCGAACTAGGAAGGAGGAGGCAGCAAGTGAGAAGAAGCCACTCTTTTCTTCATGGCGAGGGGTGGCATGGTCAGCTCTGACCGAGTGCTTACTCCATGGCAGGTACTGGTTCTCAAGCTCAGTCCTAAGCTCTAACTAAGTATATGTGCCAGGTCAAGGTATTCTGTCCACAGTCATGGAATGTGGGTCTGTGGTCATAGCCATTTCAAGGTTTGTTATTTCTTCCTTCATTTTGTATCTGGCTCCTTTCCTTATACTTAGGGCCACAACCCTGTTCAACTCTTCCTGGAGGCATATTAACAATTTAAAGGATGTACGCCTAAAGTGAGTACTCTACCGTATTCAAAACTAAAGACACCAAAATGAGAGTGAATAAGGTAACCGGGTAGCGGTGGCACACACCTTTAATCCCAGCACTCGAAAGGCAGAGGCAGGCGGATCTCTGTGAGTTTGAGGCCAACCTGGTCTACAGAACAAATTCTAGGACAGGAAAGGACCCTCTTGAAAAACCAAACACCAAACCAAACCACCCCCCCAAAAAAAAGCCAAAAACAAAACCCCAAACAAACAATAAACAAAGCGCAGAGTAAATATGATATTTTCAAGAGCTTGCCAACTGCCAATTCTTCCAGTATTTTCTTCCAGACCCCTGGGGTGACACCTAGAAGTCCTTGGTCATTGCTCTGTACCTTTCTGGGACAGTGGGGCAGTGAAAGCTTGTAGGTATATTGTTCTATGACGACACCGCCTCTCTCCAACCAGAAGCAATAGTCATATGGGACCTCCTGTACTATCATGGGTCTGTCATATCCTGGAAATTAAATGACGATTGTCCTGGGAACAGTGGCAACTTCTGTGGCACCTGAGCAGGACAATTTCCCTGACACAGATAAAGCCTCATCTTACCAGAGCTGAGACAGTGTTTTTTTTCGATTACTTTTCTCACTGCTGTGACCAAATGCCTAAGCAAAGCAGCTTATGGAAGGGGGCATTTATTCTGGTTCTCACTTTGAGGGGGAGTGGCTCTTGGCTGTGGTGGCCCAGGCATGGCACAAGGGTAGATCAGAGAAAGGCTATTAGAAAACCTCAAGGCCCACAGCCCAAAGATCCCCTTCTTTCAGGGAAGCTCCATCTCCCAAAGGTTCTACCCCAGCCCCGCCCAAACAGTTCCACTAGATAGGTACGAAACATTCTAATGCATGATCCTATGGGAGAGACATTTTATATCCAGATCATAACGACAATCAACCAGAGCACAGTTTGACCAAGACTCTGAACATTATCTCCTGCCACCCTCGCCCATGGATATGGAGTTCATGTCAATATTACTAAAGATGTATGGAATGCTTCATCTCTGTCTTCCCAACCTAGCTGTATTCTTTAAATTGCTTTCTGATATGATGGCTAATTGTTACTGACAGCTTGGCTGGGTTTAGAATTACTACCAAAGCAAACCTCTGGCTGTGTCCACATGGGGGTTTCCAGAAAAGCTTAACGGAAAAGATACCCCCCCCTAACTGGGGGGTGGTACTGTTCCATAAGCTGGTGGCCCTGTTTGAATGAAACAGAAACAGAGCCAAGCTCCGGCATTCATCTAGCTCCTTCTGGACTGTGGAAACTATGTGGCCAAACTACCGCACGCTCCCGCCACCATTGTTTCCATGACATCCTGGACTGTATCCTCAGATGGCCAGCCAAAATAAAGTCTTCCTCTCTTAAGTTGCTTTTTGGTCATAAGAACAAGAAAAACAATATATCTTCATTTTACCATTACTTTCCTTTCCGTTTTGGGATTAAGTGGTCTGGACTTAGTTCCTATCCCCCCTCCTCCCCCCCCCCCGCAAGAAGTCACCCTTTTTTGGCTTAGGACTCTGGTAACAGCTCAAGATTAGGGGTAAGGTTTGGGTTAGGGTTAGGATGCGGGTCTTGGGTCAGTAGCAGCTAGAAGAAGTGGTCATTTGGACATGAGATACATAGCAGAGGGGACGGAGGCGAGATCTGCTCTCTTGACAGTTATCATCCTCAGCCCCATGAGTTTCCTTGGCAGCTTCGCCAGCAAGGGTGGAGAGAAAATAAATGCGTGTGCATCTTGCAACTGCTGGCAATGTTTATTTTGAAGAAGGCTATGTTGCTGCCTTTTGTTGTTGTCAATATCGACTGTGTATTTGTTTTCCTTTGCTTACAGTCAGGCAGTGAGTGTGTTTTCCTGTAAGACATCTTTTACTGTCAGCTTGTTCTCATGACATCTGGTGGCAACAAACATGTTGGGAGAGAGAAATAATTTGCTTCATTTGTAATAGTTCTGTGGCACGGGATTCCACTGGTGTCTGATGCCACTTCGTTTCCATTCCTGCGCTACTAGATGAAGCCGTCTTTGTTGGATGTGTGTGTATGTATACACACAACACACACACACACACACACACACACACACACACACACACACACA
>NC_022026.1:42970122-42971372 GCF_000317375.1 Microtus ochrogaster | reverse complement strand
ACACACAACACACACACACACACACACACACACACACACACACACACACACACACACGCCAATGTCCAGTGTCCTCTTCTGATGGTCTCCACCTAAAATATTGAGGTAGAGCCTCTCTTTTGAACCCAGCACTCACTGATTCCGCTGGTCTAGTAGCTACTTTTCTCCTGGGAACCGGTTGTCTCTTCCTCTAGGGTTCTGGGTTCCAGGTTCACCATGATGCCCTCCCAGCATCTGCATGAGTCCTGGGGATCTGAACTCCAACCCTCATGCTTGTGCCAGAGGTACTTTATCCACAGAACTATCTCCCCGATTCTCTGATGCAGCATTTTCAAGCCTTGCTTTCCATATTCCCACCCATGTGGGCCATCACAGCATCTTTCCCTACGCCCATATTCATGCTCACTCCCACCTCTACCCTTTAGCAACAGCCATTACCTTTCTGCCTCAGACTACAGACTCTGCCCTCTCCGCTCTTCCTGGGCGGCTCTGGGTAGTTTCTGTGGAACTTTAGAAGCATGAAGCCTATGATGCGAGCATGAAACTCAAACTGCTATGACTCAAGATGGCACAGGGGGTAAAGAAGTTTGCCACCAAACCTGGCACGCTGAGCTTTATCCCCAGAACACATATGGTAAGAGAAAGCTGACTTGCAAAAATTGCCCCCCTGACTTCCATGCTCAAGCTTTGACACATGCATGCCCTGTGCCCCAATAAATGAATGGGATAAAATTTCAAAAAGGAGGAAGGAAATCTTCGGCCTAGCAAACTCATGTACCTGGCAGTAGCCATTCCACTGTTGCGAGGAAGGTTAGCTGAGAAAATTGACCCCGCCAAAATGCCACAGTTTCACGTAACTCCGAGTGCCAATATAATGTATGGTTTTAAACTTGAGGTGTGCATGCAGGAATCGATTTGACAGAAGGTAATGCCAGTATTCAAGGCCTAACCATTATTAATAGTTAACCGGGTGGTGTGTTTTAGGTGTGATGGACAATGCTCACATACCTGCTGCTGTGTGTTAGTTATGGTGAACAGTGCTCACATACATGCTGCTGTGTGTTAGAGGGTGAAAAATGCTGACATACATGCTGATGTGTGTGAGGTATGGGGGACAATGCTGACATACATGCTGATGTGTGTGAGGTATGGTGGACAATGCTCACATACATGCTGCTGTGTGTTAGGAGTGGTGGACATTGCTCACATACATGCTGCTGTGTGTTAGGCATAGTGAACAATGCTCACAT
>NC_022026.1:42959454-42968910 GCF_000317375.1 Microtus ochrogaster | reverse complement strand
TGTAGACCAGGCTGGTCTCGAACTCACAGAGATCCGCCTGCCTCTGCCTCCCGAGTGCTGGGATTAAAGGCGTGCGCCACCACCGCCCGGCTGACTACCTCTCATTTTTGTGGATCTTTCTGCCCTAGTCTGGAAGGCTTTTATGAAGCATAAAATAATTGCATGTTCTCAGACAAGTGAAAGAAACTTGGAGGGTGGTTAATAATTTCTGGGTGACTTCTAATATAGAACTCACCTTTGAATGTAAAAATTGGGGGAAAGAGCAATGACCAAGGTATTAATACCTATGGCATTTGTGGCCATTTTCATCAGTCAATCATGAATTATAACTGTGATTTAAATTGGCCCTGCAAACTGCATTTGGATTGGCTCTAAGGCAAATGAAGGTCTGGGTCAGTTGTTCTATGCTGCAGTCAGCAAGCTGCCATATCCCCAAGGTAGCACACTGAGTTACATAACCAATCTTTCATCACAGTAGGTCACATGTGTTCATTTTAAATTCTTATCTTCACAAAAACGCATAAGTTAAGCCATTTGGCTTTTCAGCTTCCCAATGTGGAAAGCATATTTTCTTTCCCAAAGAAACAAATTGAAGTATGCAATAATAAGCTCATATTGTCTTACTGGGAAAAGAACAGGGACGTAAACGGAGGTTCTGGGCAGACCACAGTGCCACCGAAAGATTGCCCTGTTCCTCAACAATGGCTCCATCTCTAGGCAATGTTTTGGACATGGAGAGTTTCCAGGACTTCTCCTCCCATGGTTCTCTCAGCAGTCGCATGAAATGGCCTGCTGGTGACTCCCATGCCACCCCTCGGGTCTTTTTCACACGACGCAAAACACAGCCTTATTAAAACGGTCTAAATCCCAGGGTGTCTTTCCTAATTATTGGAGACAGTATTTCCTAAATCCGTTTTACGTGAAGTGTGACAGTTGCCTTTGAAATCAAACCAGAAAATCTCAAACGACAGCAGAGGGCGCTCTTCCCTCGACCAGTGAATTACCAGGCCCACCACTTGGAGAAAGGATTTTTTTCTTTCTGGGTTCCTGGAACTGACGCCGGACGCACATTCCAGAATGAGGCGACACACCCAAGACTTTCGTAGTTTCCTGGCTTCACTTTCCTTCTCTTTCTCAGCACTTGGCGACCTTAAATTTGGAGAAACCCAGAGTAAAGTGAAGGGTTGAGGGAGCAACTTTGAACCCGGCAGGGATACCTGAGCACAGGATTTGTGGGTTGTTTCCCTAAGGCTTTACGTGTTTCATCCCGCGTTAGAAGCCTAGCATCTCTGCGGGGGCCCTAACCGGCGTGGTGGAGATCAGCGGGGAGTCTGCTCCAATTTCGCTCACCTAAGGCGAAGACAGCAGGAAGCTATCATGCCCAGATCCTCCACAAGCTTACCCTCTTGGGTCATCCGCATCACTGCTTGTTTGGGACGGACACGGGCCTTTGCTGTCAGCAGGACATAATGAATGTCACACAGTACATGCTGGGCAGAGCGACGCTTCAGAAGAACCAGTTCAGAGGATTATGGGGGAATAAAACCCACATAATTTCCCCCATAGGAACAGGTGGCCCAGCAGGAAGTGCAAACCGCAGATAGCCAGCAATACCACTAGAAGGCAAGTGGGAGACATCATTACAGAAAAATGGAAGATTCTTAGATATTTTCCTCAGAGACCAATAAAAAGCAGTGTGCATGGAAATATCTAATCCTTGGATCAGATATTTTTCTATATTTGTTCTAGATAAAATGTCTGCTTCCTTTATTGAATTCCCTTTATTTCTGTCAGCTCTTGTGGTTTGGATGTGGCCTTTCATTCTTTCCCCACTCGCCCTACAAAGAGGGCCACAGCATTCCCAAATAAGGTAATAGGTTCCTGCCTGTCATTGCATGTGGTCATGCCTGGGCTATGTGTGAAGGGAGCCAAGGAAACAGCAAAACCACAGCCTTGTTTGGAAAGTCTCCTGCTTTCTGCCTGGAGAAACGTGAGGATGGCTTTGGTGACTCATCCCCGGGAAGTGAGCGGAGGGTGAAGTTTGGCTTTTCTGTCTTCCAGCCTACAGGCTTAGTGGGGAGTGGGGAGGGCTGTCAGCCAGAGCAGGGCATGCATTTACCATCAATCACCCTGAACTCTTTCTTTGGTTTGGAGAGACAACATATGGGAACTGTCATCTGTCACCATTTTCTTCCCTGGAACTGCCTACTATTCTCTATCTTTTTTTTTTTTTTTTTTAGAATGACATCATCTGCTAACATCGACACAATATGCCAGGGTGGTTGTCACACCCTATGAGAGGACCATCTATTTCATCTCTAATCTTAGAATGCTTGCTTGAAAACAATAGCGCTCCCTCAAAATCGCTTGCCCCAAACTTGTTCAGATGCTGGTTGGTAGCTGCTGGGGATCTGAGGTTGCAATTGTCAAGCAGCGTAGGTGACTTGTTGAGGTTGCAGGTGTGGACTACAGATCCCAGCAGGTACTGCACCCTGGGGAGGCAGGCCACCCAAGAGGCCACACCATAACAGACTAAGTGGGCTTTGGAAACCGTAGGTAAGGTGAACAGCGCGTTCGGAATGGATAGTTTACATGCATGAGAACACGCTTCAACTCTTACGTGCATATGTGTATACATCTGGAGGTCAGAAAAGAGCTTCAAACGTGCCTCATGCACTCTATGCTTTTTGTCTGAGATCAGATCCCTCACTCCCCTAGAACTTCACTAAGCAGACTACGTTAGCTGGCCTGTGCACGCCAAGGATTTGCCTGTTGTCTCGTTACTGCCGCTGTCACAGCCAAGTACCACCATGCCCAGCTTTTGGCAGGGGTTCTTGGGATCTGAATTTAGATCCTCGTGTGCAAGTGCTTTCCCAACAGAGTCGTCTCCTGGTCCTTTCTTCATCTCCGAAGGCTGTGATTATTAATATTTCCTTATTTTTATGCATATGGGTGTTTGCCTGCACCATGGTCATGCAGTGCTTGCAGAGGCCAGCAGAGAGCAGCACATTCCTTGGGACTGGAGTGGCTGATGGTTGTGAGCCTCCAAGTACATGCAGGACATCGAACTTGGGTCCTCCAGAAGAGCAACCAGGGTTCTCTTAATGGCTGAGCCATCTCTCCACCTACTACCCCTAAAGCTGCATTTAAAACTTTGCTCTGAAGAAGCAATTAATTACTCCTTAGGTGGCTCTACGTGTTCATCAACACCCTGTCTCTCTTGCCTGCTCTGCCCCTTTCAGCATTTCCCTCCACATCTGTAAGATAATCATCAATATAAGAGCAGACTTCTAGTTCTTTGATTTCTACTTAGTATCCAGCACTTACGTGCTATAGGTGTCTGGCAATCGTGTGCTGAATGGGGATCACTGAAATAACCACCCTTCCTTTTTGCTCCAGACAAAGGGTGAAGACGATCTAGCTTTACCTTTCCTTTCATTTACAGAAGCTAGAGAGTGGGTAGGAGTCCTGCTTTAAACGATTTTTCTGGTTCAAGGTAAGAAAAGCACATCAGATTCTAATGCTGTCCAAGGCCTTTGTGTTCTTGGTTTCTAAAAACAGAAATGAAAGCTGCGTGGCTCTGGCCATTTGCTAGCACTTTCAGCTGTTTTCTAGGTATGACGGGTCCCAAGAAAGGTCTGTTCCCTCCACTCCCCCCCACACCTCCCATCCCACCCCCTCCACTCCTCAGAGAGGGTAAGGCTTCCCATGGGGAGTCAACAAAGTCTAGCACATTGTTTGAGGCAGGACCAAGGCTCTCCCCACTATATCTAGGCAGAGCAAGGTATTCCCCCAGAGAGAATGGGTTCCAAAAAGCCAGAACAAGCAGTAGGGATAAATCCTGGTCTCACTGCCAGTGGCCCCACAGTCTACCGCAGCCTTACAACTGTCACCCACACACATTCTGAGGGCCTAGTTTACGGTCCTATGCTGGTTCCCTCACTGTTAAGCCAGAGTTGGTGAGCTCCCATTAGCTCAGGGAAGCTGTTTCAGTGGGTATCAGCATCATGGTCTTGATTTCTTTGCTCGTGTTCTCAACTCCTCCCTCTCTTCAACTGGACTTTGGGAGCTCAGCCCAATGCTCCACTGTTGTTCTCTGCATCTGCCTCCATCAGTTGCTGGATGTAGCTTCTATGATGACATTTGAGATAGTCATCAATCTGACTACAGGGCAAGACCAGTTCAGGTACCCTCTCCACTATTGCTTAGGGTCTTAACTGGGGTCATCCTTGTGGGTTCCTATGTCTATAGCAGCATTATTCATAATAGCCAGAACCTGGAAACAACCTAGATGCCCTTCAACTGAAGAATGGATAAAGAAAAAGTGGTATATTTACACAATGGAGTACTACTCAGCGGTAAAAACCAATGACAACTTGAAATTTGCATGCAAATGGATAGAACTAGGAAAAACCAGTGAGGTAACCCAAACTAGAAAGATGAACATGTACTTACTCATAAGCAGAAACTAGCTGTAAAGCAAAGGATGATGAGCCTATAGTCCACCACCCTAGAGAAGCTAAGTGACAAGGTGAACCCTAAAAAAAAATATGTAGATCCACCTGGAAAGGGGAAATAGACAAAATCACCTGACAAAATTGGGAGCATGGGGGTGGGGGGAGAAGTGAGGGTGGAAGGGGAAGAGGAGGGAAGAAAGGGAAAGGGAGGAGAACTTGAGGGAACAGGATGGTCCAGATAGAGGAAAAACAGAGACAGAGAACAAGGAAAGAGATATCCTGACTGAGGGGGCCATTATGGGCTAGGAAGAAAAATGGCACTAGAGAAATTCCCAGCTCACTTCCTCTACGGGAGTATATGATGCCTTTCCCCTGTGAGTGGAAGAGCCAAGCCAGAGGCAGTTGTCCCCTAGGGAACTGAGAGTCCTCTTTTTTTGGGAAATTCTTGTTTGTCCTTAGGAAATGTGTGTGTGTGTGTGTGTGTGTGTGTGTGTGTGTGTGTGTGTGTGGTGTATGCAATTAAGTGCAAGTTGATTTCCATCTCCGACCCTCTTTACTCTTATTGGTGATCTTCAAATTTTTCAGAGTAGTTTGGACTATAACTCTTAATTTAAAATTTTTATAGACCTGCCCGTAAATGCATATCATTGTACCTTGATCTTACTTAGCCTGTCCCCCAAATTCACTATCTTTCCCAACCCCTCCCCTCCTCAATGGACCTTTTTCTCCTCTCAAGTCATTGTCCTTCATGGCATATAACTGTATGTATATGTTTCTAAATATGTGCGTATACATACATACATACATACATACATACATACATACAGTTAAATCTAGATCCTGGAATGAGAATAAACATGATAGTTTGTCTTCTCACTGAGAACAGGCTCTGTCTTGATGGAGACATGGATCTTGGCTAACAGCCCTAGCATCTCTGAAGGGCAGTCTATATGGCAAACCCTGGGCACAGCATTCTGTACTCATTTGTACTTTGCAATCACCCTATTAGGAAAGTACCATATTGTCCCTGATTTCAAATGGAGAAATTGAGGCAGAGAGGATCAATTGTTCTAGTCACCCCTGGAATGGCAGAGCACAAATTTGGATCTAGGCATTCCTAGAGCCAGAGCAAATACATGTAACTATCAGGCTGACCACATTTCAAATACCCAAGGAACTACGGGTAAGGTTGTTTTTTTACTCTTAATGCCTTTCTCAAAGGATTAGAACAGTCTGCTGTAGACTCCCCATCGAAGTTACTCTGTGTTGCTATTTTTAATCCTTCCATGAAGACTGGCAATATACACACACATGCCATGCCAGTGTGTGAAACGATGGATCTGGTAGGAAAAGAGAGGCCAGCTTCCTTTGATTCCCACATATGAAGGAAAGCTGCCATCTTTGTATCTTTTAGTCACTCAGAGCAGTGAGGACAAGGCCAGGATGGCGGGGCCCTGTACTAGGAGCAGGGACCCAAAGGAAGAATGTGCAAAAGGAATTATCACAGCCAGCCAAACTACCACCACTGTGCGAAGACCCCGGAAGGGAATGGCACTCCACTTTCTGAAACAAGAATAGTATGATCTCTGTGCCTGAAAAAAAAAAAAAAAAGGAAACAGAGAGTCTGAAAAACGCGGCATTAAAACTCCTAACAGGGTAATAGGAATGAGGCAGTTCCACTTAGTCAACCAACTTGGAACTTTGCATAATTGCTGAGAAGCTGGGTTGAAGGGTGTAATCAGCCCCTCCCCCCTCTTCAACCCATCTTGTCAAGCCCACGTCTCAAAGAGATCCCACTTCGGTTACTGTAACCCACCGTTCTCTGAAGTGCCAAAGACCAGGTACAGCTGAGCCTTTGGGTGGACTTCTGTGGCTCTTTCTTTGTGTTGGCAAGAGGGCGAACATCCCAGTGAACTTCTGTGCGACCTCAAGGAAGAAGCAGGCTGAAGATAAAGGAAGTTCAAAGGACATGAAAGAAAATGACATGAAAGTCAGGTCAAATAAACAGAAAACTTAATAATAAGAAGAAACAGAGCCAAAGTAAAGCTGGACTGCAGTCTCGGGCCCCCTTCTGATGTCTCCTATTCTGGGAGGTTGGATGTCAATAGGAAGGCCTGAATCAGTCTCTGTGAGCTCGGTCTCCAGAATTACAGCGGGCTGCCTCTGCCTGGGAAAAGCTGCTTCGCTCTTTATTCCTGTTCATAGAAACGTAGTTCTTAGTCACTCTTGTGAGACGATTTCAGAAATAGCAGTTCAGCCACACATCGGCAGGGGACTTGTTGACAAGCTAAACCTGTTAGACGCCTGCTTGCTCCACTCATGGAGACAGTCGGCGCAGGCTGGAAAATGGAGAACTAGGGTGTCCCTCGCACATTGCCCTACCTGGCCTTACTCTTGCTTTGCGGTGCCAGCATTTGATGAATAGATTTCATTTTTAGGGCCATAAAGAACCTTCTGGTGTGTTCAGAACGCTCTTTCATTGAGGCCAGTGGCAAATATTCTTTGTCAAGGACCAGAAAATAGATTTTTTTTTTAGCTTTTGGAGGCATGCAATCTGTCAGAAGCACTGAACCTGGGGACGGCAGCACACATGCAGGGACAGACATTACAGAAACAAAGCAGAGAGGCAGTCTCCCATTTCAACATGATTTACAACAATGGGCTGCATGTAGTGTCTCTGGGCAGCACTGCTTCTTTATCTCGACTAGAGGATCACTTCCTAAGCACCAACATACAGACTATTTTGTCAGGTGCCGGTGCTCTGGAGAGTTTGCCCAGTGGGATCAGCGCTGGGCCTCTATCTGAGCACATGAAGTAACTTTTCTTGTCTCTCTCTCCCCGACTGCTAGAATTACAGGCGTGTGTACCACCGCATGTGGGAGTTTTGAAGACGTTGGAGCTATAACATATCTCCAAATCCAAGTGAGAAGTGGCATACCTTTTATCCACCGGCACACGTCTTGGCCTCTTTGTAATCTCAGTGTAACTGTATCTGTTACAGAGAAACTATCTGGGAAGAGCCAGTGCGAGCCAGGCAGTGTTTGAACTTGGCAGAGGCAGGCATTTGCTGGTAGGAAGGGTTGCTGAGGAGATAATGGGACCCAAGCTCCGTGACTCAGAGGGGCTATCATTGCAATGTGGGCAAGCTTAAACCACTTTTCAGAGCCCATTGTCCTTATCAGCAGTGTGGGGATTCCTGACTGAGGAGAAGGGAATGCAGAGCTTCCTGTTTGCGGCAGAGTTCTCCTCCTGGTTGCCTGCAGCATCTTTTCGTGGGGGAGAACAGTACAATGAAGTCATTACTGAAGGCATTGTGCGAATTGCTTCGAAGGGAAAATTTGGTAGAAAATTTGGCTAGGTCAGCTAAGGTATCAAATAGAAACGGGGAACTTACCTGCCCCGTGCCTTGAGGGACAGTTTGGAAAAATAGCAGCTTTCCAATAAATAGCAGATGGTTTTTGCTGTTTGTCCCAAGAGGTTCTGGCAGCACCGGAGTGACAGAAACACGGATGATGTGCTAGAGTCCTGGCTCTAGCATGCCCTAGCTGCAGTCTGTGAGCAGATCTCGTGAGCTCTTTGCCCCTTGGTGTCTGGAGGTATCCAGCTTAAATGATGATAGTTAGGTCAGAGCAACTGGGGCAAGTAGAGGAATAGGTGGCAGTCACAATGTAGTGATTACAACAGCTACCTGAAAATCAGACAGCTCGAACCCAAACCCTGTCACTGATAAGCTGTGAGATCTCAGGGCCCGGTACCTGTATCTTTTGAGTGGCCCTAGTAATGGAATTTTCCTTATAAATTATAGAGATGTTGAAATGACGTCTTGCATGTAAAACCCCATACTGTTTGAGTGCTGCTTAAATGTTATCTGTCCCCATGGTGCTTCGGGTCCAGAGCTATGGCTAAGTTCAGTAATTAGGGGGTTGTTTATCCTACACCAGGTACCCAAGGAGGGTACAGAGTCCGAGTACTTCTAGTACTTTCTTCCTGTTCTTTCACAGCTTGTTAGCTATACTTAGACAACTCCCAAGGAGTGAACGTCTTCTGAGAAAATGAAATGAACAGGGAGAAAGTCTTTGTGGCTTGTTTTTTGACTTGCCATAAGCCTAAGAACTCTCGATGTGCTCTCTACCAAGACCATTTTCTTTCTCCTCCCAGAATTTGCCTTTCCCCCATGCCCATTTCCATTAGGAAACAATATTTGGTTGTTCTTTTCACTTGTAGATAGATAGACAAACTTGCTAAAATATCTTCTGGGAGGATTTATTTTGGGTGGAGCAGCTGCAGGCTCCGAGGAGTGTTGATTTCTCGTGGGCAGCTGTATTAGTTACTATCCTTGCCACTGTGACCAAATAGCTGAAGAAGCTTATGAGGGGATTTATTTCGGCTCACAATTTGAGAGGGGCCAGCCCATCCTGGTAGGGAAAACGTGGTAGCAGGAATATACAATGCACCTTGCTTGTATTTTACAAGTCAGGAAGCAGAAAACTCATTCAGAAGCAGACCTACCCTCTAGGGACCCACTTTCTCTAGACAGTCCCCACTTTCTAAAAGTTCCACAGCTCCCCAGACATCAGCACTAGTAACCTTGAAGAAAGGTAATTATTCCATGAGGTCTTGCCTAATGATCTAGGTCGGTATCTTTGGGGCAGAATTTCTGAAAATATTTTATGTTCTATTTGTGCATTCATGAGTCAAAATCCTCTGTCCATGGAAAAAAGGATACTAGACCCCCTTTCCATTAAAATAGGTGTGGTGGTAGCCTTTGTGTTGTGAATCTCAACTCTGTCATTCATTGCCTTGCCCTTAGTAAACCTTAGTGCATTTATTTTAACTGGGAGAAAAAGATCTTCCGCTCAGGTTTGTTAAGAAAAATTACACTTTATTTACCTCAAAAATAAAGTGGTTGGCCGGGCGGTGGTGGCGCACGCCTGTAATCCCAGCACTCGGGAGGCAGAGGCAGGCGGATCTCTGTGAGTTCGAGGCCAGCCTGGTCTAC
>NC_022026.1:42957314-42959354 GCF_000317375.1 Microtus ochrogaster | reverse complement strand
GGATCTCTGTGAGTTCGAGGCCAGCCTGGTCTACCAAGGGAGTTCCAGGACAGGCTCCAAAGCTACAGAGAAACCCTGTCTCGAAAAAAAAAAACCAAAAAAAAAAAATAAAGTGGTTGGTAAATCACGGGGAAATACCATGGGGTTATTTAATGTCTAGGAGATCCTATACAGGAGAATGCAGTTTCCTATTTGAACAATTGCATGAGCCAGGGACTTAGAAGTTGCTTTTGCTGGAATGCATTGACCCTATGTTTGGGCCTACAGGATGGAAACCTGGCATCTCCACCTTCATTTTGAGTCTGTCTGTCCTGTTCATTTTATCTGAAGGTACAAAGACAAGTCATTGTTGTAAACCTGGAGTCACCTTGGATTTCAGAAAGTATAAGGCCTCACCGGACAGACATATGCCCAGATGAGGACTATTATCCATGGCCCCAAAACAGAAGTGGTCATCTTGAATGAACCAGATGGATCCCTTCAAACAGCTATGAGGTCTTCCGTGGACAATCTCACAGAACTAGAATCAAGACAATGATGAGCCAGACCTCACCTTGACCTTATTATACAGGTCTGAATTATACAGGTCTTCCACAATTCTAACTTACGTTCAATAGCAGGTCAAAGTTCATGCCAATACCCTGAAGATGGACTTGCAGTGGCAGGAGCCCCTTATTAGTTCCTCTCCCCAGTGTGGTTACCCGGAATGCATTTCTCTCTGCTTTCCGCAATTACCCATCTCTTTAATTGGTGTAGTGGGGGACAGGTGGCTGCTTTCAGGGAGCTGCTGGAGCCCAGACTTTGCTGTAAAAGCTCTGGACTCTGGTTACATAAAGAGCCTTGGATTTTTCCCAGGACAGATTTTATGAAGTCTTTATTAATATAAATGAATAGTTTGAAAATGATTTCTTTATGGGCTCACGCTAATATGACTCCTTTGGGATAAGTAGGTGGTATGATTCTAGTGTTGATGAGGGAATAGGAGCATGGAGCTGTTAATTGCCTCACTGGAAGGCTCTTGTTAGCAGCAGGCCTGAAGACGAATTATAAACACAGGGTGTGTTTCCTTATAATTTCAGGATGCTGCTGCTGCTGCGGGACTGACGATTTTACCCATTTTTGTTTCACAGTATGAGACTTAGTGCTTTTGGAGATTTATCTCTTAAATATTTGATGTACATGCCTCGCTTTGAGATCTGTCCAAGACCATCCATGTCTCTTTGAGACCTGATTATAATGATCAGGATCATCCCTTTGGGGATCAGGTGAAGATCAGTGTATACAGCCATTCAGCCAAGAAGGCTTTTCTGAGGATCTGATCATGTTCCCATGACAAACTGGATGGGTATGGCTTTTTCTGGGGTTCTTGATAACTGTGACCTACATCACTGACCTAGACAGCATGCACACAGCCAGTCATCCTTCTTGCCTAGCTGGATAGCTTCAGTAAGCTTCATCAGCTCAGGCTGCCTGGTATCCCTGGAGAGGTTCCTACTCAGGAGACTCTATAGGGCGTTCCCCCATTCTGACCTCCACTCCCTACTCAGAAATCCCTCACAGCAGACAGTGGGGTACTTGTTGCAAAGCAGAAATGCAGCAAGTTCAAGTCTTTCCTAGGCTCTAGACCTGACTGAATCAGGGGAGGTTGAAAGAAGAGAAGATGAAGGAGAATGATGAAGATAGCAAGATGACCCCACACAAGGCCATGGGCCGTGCTTGCTGTAAAGAAGGTATATGTGCATTTCTGGTTTGGTGTCTGATTTAAAAAGCATCCAGCAATCACATTTTGCTCTAGCTAAATTCTGAAGCACAAATGCTCTATGTCTAGTGAAAGTCAAAGGACCCATACATATTTGAGGCTCTTTGGACAAATGAACACTGTCTTGAATCTCTCTCTTGTTTACTTTCTTTTTTTTCTAATTTTTTTTATTGTTTTTTTTTATTAAGAAAGAAAAAAAAATTTCCGCCTCCTCCCAGCCTCCCACTCCTCCCACCCTTCCCCCCCTCCTCTCCCCCTCCCTCTCGAGTCTGAAGAGCAGT
>NC_022026.1:42946606-42956405 GCF_000317375.1 Microtus ochrogaster | reverse complement strand
GTCATTGTTTTTTATTGCTGAGTAATACTCTAATGTGTATATATTCCACACTTTCTTCATCCATTCTTCCATTGAAGGACATCTAGGTTTACTTTCTTTTACACAGATTATTTTTAGTTGGAGCACTTTTCCTCCACGGCCGTTCTGTTCTTCATATTTCAGAAGGTCACCATGATCTAGTAACTATTCCATTGCTGCCCAACCGGCTTTAGATCATGGAACCTTAAGGCAGCTGCGTTTGCAGTGGTTCTATTCCAAAGAGTCAATAATTCAATGTTAAGATAAGGATGTATTTCCCAGCTGTTGAAGAGATGGAACATAATTTCAAGCTGATAAATCAGAGTACACTTTGGGGGAGGGATTACCATGATATTTAAAGGAAATGAATAGAAGATAGGATAATTTTGGGGTGGAAGTACTGTTTTATCATCCCCAAAGTTGTGACCTTTCCATTAAATTATCATTTTCATGTGGAATTTACTGTTGGTTTAGGCCTCAAACTCTGTGGTTGCTTAGTGACAACTTCCCAACCCAATCACATTGACACTTGATATGTCCTACCTCACACGGAGGACTGGGAGTTGGGGATTAGTTGTCGTCTGTGTATTGCTGGTACCTGGGTTCTGACTATCAAGGTTTATTGTGGTCCTGATTTTTTCCAGCTGGTCCTCTTGTTACCTATGTATCTCATAAAGCAATGTAACAAGGCGATCCTGGGTAGGACTAGACCTTAATTGCTCCTATTGGGGAAACTCAGTGAGAAAAATATGTTGTTAGATGTTGGGGTTGGGGATGGAAATGTCTTTCATTTGGTGGAGTACTTGCCTGGAATGTAGGAAACCCTGGGTTAGCTCTCTAGCTCTGTGTAAGTCCACAGGGGAGTGGTACACACCTGGAATCCTAACACTGAGAAGGCAGAAGAAGGAAGATCAGACATTCAAGATCATTCTCAGCTACAGGTCAAGTTTAGGGTCAGCCTGCACTGTATGAGACCCTGTCTAAAGAAACAATGGGTAGGGTCAGAGAGATAGTTCAGTCAGTAAAGTGCTTGCCTTGTAAGCACGAGGACCCAAGTTCGAGTTCCAGAATCCATTTAAAAGAAGTTGGGTGGGATGACATTGGTTTGATGTCCCAGAACTGGGGAGATGGAGCTAGGTGGTTCCCTGGGGTTCACTGATCTGCCAACCTAGTCCATCTGGTGAGTTCCTAGCCCATAAGAGACTATGTCTCAAAAAAGAACGTGGAAGATACTTGATGCCCTCTGGTCTCCTCATGCAGATCCACATGCATCCACAGGAATACACACACACATACACACACACACACACACACACACACACACACACACACACACACACACATGCCCGCATGCCACAATCTTTTAGTGCTACAGACACAAGACAAGCAGTACCTGCTTTTAGAGGAAAGCTTCGGAGACTAGAGTTCCTGGGAAATCCCTGCGTTTTCTCCATCTGACTCTACAAATATGTATTTTCGTTGTGTCATTTGGGAACTTCTTTCAGCTGTGTTAGTTCTCTGCAGACTTCACAGGTTTCTGGCGGACAAGCTGCTACTTTCCTCAGTCAATTTAAATGTAAGTTGTTTCTCATTTAGATTTGTGTGTGCTGTTATTTTAGGAGCTGTTCATAGAAGGCTCAAAGTGGAGACCCTGGGGACATTCTTTTTCAGTCCAAACATCACCGTTACAGAACATTGCTCTTAGGAAATACGATTAAACGATTTCTAATGGCATCAGACCTATGTTACTAGAGATTAGTCTTGCTGAATTTAATAATGGATAGGGTTTAACTTTAGAATAGAAAATAGGGATTGGGAAAGGAGACCTTGAATGTGAATGATGGGAAATGTTCCTCTCCCATTCCTCCCTTGGCTGGGTCAATCGTTGTTTTCTATATTGCTCTATTTAGCACTTGTTCTCCAAAGTAGAGGTATCTCCCTCACTTGGTAATGCATTTTGCCCCCTGGTATGATGCCTATCACATGGCAAGCAACAAGTAGAGATTTGTTGAATCCCTGTCAGAATGAATAAACGCTGGTTAAGTGTTGGCCAGAATATAGTTCAATACATGGCCTTGATTTCTGTCTTGGTGAAGGTTCTTATTGCTGTGGTAAAACATCATGATCAAAGGCAACTTGGGGAGGAGATGGTTGATTTCGGTCTATATTTCCACACCACAGTCCATCATAAGAAAATCAGGGCAGGAACACAAATGAGGTAAGAACCTGAAGCAGACACCACAGAAGAGTGCTGTTTACTGGCTTGCTCTCTATGGCTTGCTTAGCCTGCTTGCCTATCATCCAGGACCACATGTGCAGGGGTGGTACAACTTTCTGGATGCTGGGCCCACCCGTATCAACCATTAGTCAAAAATAATGCCCTATGGGTTGCCCACAAGCCAGCCTGGTCATGGCATTTTCTCTTTCCAAGTGACTCTAGCTTGTGTCAAGTTGGCAGAACAGTATAGCCAGGACAATTTTAAAGCTTTCTTCTTATTCTCATTATTCTTTAGGTATGAAGTCTTAGAGAGAAAACATGGCTCAACTTGTCAATCCATTCTTAATGGCCTGGCATTTGCATTCTATTTCCCGTGCATTTATCTGTGGCTGCATGGAAATGAGTTGGTTTTACCTTCCAGTAAGTCATGGTGGGACCAGCGTTCCACAATGGACACCATGGTTCCTTGAAACAAAAAAGAGGGCACCTCCAATGTTTGAACAACTATCTCTCCTTCCCAGTAGTAAAGACTTTGCATCTAATGCTAGATCCTGAAGCAAAAGTTTACCCAGGGGTTAATGTGTCCCACCTGGGCCTGTTTCTTTCTGGAAGTGGCTGGTGCTTTAGTCTTGCATGGAGAAGGTTGGTTCAGTGCAGAAGGAACTTGGAGGGTATTCTCAAGGTAGTACCCCATGTCTGCTTGTGACTAGGCAATTCCAGCTCCAGAGCTGTTCTTTCAAACAGAATGAGTATATTCTTGCTAAACAGTGCAGCTCATTCAAGCCCTCGTGTTGATCCCCACTTCAGACTTTTTCAACTCTTGAACTTGCCCTTGGTTCACTGTGGAGGGTGGGCCTGTGTCCCTAAAGACTTCCCACATTCTGTTGTTAAACAGCTGTTTCCAGAGGCCTGTTATACTCACACCCACATAAGTCTGAAAATAGCAGCCTGTCCCTCCCTGTACAGTCTGTGCTTTCAAAGGCACAGTGTGCTCAGTTCTGCCGTTCATTTGCCTGTAGTTCGGTTTTCTCTTGCTTACAAGCTATTTGCAAAGCTCACCATTGGACGCAATGGAAAAATATGTATGCACACATCTCCAGTAGATGCAAATCAGGGAAACGACCAAATTTATTAACACTGGCTTTTTCCAAAAGTGTTGACTCTTTCAGCATAAAGAAAATGGTTTGGTTGGTTTAGAATCTGTAGCAGAGATGTTCCCAGCTCAAAATGGCTCCTGGCTAATGTGGCAGCTTCTTTCTCCGATTTATGTCTTTCAAAACTTTCCTTTTCACTGATTCTTTCTACTTTTTAAGATTTGCAATGAAATGTGTATAATATAAAATTAGCAATTTTAAAGTCAACAGTTCAGTGGCATTTCTTATCTTCAAATGTTACAAAATCACAAACTCTAGTTATATTTTTATTAACCCAAAGAAACCTCTCTGCCTATTAAAAATCAATTCATGTTCCTTCCCCTACTTCCCTGCTTACTCATTCTCCCTTTTGCCTCTGGGATTTTACCTATTCTAGGCATTTCACACAAACAGAATCATATGTGATGCCCATGATCTGGTTTCATTCATTTTGCATAAAGTTTTCAAGGTTCATCATGTTGTGGTATGTGTTAATATTTTGTTCTTAATGGCTGAGTGCTATTCTGGTGTGTGAATATATACACCCCATGTGTTTATCCACTCCTCTATCAATGGGCATTTGGATTATTTTCAGTTTGCACATTGTAAAGAGCTCTGATAGAAACAACGTTGTACAATGAAGCTTGATTTTTCTATTCTCTGGAATACATACTGTATTCACTTGTTTTCTGTGGCTGGGATAAAAAAATATACTCTGACAAAGGCAACTTAGGAAAGAATTTGCTTGTAGTTCAGAAAGGGATACAGTCCATTGTGATGGGAAAGGCATGGCAGCAGGATTGTGAGGCTGGCCCAGCCGACAGGAAGCAGAGAGGGAGAGAACAGGAAATGGGGCCAGGCTATGAAATTTCGAGGCCCACACCAGTGACCCACTTCCTCTAGCAAGGCTCCACCGCCTATAGGTTTTACAGCCTTCCCAAATGACAGCACTAAGTGGGGACCAAATGTTCAAACACTTGAGTCTATCAGGGACCTTTCCTATTCAAACCACAACAGATGCTTCAGATTGGTTCTGTGGGCTATAGTGTGTCTTATTTCTTTATTGCTGTGATAAAAACATGGTGAAGGCCAGGTGGTGGTGGCGCACACCTTTAATCCCAGCACTTGGGAGGCAGAGGCAGGAAGATCTCTGTGAGTTCGAGGCCAGCCTGGTCTAGAAGAGCTAGTTCCAGGACAGGATCCAAAAAAGCTATGGAGAAACCCGGTCTCGAAAAATCAAAAAAAAAAAAAAACCATGGTGAAGAGAACTTACAGAGGCTTTTTCATGTTTCTGGTTCCTGAGGAATAAGAATATATCATGGCAGGAAGTCATGGCAACATGGCTGGGGCACAAAACCGAGTGCTGAAATCTTGAACCAGAAGTACAAAGCAGAGAAAGCAACTGGAAATGGTATGGGGTTTTTAAACTCTCAAAGCCAGCCTCCAGTGACATAGTTCCTCTAACAATGCCACAGCTAAGCATCCCCAAATAGCACCACAAACTGGAGACTAAGTATTCAAATATGTGCGCCTATGAGGAACCTTCTCGTTCAAACCATACACGGTGATTCTCTATTTAACTTTCCAAAGAACTCCCACACCACTTTTCACAGTGTCTGCACCATTTCTCATGAATTTTTTGTTTACTAGCATCCATGTGTGTGAGTGTGGTATATATGCCCGTGTGTACATGAATATGCATTCCTACATATGTGCATACTCAGAGGCTAAAGGAGATTCTTGGGTGTCCTCTATCATTCTACGCCTTATTTCTTTGATTCAGGGTCTCTCTGCAAACCTGGTTCACTTTTTTTTTTTTTTTGGTCTAGACCGGCACCTAGTGAACTCCAGGGGTCCTCTTATCTCTGCTTCTCTAAGTGCTTGGGTTGCACAGCTTGATACACCGGTGCTGGGATCCCCACTGCCACTTCCCCAAAGTGCCCCTAGCATTCCCTACCTTCCTACAAGACTGAGTTCCCCCTGAGTGACTGAATAAAGATAAAGTATGCCTTTCACATACATTTTGTGACTTTCCTTTACCATTGAAGATGAAAGGGACTGAACACGTGGCAGCTTCTGCTTCCTGGGGGCCTTCGAGGTCTGCACTGTAGTGCTCTTTTTGAATTACCCAGCTTATTAATTTTTAAGCAGGAGTGCCTCCATTTATGTGATATGGCCCATTGTGCTCTTGAGCTAACTCATTAAGGATTCCCCAGTATGCATTCAGATAATGACCGTAGTACTTAGAAGAAATCATCTCAAATTTCCATGTGGCATCCCAGAGGATTAAAATCAAACCCAGCGACTCATGGGAATGTCCCTGACTTTGTGATCTCAGGCTCTCGGAGTCAGTTTGGTGATTAATGATCCCACATCACAGTATTCCAGGTGCTGTGATCAAATCAAGCGACAGAATTTCCCGTGAGAGAGCAGTGATTCTTTGCCTTTCCCTTTGTAACACAGTGAATGCTTTCAGGCATCACTGCTCTTCCCTGATTCTTGCTTGGGAGGAAGAATCTGACCTCAAGTTAAACCTCAGTGCCAGGAATGGCTACATCTTGCCGAGTTGATGATGGTCAACAGGGTCCCATCATAGGCTATTATTGCCAAGGCTGCTGGTTGCTCTCAATAACCTGATGCTAAGACCTTAGTGCTGAAGACAACACTTACTTATGCCATCAAACAAGGAAAAGTTGAGCTGGTACCCAACTAAACACTTTACCCCTACTGAGTAGTGTTCACAGTGCTAGAAGGTATTCTTCAAGCTGCCATAGGAGAAAGGTAACCATCAGTGTCAGCTAGCTACAAACCTTGCAACCTGCAACAATGACCTGCCTGCATGATACACGGATGAAACAGTTGCACAAATGTTGTGGGAGTAGCCAACCATTTTTACATTAGATTTAAGGCCCACTGAAGAGATGGAACGAACCCATACCTGATACTGCTAAAGTGGCTAAGAACATAAGACTAGATAGGTCATGGGCCTGGTGGAAAAGCCATTATTATTATTCTACTAAAAGAACATAGCAATAAAATTATTCCTAATGATATAGTGATATAGCCATAGATCTGTGCCTCACTCAGTTCACATCCAGGAAGTTTCTTGCAGTAGATGATACTTAACACAGAGACCTACCAATGGACCATATGCAGAGAGCGAGAGACTTTGGAACAATTAGCTTTAAATGGGATGCCTTCATCAGACTTTTCCCCTCAGGGCAGGTCTCATGTCAAGTGTTGGTCCACACAAAGCAAACTCCGTTTTTTTTTTTTTTGGTGTATGCTTTCTGGTTTTTTTTTTTGTGTGTGTGTATGTGTGTTTTATCTTATTGGTTTGGGTTTTTTTTTGCTTGGTTTTTTGTTTTCTTTTGTGGGGGGGTAGGGACACATGAAGCTGGGTACGTAGGAAGGTGGAGTGGGAGAGGGAAAATATGATCAAAATATAGTGCAAAAAAAAAAGAACCTGGCCTTTATATTCAGGATCATCTGCATGTTATGGGTAAAACACTACAGAAAACCGGATGAAAGTACTGAAGAATTCCCTGACCATACTATATTCAGCAGATTAAGAAACTAGAGCCTGCAGCTGGAGAGACTGGTAAGAGTGTTTGCCATCTGAGCATGTATACATATGATAGCTTGGGGCCAGGGAAAGATGGTGGCCGCTTACCACAACCTCTTTGCCTGAAGACTGATCAGGTAAGGCTCTACCATACTGTTTCCATTCTAGAGTTCCTGTGGGATTTTGGAGAGAGATGGGGACGATGGAGAGGCAAAAGATGAGGGGGAGACATCCAGCCTCTGGGATTTTCCCACAACAGCATCTGCGCTTTCTCCCAGTCCTATTTTCCTATCTCTTTCACAGGTTTATCCTACAAACAGCCCCTTGCCCAATACAAAGATGACAAGCTCAAGAACCATTAGTTTCAGCTGTTTTCTAGAAAGCCTCATCCAGGATAAGGATTAGCAAATTCACTTTAAAGACATCCCTCTCATGTGATCAAATATAGGACTGGGCATAAAGCAAGAACTCTTGGTGAGAATCTCCGCCTGAATTTGGCTAGCCCATTTCCCACATTGTAGAATGCCTTAAGAATACGATTCTCACATTCCACCAATGAATTTGGAAGGGTCTTATGACTGCATGGCATTTAATTTTGTGAACATTGATTTTAATAGAAATGGGGAGACACCTGTTGTCCTGGCTAAAGCAAGTCCAATTGCAAGTGTAATCTGCAGTTGGATTCTGTAGAGGTGGCAGAAAACTAGAAGATCCAGTGTATTGATCAGAGGCATCACTTTGCATTTAATTGGGTCATTTGTTCTCTGGGGGGCACATATGGAATATTCATAGATCTGTCTCTAAGAGTCAGCTCTTTTGTAGGAAAGGCCACAACATATCATTCAAGTCTAAACTCAAAGGTGCTGGCTAATCTCCTTCCCAGCCCTAAAAGCGCGAAGAGCCCTTGGAAGCTCTTCATCTTGGAGTGGAAACAATATTCAATGGTAAGTCTGTTTCCAGGATGCTTTCCCATGTCCTTGGGCTCTAGAATTCTTGGTTCCCACAGAGCAATATACAAATGGCCACACATAGGACTCTGGATGTACGGCACGTGAGACATCCGCTAAGTAAAACTTATCTCTGCATCAACCAGGCAACATCTTTCCTAATATTTTTCCTTTTATTCTCCAGCTTGTCCTAATATAGGCTCTTAGGATCTGCATGAAAAAATTCTTCTAGACCCAACACAATGGAAATGAATTGTCAGCAGCCAGGCAAGAAAGAGCCACAGGTAGCTTTCTTCATCCCTTTAAGACGTCCCAAGGCACATCTATATTTTACTAGCCTCGATCCTCACAGGACATGCAATGTAAATGCTGTAGCTCGCTGTTCTAATAGCCTTTTTTGTAGACAGTCTTTTCTTTGGGCCACCAGCTCATACACAAAAAACTAAACAGACTTTTTATTAATTACAAAAGCTTGGCCTATAGCTTAGGCTTGCCCCCTTTACCTCTTAAAACGTAAATTAACCCATTTCTATTCATTTATGTGTTGCCATGTGACTGGTGGCTTTTTCTCCTCCTCCTGCATGTCTGTTCCCTCTGCCTCCATTGGTGTCTCTGCCTTTCTTCTTCCCAGAGCTCTCTCTATTCAGAAGTCCCTGCAGTACCTCCTGCCTAGCTATTGGCCATTTAGCGTTTTATTCAACCAATCACAGTGATGGGTCTTCACGCAGTGTAAAGGACAATTATACAACACTTTTTCAGAAACCTGAAAGTCTCACATTGCAAATGAGGTGAATTTCCTTTTAATTAACCCTTTTCAGAACTATCTACTTGTCATTTCCAGTATGAAGCATTACAAAGAAAAGGGAATACTTTGGTGTACATACATATACCAACAAACACAGATACACATGCACATACACATATTTTTTTTTTTTTTTGGTTTTTCGAGACAGGGTTTCTCTGTAGCTTTGGTGCCTGTCCTGGAACTAGCGCCACCACCGCCCGGCTTCATACACATATTTTTGAGACAGTGTCTCATCTATCCTGTGTTGGCCTCGTACTTGCTGCCTAGCCAAGGATGGCCTTGAACTTCTGATACTTCTGCCTCTGACCTTCCTATTGCTGGAATTATAGGCATACACTACCACACCCGGTTTATGTGGCTCTGGGGATAGAATTCAGGGTCTTGTGTAAGCCAGGCAAACACTCTACCAACTGAGCTCCATCTTTAGTCTCATATTTAGGTGATTGATTCTTTTGTTTGGTTGTCTTATTTTATTTTATTGAGACATGGTTCCCCTCTGTAGCCCAAGCTGTCCTGGAACTCACTAGCCTAGTCTAACCTTGAATCTATGGTGATTCTCTTGCCCTTAACCTCTCAAATGCTGGTCTCAAATGTGTAAGCCATCAGTCCTGATTTGAGAAAAATATTAATGGACATTTACTTTGAGGATGTGCTATCTACTCATTTCCAGATACTCATCATTTTATTTCTGGTTCACCACAGGGGAGATGGACATGCGATCATATTGTTGTAGCCTCTCTGAAAAGCAACCTTTGGTAGGAGGTACAACCAGAGCCACCTTTGTTAGCCTTCGACCATGGGTTTTATAAATAACAACCCTATCACACAGCAATCACGTGTATTTTAGGTGCAATGAAGATGTGTCCAGTGTGAAGACCTGTCCAGGAGTGATTTTTCAGCTCTCTATTCTGGGTCAAACTTCCACCTCAGGATTACTGTCATTTTTTTTTCTTAGAAAATGAATTGAAGCCAGGCGGTGGTGGCACACGCCTTTAATCCCAGCACTTGGGAGGCAGAGGTAGGCGGATCTCTGTGAGTTCGAGACCAGCCTGGTCTACAAGAGCTAGTTCCAGGACAGGCTCCAAAACCACAGAGAAACCCTGTCTCGAAAAG
>NC_022026.1:42921023-42946506 GCF_000317375.1 Microtus ochrogaster | reverse complement strand
AAAAAAAAAAAAAAAAAGAAAAAAAAAAGAAAATGAATCGAACATTGACTGAGACGTTAGAAAGCACAGAGCCAAATTTTTGGTTTGTCTTTAGGGTAGAGCCTGAATGTTTTTCTCCTTGCTTGCTTTAGCCCATGGACATTTCTATAAGCTCTGACTTCTTAGTTTCATATTTCTAGCTCATTTTAATAAAGTCTAAGGAACCATCTAGGGTATTTTATGTGCCAAATTAGAGAGTAAATATGAATATTTTAATAATTTTCAATCTCAGGAAAATGTTTTTGTATAAAGTGAGGGAAAGCATAGCCAAAGGCATCTGGAAGAGTCTAGTGCAGGGAGAGAACGTAGACTAAGCATAACCAGCAGATGAGTCACGAGAGGAGTGAGAGAGAGGTGGGGAGAGTTGTAGAGGAAGAGAGAGAGAGAGAGAGAGAGAGAGAGAGAGAGAGAGAGAGAGAGAGAGAGAGAGATATGCTATGGCCCAAACGGCAGGGTTATATAGGAGAAGTTTGGGGTGGGAGAGGGAGCCAGGATGCCAGCATAGACTCTGTGACTATATTTGCTCTTCTGAGAGAACCTGGACGACAATGTGCTCTTTGGTATGCTAGTAGACGCCACAGATAACCAGTTGTAACTTTGGACAGATAAGGAAATACATTGCTCCTTTGGTAGAGGGAAGTGGATGTTAGAATTTGGGGGAGTGGAGTTTACTTTGGACCAGACAGTTATCAAACTGCTCCACATTCATCTGAAATCAAGGCAAAAGTGCAAAACAGGTCATGCAGTAGCTTCCATCCTGAAATGGGGGCCAGTATTTACAGGGACAATTAAAATGGCAAACCAATGGCAGGCCTAGAGTCTGGGCTCACTGACGAAGGGAAGATCCTATTTTACAAACATCCAAGAGAAAATGAACCAGGAAGCAAACATTTCTTTTGACTTAAGAAAACATTACCAAGTTTAAAGAGTAATGAAACCAAAGATGGCAGAGTCGTTGGGGAAAGATCCCATGATGTTTTACAACATGGATCTTTTGGCTGCTGTCCTCTGGTTTTTTTTTTGTTTGTTTGTTTGTTTGTTTGTTTTGTTTTGTTTTGAGACAACGTCTTACTGTATAATCCTGGTTGTCCCGGAACTAGTTATGTATATACCTAAATGGCCTTGAAATTATAGAGACCTTCTTCTGCCTCCCCAGTGCTGAGATTAAAGGTTTGGGCCACCATCCCTGACTTACCTCTCCTTTTAACTAAACAAAAGCCTATCAGACAGCTAGAGAACATATAGTTCCATGACATTCTGTGGTGGATACTAAATGATTATTCTTTATCTGGTTGGATATTTGCAAGAAGTGGCTGGATCACTTCAGTACAGGCCAGATTATCTTCTTCCTATCATATTTACTTTCAAATGATTACTGGAGGATCCAGACTCAGTAGAAAAAGAAGTCTGAGTGTCAAGTGACAGAGGAAGAATGGAGATCAGGATGCTGATACACAAACTTCTGAACATCCTTAAATTACATCTGAACCCATAGACTTAATACAGGAAGAAAAACTTAATACATAAACTTAATACAAGAAGAAAACCATACTGACCTATGCGTATCAGTTTTTTATTGCGGCTGTAGGACCATATAACAGGTCATCCCTAAACACAGTGGCATTAAAAGCCAACTTATTATTACTTTTTATTTTATGCACAGTTGTGTTTTGCCTGCATGTATGCCTGTTTAAGGGTGTTGGGTTCCCTGGAACTGTAGTTACAGACACTTGTGAGCCACCATGTAGATGGGAATTGAACCCGGGTCCTCTGGAAGAACAGTTAGTGCTCTTAACCACTGAATTATCTCTTCAGCCCTAGCAAGGCTTTTTTTGTTGTTGCGTTATGAACACACTTGTGGTCATGTGTATGGAAAGTCCTTGCCTCTGCTGATTTGCTGCCTGTCTGCTGCTCATTGGCTAGCCTGGCCACGCTCACATGGTGGCCTCAAGGCTCCAGAAGAGGGGTTGGAAGCTGCAAGTCCTTTTGAACCAATGCTCAGAACTGACACATAATCATTTTTGATACATCATCAGTCAAACAACTTAAAATGTCACCCCAGATTCCAGACACACACACAAAAAACAGACACGGTTTAAGGAAAAGCTACAGGGTCACCCAAGAAATGGCTTAGGGGTTAAGAGCCATTGCTGTTGCAGAAGACCCCAGTTTGGTTCTCAGCACCCAAGCCAAGCAGCTTGCAACCATCTATAGCCATCCCCTAGCTCTGGGGGATCTGGTACTCTCCTCTCACCTTTTTGGGTACTGATACTGTGTTCATGTGTGCATTCCTACACACATGTACACATGCACACACACACATAATTAAAAACAAATGAATCAAAAAAGAATGGCAGGCCAAAGAGTTGTAGGGGTAAAAAAAATGAGACCTTCTTGCAGTAATCTACGCTAAGTTTGTGAGCTTTATTGAATATTGATATGCTATATTTCATCTTATCATTACAAAGAAGACTCCAGTAACATTAAGTGGAGGCAGATAGTTTACCAACAGATCTCACTGAGTTTCAGTTTTTTTTCAAAGATTTAAAAAATTATTTAATTTATTTATTTATGTTTTTTAATTTTTAGACAAGGTCTTTCTTTGCAGTTCTAACTGTCCTAGAACTTACTGTGTAGACCAGGTGGCTCGCAAACGCATAGAGATCCATCTGCCTTGGCCTCCTGAGTGCTGAGATTAAAGACTCGTACAATCTATTTCTCTGTCTCTGTCTTTGTCTTTATCTGCGTATACACATGAGATAGCATGTGTCACAGAACATGCAGAGAGGTCGTAGGACAACTCTCAGAACCAATTGTTTGGGACCCAGGGACCAAACTCAGGTTCTCTAGTTTGTGCAGATTTACCTAACTACTGAGCCATCTTGCTGGCCCTATTTTTTTGGATTTTTTTCCACTCAGGAGCAAAGGTAGAAATTAATGCTTCAGCTGAAATAAAGTAGCTAGCCTGTGGATCTTCCCATGTGATGAATTACATGAGTAATGTCTCCATCTGTACCGAAAATACATAAGCATATGGCATATGGTGATTTGAGGAGTCAGATGGGGGCTTCAGACAGGAAACACATCCTGTCTGTAAACTGCAGCTGGTGAGAATAGCAGGGGACAGAACCTTTCAGCGCATAAAGGAGGCAGGGGTCAGCGGCTGCTTTGGTGTCTCGTGCAATCCGGGTGCAACCTCCCAGAGCTGACTGCAGTCAACGCTGCAGTGGAACCCAGCTGAGGGAATGCAGATGCTCTCAAGAGCAGGCTTTTCTCTAGCAGGAGAGAAAAAGGGCTCCACACTCTCTCGTGTTTTCTGGTTAATAAACATGGTGCAGGAAATTTCATTTTTGCAGGGACAAACAACCTTCTCTGGACAAATACCCAGAGAGGATTATTTTGGGGGAACAGTTAGTAAGTGGACACATTCCTTCCAGAAGCAGGACATCTGTGCTAAATGTTTTTCCAAGGGCTTCTAAGCATCTCTATGAGAAAACACTAAATTCCAGGAAACTGCTGTCAAGGTTGTAAGGTGCTTACAGGCCCATTGCCCACTCCACATAAGCAGAATGAACTGGGCTGGCCCTCGGAGTCCCAGGGCATCAGAGGTCCTTGTGTTTCTAAGTCTCCTGGTAATGATTAATATTGAGTGTCTACTAGAGAGGATCTAGAATCATCTAAGAGACAAACTTCCTGGCTTATCTGTTAGGGAGTTTCTAGATCAGAGAAACCAAGGTGGTTATTAACCCCAACAATTAAGAGCACGATCACTATTTAAAGCCACATTGGAAGCAAGCTTTAATTAAATACTAGCCCAGGTGGATGGGCTATGACCAGGTCCATCTCTGGGTTTCCAGAAAATGGCCCCAAATAATGGTTTATAGTGACTTAAGTATTTCCCATCCGTTGCAGTCAGGGGCAAGTACACATCCTGATACACCACCAACCTATATCCAACCAGGAGCGAGTGTGCATCCTGATGTATTTCCTGTCTGTGAATCGCCTGCCCATCTGTGATCAAGCACAACTGGTGCAGACGGGTCACACAAACTCCTTTAGAGGAACGAAAACACGTGGCTTGTGTTATCTTCCCTACACAATAGCCTCCAGCCTTTCAGGAACTGTCTGTCCTTGGGCAAGGGGCCTGCGGCTCAGAGGCGTTTTTTTTTTTTTGTTTCACGGATCTCTTAGGCATAGTAATTAAAACTTAACATGTAACTTTGGCTCTCACATTGGAAGACTCACTCTAAACATGGGTGGCATCGTTCCATAGGTTGGGATCCTAGACTGAAAGAAAAGGAGAGAGAGAACTTAGCAGCAGCTTCCGTTTCCCTTCACTTCCTGACTATAGACACAATGTGACCAGCAGCCTAATGCTCCTGCTGCTATGACTTCTCCAGCTCTAGGAATTGTACCTTCAAACTGTAAGCCAAAAGAAACCCTTCCTCCTAAAAGTTACTCTAGCCAGGTGTTTTATCACAACAAGAAGAAAGATAACTAACCCATTCCTCATCTGTGAATGGGTGGGACCGGATTTTATCTATTGTTGTACCTCAGGGCACTCCTCCCAGCCCTGGCTTAGCAAAGCAGACAGTTCTGCTCAGTGGTTTCCAAGGGCTGGTAATTGAAGAGCACTTTAGTTGAGTAGTTCTGACTCTCTTCTGAAGTTGCAGTCAACACATCATCTGAGGCTACAGTCAGTCATCTGAGGGCTATCCTGGCTCTGGAAAATGGCCACGCATGTGCAGGGGTCCTTGGTTCCTCATCATGTATAATGTCTGGAGAGCTGCCTGGATGCATGAATGTTCTTATGACATTGCTACTTGAAGAGGCAGGAAAGGAGGCTCCCTTACAACCCAGTTTCTTTCAGAAGTAGCATATCCTAGTTTCCTTTGTGTTCTTTTGGTCATGGGAACTCTGCTGTTATATTAGCGGAGGGGAATATAGTAGGACTATACTAAGGTGTGATACCAGGCAATAGGAACCACTGGGACATCTTGGGTGCGGTCACCTTTCTTAGTTAGGGTTTTATTGTTATGACTAGACACTATGACCATAGTAACTCTTATAAAGGAAAATATTTAGTTGGGGCTTTCTCGCAGTTTCAGAGGTTTTTGTCCATTATCATCATGGAGAAAAACGCGGTAGCATGCAGTCAGACGTGGTGCTGGAGAAGGATCCGAGAGGTCCACATCTGAATCCACATACAGTAGGAAGAAATGTGAGCTACTAGGCCTGGCTGGAGCTTCTGAGACCTCAAAGCCTGCCCCCAGTGACACATCTCCAACAAAGCCACACCTACTCCAACAAAGCCATATAGCCTAATATAAAAGTCACTCTCTATGGGCCTATGGGGCCATTTAATTTCAAACCACCACATCACCACACATAGATTCAATGGCCTTTACGTAACACACCACGACACACACACACACACACACACACACACACACACACACACACACTCACACCCATGTGGCCCCAGGAGGTTTAGCTATAAACTGCCTTTAATAGAGGGGACTTCACAAAGAAAAAGGGCAGCTTGCAGGCAGTCCATCCACTGGTAACTATTCTGATCTCACAAAGGTTAGTACAAAGAGAAGCTGTACTTACTGGAAGGGGAAAAGGGGGTCTCATAGAAGGGAAGTCCAGTGTATGACCTGTCTCTCTCTCTCTCTCAACATCAGTCTGTCTGTCTTTGTGTCTGTCTGTCTGTCTGTCTGTCTGTCTGTCTGTCTATCTATCTATCTATCTATCTATCTATCTATCTATCTATCTATCTATCTATCTATCTATCTGTTGAAGAAGGGAATATGTATCTAGTTTAACTCTGGTTAGAGAAGCAGCCTTGTTGAAAAGGAAGAGCTTGTGTCTGCCAGTGCTTGAGATCACTCAGCATCCTATTTTTGCAAAGCGAAGAAGTATGAAATATATGCTTTCATAATTCCTCACGCACAATTTCATGACCTAAATGCTTTGAAAAGCCAGAAAAAAAAGCTCCTCTCATTAGTGATTTGCTAGCAAAATCTGACTTCAGTTGTCCCAGAGCTTCTTATAGTCCCTGTTCTCATTTAGAGGAAATCTCCATGTGTTTCACTGCATAAAAGCTAATGCGGTTGATTATAGGATGCTACCCCAGAGCCCATTGGGGAACTTAATAATAGACACTACAGACACTGCATTGCCTTTCATAAAGTAGAACATTATTTAATGTTGTATGGTTGGGCGCTGCTTTTGTGCAGTTAGTGCCAACTAGGCAAGTTTTGTAGAAATGCCAGTTGTCTGACCCTACAATAGAAGATTAACCCTATTATTACATGATCTAAAGCATTAAAAATTAAAATGGGGATATTTTCTTGTAAACATATACCTCATCAATATTTTTCTTTATTTTTAATTAATTTATTTATTCTTGTCTCCTAAAATACATCCTGACTGAAGTTCCCTCCGCTCTTCCTAGTCTTCCATCCCCGCCACCTCTCCTCTCCCTCTGATCCATTTATCTGTTTCCGAGGCCACCCAGTTCCTTACTCAAAACCCTTTGTCCAGATGTTTTGATGTTAATATTTACATATTTCGAAGCAGGGGTGTGCTGATGGCTCAGTTACTAGCTGAGCTGGATTTCTAGAACCAATGTAAAACGCAGCCAAGCATGGTGCTGTTTATTTATAATACTCTCAGTGCTGGGGAGGCAGAGACAGGCAGATCCCTGGTCTAGTCCACTTGGCCAACTCTATGCCAGTGAGAGATTTCTGTCTAAAAAAAAAAAGAAAGAAAATGGTAGACAGCATTTGGTGGATAAGTTTTGAGGTTGTCTTCTGGTCTCTACATGTGCATGCAAATACATACATAGATACCTGTAGACATATGTGCACCTTCACATGTACACACACACACACACACATACACACAAGAAATAATTGTGCAGGACATCACACACAATATAACTTGTTGTTGTTTTCAAGACAGGGTCTCACTGTATAGCTCTGGCTGTCCCTGGAAGCCACTTTGTAGACCAGGCTGGCCTTGAACTCAGAGATCTGCCTGCCTTTGCCTCCTGAGTGCTGGGTTTTAAGGCATAAACCACCATACCTGGCAAGAAATAACTTTTTAAAACCCCATTTTCTTTTGATTGGATGTGTGTGGCCTTGGATAAATTATATAACCTGTTTTCCTCATCTGTTAAATGGGGCTGTTTGCCCCTGGAGTTTACAAAAGTATGGTAGATGAAAATGCTGTTCTATTGCCTTCAGCCATCATCTTTATTCCAAGGGCTGCAAACCGGCGCCGATTAGGAGCAAATTCTGTGTATTTGGCCCTTTTATATTTTTCTAAGTAGTTAAGATCCATCCATACATCTTGCTTTAAGCGTGTTGGCTTGCTTTAACCCGCTCAGATAAGATGCAACATCGCATAAATGCTTAGTGGGAACTAGACCAACAAACAACCATTTACTTCAGTTCACTCCCTTTACTCCATGAATAAACTCAAACTGATCTGAATTTGCTACATGTCTTGAATCACAAGACAGCCCCATCAATCAAAGGAAGTGTGCATGCTGGGAGGAAGAGTGAATGCATTTTAAACCAGTTAGGTCTTTCTTTTGCACTGAATTTAGAATGCAAGCTGCCTGGCATCCAATGGCACTTTCTTAAATGTGCGAAGTGGATTTTGACTGTTAGCTTCCAGTTAGAGGTCAACATTTTAAAGGGATCAAAGTTGAGACTTGCAAATTATAATTCTTTTTGTATCTCCCTCAACCACTGTTAGACAAATTTCTTCTTTTCCTGATAATCATCTATGTGTTAAGTATCCTATTTGGCTCCAACCTACCAATGAATAAACCATTTCTCCTTTCCCTTCCAGCCTGTCTCTCCCTTCCTTTCTATCTGTTTCTCTCTCTCTCTCTCTCTCTCTCTCTCTCTCTCTCTCTCTCTCCCTCCCTCCCTCCCTCCTTCCTTCTCTCCCTCCCTTCCTCTCTCATTCCCTCTTTTTTTCTGAGATAGGATCTCAGTAGCCCAAGCTGGTGTTGAATTTACCTTACAACCAAGGATGACCTTGAACTTTTGATTCCCCTGCCTCTACCTCCCAAGTGCTGGAATTACAGACTTATATCATCATGCCTGTTTTACATGCTGTGCTGAGGGCAGAAGCCAGAACTTTGTATATGCTAAACAAGTGTTACACCATCAGCCCTTGTCTTTCTTGCTCTCTTTTACTTCTTTTTTTAAAATTTATTTATTTATTAAAGATTTCTGTCTCTTCCCCACCACTGCCTCCCATTTCCCTCCCCCTCCCCCAATCAAGTCCCCCTCCCTCATCAGCCCAAAGAGCAATCAGGGTTCCCTGCCCTGTGGGAAGTCCAAGGACCACCCACCTCCATCGAGGTCTAGTAAGGTGAGCATCCAAACTGTCTAGGCTCCCACAAAGCCAGTACGTGCAGTAGGATCAAAAACCCATTGCTATTGTTCTTGAGTTCTCAGTAGTCCTCATTGTCCGCTATGTTCAGTGAGTCCAGTTTTATCCCATGCTTTTTCAGACCCAGGCCAGCTGGCCTTGGTGAGTTCCCAATAGAACATCCCCATTGTCTCAGTGTGTGGGTGCACCCCTCACAGTCCTGAGTTCCTTGCTCGTGCTCTCTCTCTCTCCTTCTGCTCCTGATCAAGGACTTCTTGAATTTTGCATGCAAATGGATGGAAATAGAAAACACTATCCTGAGTGAGGTAAGCCAGACCCCAAAAGAGGAACATGGGATGTACTCACTCATATTTGGTTTCTAGCCATAAATAAAGGACATTGAGCCTATAATTAGTGATCCTATAGAAGCTAAATAAGAAGGTGAACCCAAAGAAAAACATATAGGCATCCTCCTGAATATTAACCTTCATCAGGCGATGAAAGGAGACAGAGACCCACATTGGAGCACCGGACAGAAATCTCAAGGTCTCTTTTACTTCTTAATTTAAACATTTTAATAGTTCAAAAATGAGGAACATTTTTTAAAAAAATTATTGAAATGACCTTCCATTTAAAGTACTCTTTCAGTCCATAGGTGGCCTCTCTAGAGAATTTGCATTAATTATATATGTAAAGCAATTGAATCACCTCCTTCCCACCTTCATTTCATTTTTTTCTATATTTACTCGTTGCAGAGGGTTGATTAAATGCAGAGCCGAATGTCTTCCACTGAATAAAGCAGTTTCATTGCATTGCAAGCAGAAAGTCTGCTAGCCTGAAATTCAGTGACCAACTGCATAAGTACAAGTTTCATGTTTACACTTAGTTTGCAAGCTTGTTGCTCCTGTGAACTCTCCATTTCCTAGAATTTTAGAATTTGAAAAGTGGAGTGGTTAATCATAATGAACAACTTGAGAGGATATAGACTTATATAGGACACAAACCTCTGGGCAAGTCTGTGAAGGAATTTCTAGGTTGAATTAACTGAAGAAGGAAGATATACCCCAGCAGTGGCGGCACCTTTCCATCAAATAGGGTCCTGGATAGAGTGCAAATCAGTGAGCTGGGGACTTTCATTTGTTTTCCTCTGCTTCCTGACTATGGATGCGATCTGTTCAGCAGCCTCACACTCCACCGTTATGTCTGCTCTGCCATATGAAAGATACCCTCAGACAAACCCTTATTTCCTTGCATGGCTTTTATATTTTGTCATAGTAACTGTTATGCCTAAATAAGAGAAGTCCTCAAAAAGCCAACAAGGAGACCGAGTCCCATATGCAAAAGCAAAGAACCTTTATTTTATGCAAGTTTGCAAACTCGGTCTCTCCGCATGTCCTACGTATTGGAATAACCGGAGAGCCCCAAGCTCAGTTAGAATTGGGTTTTTATAGTAGTAAAGGTGGGGGTGAGGGGTTTCTAAGGTTCAGGACTCCTGATTGGCTGATATTTGTCTAGAGGTGTCCTGGTGAGTGTGTGCTGGCAGGCGGTCCCGTTAGGCATTTCCTTTGGATGGGCTGTTTTTGGGTGGTGCTCCGTAATCTCAGTTTGTGGTTCTTCCAGCAACCAGGTATTGCTTCAGGGTAAACTACTGAGACTCAGGTCTCTATTAAATTTATTGATGGCTGAGTCCTACTCTGGCAGGTGATAATGGTTGGAAGCAAAGAACTTCCTTTGGGTGACCTGCCCATACTTAGCTTATATCATGGCTGGCTCCTACAGTAACAAGAGAAAAGTGGCAGGTTGCTAGCTTGTAAGTAATGTGGTGTAGGCTACAGTTGGTTTTCAGGACAGCATAGGTTAAGCATGTTGGCTTTGGATTTGAATGGCTGGGTATGAATTCTGTTGCTGAGTTTTCATTAGTAAGCCTCGGTAGCTATGTAATCTTAGGTAGGCTTCTTAATTACCCGATACTCTATTTTTTGTTCTTTTATTTCTTTTAAGGTCTCATGTAGCTTGGATGTTGTCTTAGTTATGGTTCCTATTGCTGTGAAGAGACACCATGAGCACAGTAACCCCTATAAAGGAAAACATTTATTTTGGGCTGGCTTACAATTCAGAGGTTAGACCATTGTCATCATGGCAGGAAGCTAGGAGGCATGTAGGTAGACATGGTGCTGGAGAGGTAACTGAGAGTTCTACATCTGGATCCTTGGGCAGCAGGAAGAGACTGCCACCCTGGGCCGGACTTGAGCATCTGAAACCTCAAAGCCTGCTGATTAGTGGCACACTTCCTCCAAACCGATCACACCTACTCCAACAAGGTCACACCTCCTAATAATGCCAATCCCTATAGGCCTATGAGGGCCATTTTTATTCAAACCACCACAATTCTAGAACTTACTATGTAGTCCGGGCTGGTTTTGAACAGTAGAGATCCACTTGCTTCTGCCTATTTAGTGCTAGGATTAAAGGCGTGTCCCACTATGCCCAGCTGGGCTCCAGTTTCTTTTTCTGATTAGTGTGCTAATGCAACCTGTCATTGTAGGGGACCTAGGTATGTAGTTCAGTGGTAGAGCACTTGCCTAGGAAGGTTAATCCCTGACTGAAAACAGACATATAAAATATGTAGACATCACAGGACACACCGTTACTTTATACTTTACGAAGGAAAAGTTTCTAGTTATTAGATGTACTTGATGATAGCATACAGTCTTCTATCAGAGGAATTAAATATGCCTATAAAATAAATTAACAATGCAGAAATAGTCTATTATTATTTATTATTTTATTAATTATTATTACTTTTAAAATTAATAATTTTATTAATTATTATTATTAATTATTTTCTTTTGAGAAAGGGTTTTACCATGTAGTCCTGGTTGGCCTGGAACTCACAGTGTAGACCAGGTGAGCCTCAAAGTCATGATCATTTTCAAATAATCTAAAATTATACAAACACATCCAACCAATGTCAGTTTTCTGGTTTTGGTAATTTACCAAAATTTTGTATGACCTATTATTTGGGGAAGATGGAGAGATGTGTGCATGTGACTTCTCTGTACTGACTTAATGACTTACTATGAATATCTGACTACTTTAAAATAGAAAGGAGCAGTAAAGTTGTATTTTTTAGAATTGATGAAATTAACTACTATTGCTGACCTGGTAATTGCTTTAGTAAGTGCCCCTTGTTTTCTTTTGGGATGGATTAAAGATGGCTGCAAGAAGAAACAGAGTTTCCACCTACTCACCTTAAATTGAGTTCAGCTTTGTGACTTGCTTTGACCTGTAGAACACAGCAGAATGCCACTGGGCAATTTCCCAGACTGCGCCCCAAACGTGCAACTTCCAGGTGGGGGTTCACTCTCGTGCTATGGTCATGGTCCCTGTTGTCTTCCTGGCAGTGGTTAAAATAAACTTATTTCCTTTCTGTAAAAAAAAAAAATGGTGCCACTTCATCCCTTAGAAATGATAAGAGAATTCTGCAATGCCCTAAATTAAGTTACAGACCAGAAAGTGGAGAGAGGAAGCAGATAGGATGAGTCTATTTTAACTGACAGCTTCAAGCTAAATCAATAAAGAAAGAGGAAAAAAAAAAAGCCCACATCCCTCCCTTGTACACTGGAGATAAGGCATCAAGGCCCCATCATGCTCTGCTTTTAGAACCAATCAGCCAAGTAGCAGCAAGCCCTTCTCTCTGTGGACAATCTCCTATTCCCAGGCCATTTCCTGCTTCCCATGCTCTAGAGCCAGCTAGGATTTAGTGTGGCAAGAACTCTACCAACTGAACCGTCTCTTCAGCCCCAATCTTTTTACCTTTGGCTAGCATCTGTCCATAGCAAGAGACCCTTCATTTTAGAGACCCCTGTGTCTCATAGGTGGATTTAACAGAAAAGCCCCTTAGAACAAGGTCACCATACTGTCAGGGGACTAATGCCACAGTTTATAAGGCATATTCTGCCTGCTCCCGGGATGCATGTACCCCAGACAGCTAAGAATTTGTCATGACACACCATCATAAACTTAATTAAAACAGGAGATTGGAGGGGGAGCAAGTTTTATTTGATAGAAAAGCAGCTTTATTAAGGCATAGTTGATATGGACATACTTCAAGCGTACAGTTTTTCTCATAGATTTTGTAAATGCATATGTTGTATGTTGAAGCATATTCTCCCATAACCCTTCCCTTTCCTAGTCTCACCCCTCCCTCGATTAGTCTCGTTGGTCCCCTCCCTAGACTCTTCTAATTACACCCTCAGACCCCCACATGATTTGGTCTATCTATGTAAAATCTAGGAACCACAAATGAGAGAACCAATAGATGTTTGTCTCTCTGAGATGACTTTAATTCACTTACTATGATTATCTCCCGCTGTATCCATGATCCTGTGACATAACTTCAGTTTTTGTAACTGGAAAACAGTCCACTGTGTAGACATCTTCTTTTTGCATTGCTTTGTTGTTGGATACCTAGGCTGTTCTCATAGCTTAGCGATTGTGAATAGTGCTGCGGTGTAGTTATCTCTATGACGTCTGATGGTTTTGGAGGGTCTCTTTTGTTGTTGTTTTTCATTCCTGCTACTGAAGACAGAACCTAGGGCTTTTGGTTTGCAAAGCAAGTGCTTTACCATAGAGACAAACTCCCCAATGCTGCAATTTCTCTTGTAATTTGGTGGTGTGGTTCTTGAGCAGGACTTTGGAGATGACAAGGTTGGATCACCATGTCAAAAGGCTGGGCGCTTCTGAAAGAACTCAGTGTTCCAACTGGCTGACTGTACAAGAGGCTACCTTGGGTGCTCTAGTCTATCCAAGGTTCTAGATGTTTCTAGCTTCCAGGAGGTGAAACTTGGGATGCATTTATCCCCAAACACTCTCAGACAGGTGTATAAGACATCTTGCCAATTCTAGCCACTGGCCCCTCCAGGAGACAGCAGGCTCAAGGCTATCCCAAAGGCAGCAGAAGGAACACCTGGTGGAATTCAGTCAACTCCCACAATCATGAACAATGAGACACACTTAATACTACCATTTTTAGCCATCAAAAACCATTTCAGAGAGTCATCTGAACAATTCAGAGAGGATTCTGGGTAAAAGATCTGGAGTGGGCCTTCCAACTCAAATCAGCGCTCCATTTCCTGGAAGAGCTTGTTGAAAGCAATTGGAAGTCACTCAACAAGAGAAGGCTGCGGCCCAGGTGCTGCGTTCATCAGATGCTCACAGCCTGTGCTGCTGCTTCCCAGCTCCTCTGGGCAACAGGGATCTAAGGGGCGTGCCCCTGACCTCCAGGGCTCAAACGTTAGGCTTATGAACGAGGATGCCTTCATTTTCCTAAAAGCAATCTTTTTTTTTTAAATGCCAAACAAGTGAGATGCCCGATGAAGGAGGGGTGTCTGATTTCTGCAGGGCATCTGCCTTGAGGAAGACAATGTTCAGAAACTGTTGTTTCCTTTCAAGTGGCGATTTCCCTGACAGCTGACCGGATGGTCCCTCTCCGACACAGCCGCGAGGCTGAAGAAACTGGTGAACAGGCGATGTGCAAGGGCCACCTTGGAAGACGCGGTAGCTGCCTTTCAGCAGCGGGTCCTAGTGCTGTGCATCTGCGTGCAGCCTGCAGAGGGAATGCAAGCCACAGGGAGAAGGAGATGGGGGTGCGTTTACAGCCATATGGCTCAACCAGAAGGTGCTGGTACAAAAACGTAGATCTCTTTGGACTTCCAAGTAAAATCCTCTCTCTCTCACTCAGAGAGAAACCAAAGCCCCACCAAGCCATCACACTGGTCCCCTTGACGCCTCCATTTTCTTGCTTTCTGTGCTGCGCTGCACCTTATTCACCATGGTTCTCTTGAAATGCTCACTCCAGAGGATTGCCTGGTACCCACTGTCCTGTCTGTATGGAGTTCTATTCCTCCAGATGGCCCCTACCCTGCTTTCTTATTTTCCCCAGATGCTCAGATGGCCCTGTCTCAGTGAGGCCCTACCCTTGGCACTCTTATCACCGCCTCTACAGCACAACCTTCTGACTTTCCTGTCTCAGACGGTTCCCTCCTGCCTTTTGACCAGTGGTTTACATCCCTTGCCTAAGATATAAATTCTGGACAGAAAGGGAATCTTGCCCAGTTTAATTAGATGCTAGACACTACCTAGATGAGATCCTAAGATAGCAGACACTCCAAAATTTATTTGCTTTTCTTGAATAAAAAGTAGCATGAAATGTTACTGAGACATTGAAAGGGAAAGTCTGTGTCCATGTATAATACCATAGCCTAATATTAGCCTCATGAGGCCCTGAACACTTGAAATGTTTTAAAATTGAGATGTTCTGTAAAAGTAAAAACACATGGGATTTTTGAAGACTTGAAACTAAAATGACAGCAATTATCTCATTAATCATCCTACTATTGATTATCTTATCCAAATGACAATATTTTGATTATACCACGTTAAAGCAAGTGTATTATTACAATTATGAAATTGTAGATGTTGGTAGATGGCTCAGTGGGTAAGAGTGATTCCTATGAAAGCATGAAGAACTAAGTATGAATCACCACCCTGCATGTAAAAAGTTGGGCATGGCTGTATTGAGTGCTGGAGACAGGTGGATTCTGGGAGCTCACTGGTCAATCAACCTAGATAGAAAAAATGGTGAGCTTCTAATTTATTAAAACACCCTGTGTCTTAGTTGGGGGTTACTATTGTGATGAAACACCATGACCAAAGAAACCTGGGGAGGAAAAGGTTTATTTGGCTTACACTTCCACATCACTGCTAATCATCGAAAGGAAGTCAGGACAGGAACTTGGAGTCAAGACCTGATGCAGAGGCCGTGGAGGGATGCTGCTTACTGGTTATTCCCCATAGCTTGCTCAGTTTGATTTCTTTTTTTATTTTTTTAAAATTTATTTATTTATTAAAGATTTCTGCCTCCTCCCCGCCACCGCCTCCCATTTCCCTCCCCCTCCCCCTCCCCCGATCAAGTCCCCCTCCCTCATCAGCTCGAAGAGCAATCAGGGTTCCCTGACCTGTGGGAAGTCCAAGGACCACCCACCTCCATCCAGGTCTAGTAAGGTGAGCATCCAAACTGCCTAGGCTCCCACAAAGCCAGTACGTGCAGTAGGATCAAAAACCCATTGCTATTGTTCTTGAGTTCTCAGTAGTCCTCATTGTCCGCTATGTTCAGCAAGTCCGGTTTTATCCCATGCTTTTTCAGACCCAGAGCCAGACCCAAAAAGAGGAACATGGGATGTACTCACTCATATTTGGTTTCTAGCCATAAATAAAGGACATTGAGCCTATAATTCGCGATCCTAGAGAAGCTAAATAAGAAGGTGAACCCAAAGAAAAACATATAGGCAGCCTCCTGAATATTAACCTTCATCAGGCGATGAAAGGAAACAGAGACAGAGACCCATATTGGAGCACCAGACTGAAATCTCAAGGTCCAAATCTGGAGCAGAAGGAGAGAGAGCATGAACAAGGAACTCAGGACCGCGAGGGGTGCACCCACACACTGAGACAATGGGGATATTCTATCAGTTTGATTTCTTATAGAAGTCAGATTCACCAGCTAAGTGGTAGTCCCACCCACAGTAGAATCCCACACCAATCACTCATAAGAAAATGCCCTACAGCCTAAGGAAGCTAGAGAACACCGGCTGGGACCAGGGTGGCCCAGTGAGAGTGATGTGTGATTAACTGTTTTGTTTTGCTTTTCTCAGGTAGCCCAGGGTGGCCTAGATTTCTCTATATGACCTCGGATTCCTTATTCTCTTGTCTCCTCCTCCTGTGGATTACATGAGAGTTACCATGTCCTGTTTCTGATTGGTTGTTTTGTTTTACTTTTCTCAGGTAGCCCTGGGTAACCTAGAATTCTCTATATGACCTTCTTCTCATCTTCTTGTCTCCCCTTCCTGTGGATTACAAATGTGAGTTACTAAGTCCTGCTCCTCTGGGACTAGAGATAAAGTCCAGGGCTTTGTGCATAGACGAGTGGTCTACCAACTGAGCCACATATACCCTCCCACAACCCAGTTGAGTTATAGATGCATTTGGGTTGCCTTGGACTTTCTTAGATGCTGAGTAGAGAAGGCAAAGAGCTGCAGGTAAGGCATCACGAAGGATGTTCTCTCGGGGTGCAATCTGGACGTCTTTGCCCTAAGAAAATGCATCTTTGCCATATGTAGTTTGGTGAGGTTTAGAATCTAGGCTTGTTTACCTTCCTCATAGCTCCAGATTTTGTCTCTTCAACTGTATGCCTGCTTTCAATGATGAAGACAATTTAAAACCAGGGCAACGAATATTTAGATTTCATAAGGGGTGACAAATCCTGGCATTTCAAAAGGTCACAGAAACAATTTTCATTTCATATTTACTTGGTTGGCATAAATATGCATGACATGTTCTCAAATGCTAGAATTCCATTAAGTTCCTAATAAATATCTACTGGCAACAAAATGCTAATTGATGATCTAATATATTTTGAAACAGACAAATTATCTTTATAATGAGGAGTTTACAACACCCACACATGGCCTGAACCTTCTCTTCTTGCTCCCATAATTTTGACAGTATTCTCCACAACATACAAGAATATAGTACGTAGGAGACTTTTCTTGATTTTGTCTTTCTGTACTTTTCTACAAGTAGTTTCCTAAGAAGGTTGAAGTTTTCTAGGTTTGCCTTAGGGAGGGAGAGATAGAACAAATACGAAACAATAACAGCAATGTAAACAAACAAAAACCCAACCACATGTGCAGAATCTTCCTATAAATGTCTTGGATGCTGCTGTGATTTTTGTCTATTTGTTTCTTTCTTCTCTTGAGACCCTGTAGCTCAAGCTGGCTTGGAACGCATTATGCTACCATGTTGTCCTTGAACTGGTGGTAATCTTCCCACCTCGGGGTCCCAAGGTCTCGGCTTATAGGTTTGAACACGTTCAACATTTCTGTGATTTCTTGTAGTTGAGTATCTCACATCAAACTCCAACAGTTATGCTATGAGAACTCCCAGAGTAGGACACCAGATTCTACCACCAGCTGAATCTCTAATGCTTTCCCTTGGAATGAGATCTGCCTGCCCAGATCACTTTTTTTTTTCTGATTACAGGGCATTCTATGCAGCTGGTGATCCAGCACGTGTCTGCAGATAGTTTAGGATGACTTTTTTTTTTCCTCTCGGCCTGATAGGGTCTTCCTGTCACAATCTAGGAGAAGAGATAACCTTGGCCAGTATCCATGGAATCTGAGTAGAGTAATACAGTGCTAGCTAGAGCTACGGTGATGGCAATGGACTATTGAGACTCCCTAGCAGACGGTGGGAAAGAGTCACAGGATTCCACCTGAGACGGTGTCTATCAATTTCTCCTGCCTTCCCAGCTGTAAGGAATCTTGGTAGATGCTAGAGTATATATAGGAGGTGAAGAGTAACCGAAAATGGGACTCCATGATGGAGTTTCCATGGGGCCAACATCCATGGTGGGATGGGACTCTGTAGTGATTCAGGTGTTTTGAAGACTCCAATCTTCCTACAACTGGTAATAACCCCTTTGCCTACTGTGGTGGTTGGATGTAATTGACCCCCATAATGTCATAGGGAGCGGCACTATTGGCAGGTATGGCTTTGTTGCAATAGGGATGACTTAGTTGGAGGAACTGTGCCTCTGTGGAGGTGGACTTTGAGGTCTCATATGCTCAAGCCACTCCCAAATGCCCCAGTTCACTTCTGGCTGCATGGAAATCAGTATGTAGGACTCTCAGCTCCTTCTCCAGCACCATGTGTGCCTGCACGCCACCATGTCCTACCATGGTGATAATGGACTAAAGCTCTGAGACTGTAGGCCACCCAATTAAATGTTTTCCTTCAGAAGAGTTATTGTGGTCATGGTGCCTCTTCACAGTGCTAGGAACCCTAACTAAGACACCTACTTTCCTATAAGTAAGTCCAACAGACATCCGGTTCGTCATAGCACTTGTGGAATCCTTGCTTTTCTCTGTATTCAGTGCTCATGTTGGATGAATAGATATTTGTTCATATTTCCCCAACAAAGTTAACACAACAGCAGGATTCTACTTGGGGCAGTACATTCCTTATGGAGTAACTCAAAGAAGGTACTTAGTTAGGCCTCAGGTATCTTGTGACATGAGCTGTATAACACTAAAGTTCCCAAGTGTGGCTCTGGTTAAGTCTTCCATTTCCTCTAGTGAAATCTGGGTTGGGTGACAGATTTGCCTGTCAGTAGCTGCATTGATTACACTGGCAGAATGAACCCTGTTTCTGTTCATGAACAAAGGATGTACCAACTTTTCTTGTAGGACAGGGCTAGGGTTAGAGTTTCTGCAGTAGGCTATGCTTCTCAGCACCCCCTCTTTGAAGTGACTTAAGAAGTAAAAGCTTTTCGATTCAGCTGCCTTCAGACTTCTTTTCCCTATGTCCTGACGTCTTATTTAACTGTCAGATAAAAATAAGCATCAGGAGGAGAAGGCATCCAAATCAACTGCCATGTCCCTTATGGATCTGGGTGACACTGCTGACTCTAGCCTCTAAAGCAGGTCACTGTGATTTGAATGGTCATGTCTAGTCCTGGCCAGGAAATAGAGTTCCTAGCTCTGCCCCCACCCCTGAGACCACTCACGGAAAAAGCTACCAGATTCTAATCTATTGCCCCAACTCTCCCCTGGCTAGGTACAACATGGCTGGATTCCAAAGTGATCTTTGACTAGAGTAGCTAAGAGAATTGCAAATAAATGCTTGCTTGAGATATTATTCAAAAAACAGAAAGAATACAATTCTCCCTGAGTATTTATGATTAGATGAGCATCTAAAATGCAATGGTACTTGAGTTCTCAGAGACTGTGTGTGTGTGCATGTTCATGTGGGTGCATTGGTATGTGGGGGGTACTTATATACATGTGTGTGCAGGTGCATCAGAGGGCAACCTTAGATGTCATTTCCCAGGTGCTTTCCACCTTTTGCTTGAGAAAGGGCCTCTCATTTGCCTGGAATGTGGCCAAGTAGGCTAAAATAGCTGTCCAGCAAGTTTCCAAGATCTGTCTGTCTTTACCAACCCTTCCATTGTGGGAATCCAGGCGTGTTCTTTGACTTTTTCTGTGCTTTCTCCTAATCCCAGATAAGAGCCTCACCCTGGCAAAGCTTTACCTACTAAGCCTCCTTCTCTTCCCTAGACTTGTTGTTGTCTAAACCAATCATTCCTAGTTCAGGTGCTCCTGTATGAAGAATGCGCATGCCCCCAATGGCGTGAGTGTCACCATGGATTCTTTGCTGTCTGAGTATGGTAGGATGGTTAACATCCTTCACCCACTTGATACCAGAGCTCTTTCTTCAAGTTGTGACAATGAAAAATGCTTTCTCCTCAACATTGTGTCTCTTGGCAGTGGTGTTGGTCAAACCACCCCTGGTTGAGGCCCACTGGAATGGCTATTCATAGAGTTGTATAGACACATTCCCAGAACATGGCCAGAGTTGCTCTAGGAATTCAGACAGCAAGCGAGCTAGTTCAGCCAGCACAAAGCTTGCGCTTGGTAATTTCAAAGCCACTGCTGTGAATAGTTTTTAAAACCCGGTCGTACCTCTCTGTTTTCAAAAACTCCCAATCAGCCCTGGTTCTTTCCCTCCCGTGAGGATTTCCAAGTGAAAGCAACCTGTTTAAAGCCCCCAAGAAAGTCAAGAAAAGCCTCATCTGAGAGTTGGAATGGCTCGTTGTTTAAAATTAATTAAACTTGCCTGCAGAATCCTCTCCTCTGCCTTGGTAATTCTCCAGGCTGCTGAAATACCACATTTGCAAACGTACACCCACGACAGAACCTAACCAGTTTTCTCTTCCATTTAGGCTCACCCACACAGGCATCTTGTGGAATCAGACAGAGGCAAAGGTGCTCCTGGGGCCCCAAGAGAGGGGACCACATCCCTTCAGTGTATGAAAATCACACAGTAAAATCTATTGCTGAACGATGACAAAGGTAACAGATTCGGTGGTCATATTGATAGGCATTTGTGACTTCTGTACTGGAACCCCCTACACTGGGTTCATCCCTTCTTCACTCATGAAAAGCAAAACCTGTCACACATTCTTAGTCATTTTTCCATGTCCTCCTCAACATACTGGAGCCCAATTGTTCAGAATTCACAGGACGTACTTGGAAAGTCACTTTACAATGCTTGTTCCCATGCCTTGGTGAAAGTGAAACATACTCCCGGCAATGCTGAAGCCTGCGTGGGTAGCCCATTGATGTGGGGTTTCATGGTCTGAGTTGATGAGGATGAATGACCCGGTCTCTTCCCCAAGGCACAGGTTCCAGCAAGTTACGGACTCGGATTGCTGGATACAGAGTGCGGAGTGTTAACCATTACAACATAGCACCTGGTGCTTAGTACTTTCCTTAAAATTAAAATTACATTTATTTATTTAACTTATATGTGTGTGTGCACACGTGCATGCCATATTGCATGTGGAGGTCAGAGGGCAGCTTGCCAGTTCTTTCTTTCTACCATATGGGTTCCAGGAATCAAACAGCCTGGCAGGATTGGTAGCAAGTGCCTTAATCCACTGAGTCGCCTTGCTGGCCTATGGGTCTGGGTTGAAAGTCACAGTTATCTTTTACTTACATGGATAAAAGAAGTTGTTCAATGTATTTTTATGATTTTTATCAGTGTGAAACATAAATGCACATGTGTGTGCATGTGCACACACAGCTTTTTTGCTTAATATCAAAAGAAACAAAGATGTAACATTGGATAGCCAAGATTAAAACATATCCTGCAATGCTCAGAATGACTTTGTTCTTTTGTCCTTTTTATTAGTATGTATTATTCAATGCCGAATATACCTTCTCCCCATTTCCCTCAGAGGGCAATTTTTTAGAGAGCGAATGTGCAAATTTTGGTTTCGATGCACTGTGAGATGACAAGTTCAACTTCTTGACTCCAAATATTTCAAGATCAGGAAAAAAACCCCTTAGAAACACAAAGCTCTAGTCGTGGTGATGAATACTGACTATGAGCTTGGCAGGCTTTATAATTTACTAAACCTCTGGACACACCTATTACGGATTTTCTAGATTGAGGTGAGAAGTCTCACCCTTTCATGGGCTGGGTTGCTAGACTGAATGAGAAGGAGAAGGTGAGCTGAGCACCAGCGTCTGTCTCTCCACTTTCTGACTGAGGACTCCCATACCTGCCCCCATGCCTTCCTGCTACAGTGGACTGTATCCCCTGGAACTGGGCCAAAATAAGCCTCTTTCCCTGAGCTGCTTCTTGCTGGATATTTGATCATAGCTGCGAGAGAAGGAGCTAATAAACACAGTAAAATGTTATTTCTGGTATGCCAATGTCTCTGTGGAGGAGGAATGGGTCAAAAGCATACACGATGATCTACGCTGAACCTGGGTCAAGAAACCAGGAGTGGGGGAAGACGGTGGCCATTCCTTGATTTAGGAGTAGTTCTCCCTGCCAAGCAAGGAAGATTTAAATCTTCAACTAATCAGTCCCAGCCAAGATACAAGAATGCGTAGAATTGACATGTATGTAATGTATTTAGCAACATTTATCAGCTAAATGCTTTGCAGGCCTACTTTATGTTTTGGGATAGGATCTTGAGTAGGTTGAAATTTTACTATGTGGTTGGTGCTGCCCTTGAATGCTTGCTTGTGTTCACCTTCCAAGGCTATACCCAGTCTTTGGCCTTCTTTCCTACCACTCTACTCTGATGCCTGTCTTCTTTCCTTCTCCACTCCCTACCCTTCTCTTTCTTGCTTCTGCTGGGGATTGATCCCAAGGCTTTGTATATACTGCCTGGCCGAGATTAATAGTCTTTTACGTGAGTTTTCTTGCTTTTTTAAAGTTTCCTTATAAAGCTAAGTTTTATCAAGTCTTTTATAATACTACTTTATTACTCCTTTATGTGGCTCCCAAATCCCGTTGCTGACTCTCTGTCTGTAACAGAAATATTCCAACTCTTTCTCATTCTGTTGCCATTCAAAATCCAAGGCGTACTGGGCTCCATATCAGAGACTCTAAATTATGTGGGCCCTGCTGCTAGTGTTACCAGAGCTGTTGGAGTGAGAGCCTGGGTCTTGGCAACCGAAACAAGCCAGGCGCATCCACCCACCCTCAGTAGGCTAATTAGACAGACAAAGTAATAGTTAAGAAGGAGGAATAGGAGATTCACTCAATGTGTGCACATTAGGAAGAGGAACCAAAAGGCCTAATGATGCCTACACAAGTCCATCTTTGGGGTCCTGCATGAAGTGTAGGTCTACACAGAAGGTCAGAGGTATGAATGGCTAAACCTTCTTAGCCAAGGTGTGGTTCCATTCATCATTTACCCGTTATTGTCTGGGCTCCAGTCTTTCCTGCAAGGTAGACTGGCAAATGGGCTGTTAGAACCGTGTGAAATTTCTTCCTGTAGACAAGCTTCCTGTCTGTCTGACACCAGGGCTCCAACCTTTTCCTCCTCACAGTGTGAAATTCCTGGGGAAATTCCAGTTTCTTAGGGTTCATTGTTTCAATAGTCTGACAAGCAAAGGAAGGGACACACATGTCTCTTTAGACTGTGTCCCTGAGGGCCAGGATGAGTGCACTAGCTCTCAGAAAAAACACTTATGTCATTCTTCAGTTTAAGACAGGTTGAAGTGGACCTCTGTACCCATGATGCTCACCTTCTGCTTCCCTGAGTTGTGTTCTAGGAACCACTTCCAAGTTTAAGGTGGCGGGGCAGGATGGATAAGGTTGGTACTATCCTAAGCTCCCAGGGCAATCAGAGCACTCTACGTACATACATGATTTTATGTATCTGTATAAAATCTATAAATGGTCTTTCTCTCTCTGAAACTGACCTAATTTGCTTAATACGATCATCTCTAGTTACATCCATTTTCCCACAAACAATCATTTCATTCTTTTTTAGGCTAAAGTTTTCATTATATGCACATTATTTTCCCACTATTGCACACTATTTTCTTTTTGTCTGTTGTTGGACACCCAGGTTGGTTCCATACCTTAGCCATCAGTGTTTGTTCATGCAAACATTTGCTGCTCCTTTCACAATGTCTTCGATTTCTTGCTGCCACAGAGTTGCATAGTTTCTCCTTTGCAAATGGTTTTTCTAACCAGCACACTTTCTCAAGCCAGCTTGAGCTTCTGCCCATCAAGTCACCATTAATTACCACTTTCTTGGGAAGACAAGAATTTGCTTCCTACCTGTAAAGGCTGACTTTCCCTTCAGTGCCTGCAAGAAGAAATGGAGGGTTTTGCAACTGGGGTTTCTTGCGGACTCAAATCCACAAGTAACAGCTCAGCTTGCTTTCTGCTCTCAGCTTGACATAGCTTTATGAAAAAAAAAAAAACAGGCTGCTCAACAGAAGGATGCAACTGGTTGGTTTTCATTAGACCTGTCGCACACCGCCCGCCCGCATGCTTTCTTCCCTCCTAGGCTTAGAGCTCCTAAGAAGGGCCATGCTTACAGTTCCTTCAGTTCTGGGAGCTGCTCCAGCAAGTGAATAGACTCTAGTGAAAGCCTTCTGAAGGCCCCACATACAGCTATAAGTTTGTCAAGCACAACCCACCTATGCTAGTATTTAGCAGGTAGAAGTGGCACAGAATTGCGAAGAGGAACGTTCAACCTGAAATTGTCATGGGGCTTACTCCGTGATCTCTTCTTGACTTCCTCATCCTTGGGGTCACTGCTGAATGAAGTCAGATAAGACACCGGGAATGGTGTAGAAAACAGGCAGAATTTATTACAGAATAAGCACTCTCAAGGGTGACTGTCAAGGGGATCATTAAGAAGGAATATATTTTTGTGAGATGAGAATAAAAAATGGCTAGAGAGCCCACGATGCCACATACGTAGGTAGTCTTTATACTATTTCCTGTAGTCTTTAGAACAGACAGCTTTCCTGGAGGTTGTTCTCCCATTCAAGTGACTGACAGGTTCATTTGGAGTAAGTATTAAGGGAGGCGGGGCATGGTTAAGTCTTTGTTATTCCCCAGCAAGCCTCCTGGAAGATGACATTCTTACACTCAGCAATGTGGTTCAGAAAGTTCTGTCTCTACCCCGGGCCAGAGATGAAACTCAGATGGTGTTCTTTTGAGCAAATATTCATGGAACAGAGCAGATTAGAGTCAATTAAAGAAAGAAAAACTGTATCTATAAAAGCCCCTGGTTTGGTTTGGAGAGATGGCTCAGTGGTTCAGAGCACTGGCTGCTCTTTCAGAGGGCCTGGGTTCAATTCCCAGCATCCACATGGAGGCTCATAGTATTTGTAAGTCCAGTTTCAGGAGCTCTGGCACCCTCACACAGACATACATGCAGGCAAAACACCAATGCATGTAAATAAATAAATACATCTTTTAAAAAAATGTTTAAAAATTTTCCCTGTCTTTCCAGGAGGAAGTAGTATTTCCATGGTGGGGGTACATACATGCAGGCAAAATACCGATGCATGTAAATATATAAGTAAATCTTTAAAAACTGTTTTAAAATCCCCCAGTTTTTCCAGGAGGAAGTAGTGTTTTCAGGGTAGGCCTCAAGAAAGTGCTGCTGTCTCTGTTTTTCTCCTTTTTGCCTAACTCACGGCTAGGCAGTCATATGGTATTTTAAGTCTTTAGGAGAGTCAATGTGAAACTTCCTGCTTCCTTAAAAATTGTGTCTTAATAGGCTCATAGTAGGTGGGTCCTAGAGCTCATTATGGGGTGTGTGTCCTTCCTCAGTGATCGTGAAGCCTGTAAATTTCTAAGTAATTATCTCTCAATATTTGATGGTACCTCCAGGTAGAGAAGGGCTGAGTTGAACCAGGGGACCCTGACCTGGTATCCACTGGAGATTCACTCATAGAACTGTGGGGTGGTGGTGGTGGGGGACTTGATGTGGGATGTCCTTTTGTATGTTAAGAATATGGTTAATACGAATCCAAGAACACATTAGAAAAATTGTCCATTATGATCAAATAGGCTTCATCCCAGAGATGCAGGGCTGGTTCAACATACAAAAATCTATCAATGTAATCCATCATATAAATAAACTGAAAGAAAAAAA
>NC_022026.1:42916187-42918492 GCF_000317375.1 Microtus ochrogaster | reverse complement strand
CTTGATCGGGGGAGGGGGAGGGAAATGGGAGGCGGTGGCGGGGAGGAGGCAGAAATCCTTAATAAATAAATAAATTTAAAAAAAAGAAAAAAAGAGAATATGGTTAATAAAGAAGCTGATTTGGTCAACAGCCAGGTAGAAGAGAGCCAAATGGAAAATAGATAGGGAGAAAGAAGGCAGAGTCAGGGAGACACCAGCAAGATGTGAGGTAACAAGCCATGAGTCTTATGGTAAAATATAAGCTTATAGAAATGGGCTAATTTATGTTTTAAGAGCTAGTAAATAATAAGCCTGAGTAAATAGGCTAAACAGTTTGTAATTAATATTAAGCTCCTGAGTAGTTATCCAGGAGGAACTGCAGGTGGGAAAGAAGCTTCCAGGTACAGGAACTTTTCCTCACACATTGAGAATTATAAAATTGTTGAGTGTCTGAGAGTAAAGGGTAGGCAAATACTTTGTTTTTTTTAAGTACATCACTACATCTGCGAGCTTGCTAGGAATGCAAATGCTCAGGCTCTGCTGCAGACCTGAAACAGAATCTGATTTTTAATGGGATCTTTTTTTGTAGGACAGTTTGAGAGGCACTAATTTGAACCAATGTTTGCAAGGATCGAGTGGGTGGGGGATTTTGTAAAATGACAAAAATATAGCTGTGAATAGAGTTTGAGAGCAAGCAGAGTGAGCAGTGGGGTGCTATCTCAGGAGTTAGACATAGCCCCAAACCCAGGAACAACCACCAGATTTCAGAGCTTCCTTTAGGCCCTGTGTGTTACAATGACTAAAATACCTTTCAAGGCTGGGACCATTATCATGACTCTAGTTTCAAATTCAAAGGGAGACAGAAAATGAAGTAAACATGAGTTCGAATTTGATGGTCAAAATACAGCAATGATGACTTGCCACTGTGAATGGGAGTTATTTCTTTTTGATGCTTTTAATTGTTGAAATTATAATATAATTACAACATTCTTCCCTTCCATTTCTCCTCTCTAAACCCTGCCATGTATACCGCCTACTCTTCTTCAAGTTCATGGTCACCTTTTTTCACAAGCAAGCAAGCAAGCAGACAAACAAACAAACAAGAAAGCATACAGAGTACCATTGGCATGACTATGTGAAGGATAATATAACAGGAAGATGTCAAAATGAACCTAGCTACCAATATCGGCACTCATTGTGAATTATGGGTTTGGTTTAAAACATAACAGACCTCTGATTAATTCTCCTGTTCCCTGTTCTTAGCCAAGAGCATTAGACAGAATAAATGACTTAATACACGTACCATTTGCTTTTAAATTGCGTCTAAAGTGAGTGAGGATTGGTTGGATCTATAGGGAGGCCCTCAGGTAATAAGAGGCCTATACAATAAGTCTTTGGAGAAGAAGTAGAAACAAGGGAAGGGTTAAGGAGGGATGAACTATGGTGGATGTGAGACAGAGAATTTGATTTCTTTGTATTTTGAGCAAGAATATGCATACCTTGTATATGAAGAAAGTGGTAGAATGTGAAATAAAATTGGAGTTATATTTGCAATCTTACCATTGTTGGATTGTTGTCATGGTGAATATTCCAGGTCAGGCAGTACTACACGTTTTTGACTTTAATTAAAACATCAGTATGACTCAGAGGCAAACAAGGATTAGATGTACCCAAAGGTGGCCTTTATTTTTCCCTCCTCCTTTCATTCTTTTTAATTGAATTTTTTCATACAGTACATTCTGATCTTCACTTCCCCTTCCCCAGCTCCTTCCAGATTCTTCCCACTCCCCACCCCACAGCTCCACTCCCTTTCTTTTGCACTTTAGAAATCAAATAAACGAACAAAAACAACAATAGTCAAAGAAAAAACACAATGCAGGCCAGACCGGTGTTGAACTCATTTCATCCTGTTAACTCTTCAAAACAAACATTTATGGAAACCCACTTTGTAGCTGAGAAGCATTTGTGGAGATTAGAGATAATTTACTCAAGTGGTAGGAGGTAGGACAGGGATCAGAACCAAACAGTAGATAGTAGAGTTCATTTGAGTAATTACTACTCTCCATCACTTCATGGGTAAACAATTCCATCATGTCTTGGAAGTCAGGTGCATCTGGCAAGAGAATATGAATTAGGCATGGAGTCAGCAAGGTCAGAGATAAGCGCTTATATCCATGGGGAAGAGGAGATGAGTCTGAATTCCCCCTTCCCTCTTGTTTGCTCATTCATAGACAAGTCTGGAATTTTCTTCCAGTTTCCTTTCCCTCATTTTGTAATGTCCAAGGCCTTTCTTTTCTAATGCTTTTACTTTTTAAAACAAAAGAGC
>NC_022026.1:42914475-42915227 GCF_000317375.1 Microtus ochrogaster | reverse complement strand
AAGCTCAATGTCCTTTATTTATGGCTAGAAACCCAATATGAGTGAGTACATCCCATGTTCCTCTTTTTGGGTCTGGCTTACCTCACTCAGGATAGAGAAAGTGTGTTATTGATGGCAGGCTTTGAGAGTTCATACCCTCAATCCACTTCTAGCTCCTTCTATCCTTTTCATGTTTGTAGTCAGTTTTCCTGCTCTGGCTCCATGCTGCCATCCCACGCTCACCTTTATGAACTCTCCCAAAAGAACCATAAGTCCAACACACTCTTTCTTTATAAGTTGCCTTGGTTGTTGTATTTTATCACTGAAACAGCAACATAGAGATATCCCTACTCATGACACATAAGATTTGAATGCAGAAGGCCAGCAAGATGGCCTAGAAGGTAAAAACACATGTCACATAGGCCTGGCAACTTCACCCTATAGCCCTCTTCATGGGACAGTACACAGCATGAAAGCTTGTTCTTTCAAGGTTGGCAAAGGTCAGAGAGTCTTGCAGTTTGACACATTTAAATCTTATTTTTAAATTGATTGTGTGTGTGTATGTATGTATGTATGTACACACACAAAATACACATGCTGATGGAGGAAGGTCATTGGTTGATTAAATAAAGAAGCTGCTTGCCCTGATAGGTTAAAACATAGATGGGAGGAGTAAATAGAGCAGAATGCTGGGAGGAAGAGGAAGTGAGGTCAGACTCGACAGCTCTCCTCTCGGGGGCAGAGGCCTCAGAGAGACACGATGCTCCACTCTT
>NC_022026.1:42905266-42914280 GCF_000317375.1 Microtus ochrogaster | reverse complement strand
GAGGCGGCCGGGGTGCGGCCGGGGTTCTGGGGACGCAGCCCTGCCGCACCTATTACTACACACATGCTATGGCCCATGTATGAAAGGTCAGAGGACAACTCTATGGTGCCAGTTTTCTCCTTCCATCTTTTTGTGGGGTCTAGGGATTGAAGTGTGGTTGTCAGATGAGAATGCAGCCTCAGCTGAAACATTGTTTTCAATCTTTCAGGCTGTGCAGCTAACCTATGGCTGTGTTCCTTACCCACAGAAGCTGTAAGGCCACAAATTGATGAGGTGTTAAGTTGATGCATTTATAATAATTTGTTATTCAGCAAGAGCAAAATCCATATGGATACCAAGAATAACTTACCAGCTGAAAAGAGTAAGGTATATATACACATACATACATACATACACATACAAATACATATCTGGGAAGCTGGGGACTATTGTAAGTGGGTTTTCATTGGAGGCAGAATATTGCTCATCTTTTGAAAGGCTGAAAGACCCTCAGAGTGGTCCTTCCCTCAGGAGGAGACCCCTAACCCAAGGAACAGTAGAGACCACTGGCTGCAATTAGCAAGAGGTTTATTGGGTGGGCACAGGTACCTGTGGGCAGCAAAGTCCTTTCGGAGGACTTGCGCACCTGCAGGCTGGGAGAAGGTCTTTTTTATAGGAAAAGGGTGGCAAAAGCAGGCATACAGAAGCAATGCATGGTCACAGGGATCTCATTGGTCAGTTCGAATGAGGCGATGGGTTCATTTAGGGGACAAGTTTCCCGGAGACATGAAGGTCTGATAATAATAGCAGACTTGGCCCTATCTAGGGCACATGTAGTTTTTCCCAGAACTGTTCGTTCCCCTCCTAGGCCTGGTGTCTGACCACAGATATCCTGTTTTGGCCGCCTAGGAGTACCGACTTTACCTTGAACTTACACTTGTTTGTGTGAAAGCCTTGCAAAATGGCATTACAGCAGCTAAGATGGGGTCTTTCAAGGCTATGTGTGATTTATATTTTATCATTAATTTTCTTTGTTATTGCTTACTAATTAGATACTATTTTTGTTGGAACTTCAAGTAAAATGACCCTAGCAAGATTGTTTTTGTTTATCCTCAGGGATTATCCTTTGTTTCTCAGGGAATGAAGAAAGTCCAATTGGTTATGCAAGTATGATAGGCATTTTCATAAAAAATACTGAATGAAGCATTAAGAAAAAAATATCAGGGCCTCGGGGAAGAAAAAGAACTAAGGGGAGCTGAGGGGAGCTGAATTATTTGAGCTGATCAGGCTGGAAGCCGGCCCTTCAATGTTCAGCTATCCATTATATGTTGTCTCTGGGCTTATTCAGATCTGGAGTCTACTCTAGGAAAAATCATTCACTGTCTTGTTCAGTGTGTAGTGTAGAACAAGAAAAGTGTCCCAGCTCAAATATAGACAAGGAAGTGCTGTAATTTGTTCAGGAGACTCACTGGTGATAGGGAGAGGTCAGGGGTCAATCACATGGAGCCAGAGAACATTTGTAGGGAGTCTCGTCACTCTCAGCTAGCATGATAACAAAGTCCTCATGTTTCGATTCTATCAGAAAAGCCCCTTTAGAATGACCAAAGCATATGCAATTTCTTTTTTCCTGCTCAAACTACTTTTAAAAAGTTTTTGCCATACCTAAAGGAGAGCCCATGTCCGTCTGTTTCAGAGGTAAGATGTGGCCTGATTCATGAATTTCTAAGAAAAGTAAATGAAATCATTAAAAGCAACTTGTGAATATTTTATGTTTATTTCTAATTATTCGGTCCCCCTTGGAACACAGTGAGACTCATAATGTCAAGGTCTGCATGGCAGATTGGCTCTCAGGGACATCCCAGTCCCTAGCCCAAGATGTCAGTCTTAAGGTGGTTCTTTTCTTCTTTTCTCAGAAGGATTCCTTTAATTACTTACTAGATGAATATCAACCATCCTATTCTAAGGTGATCCCTTCGCCAAGCTATAGATTTGATTCAATCTTACAGTGTATGGCCACTTCCTACATGGATAACCTACAGACAAAACACACTAAACCATACTGCTTCCTGAAGTACAACTTTGCCAGTTTAAATAACATCACAGAAGATGAGAAGGCTTCCTGGAACAGCCCAGGATGTGTAGACTTTGGCACACATTCAATCTTATGCTAAGCTGATGTAAATATGCCTCCCTAGGCTTTCTTCTGGCTGCCTGTGGGTAGCTCCTGAACAAAGCCTTCCCCTTGCCAGGTATGTGAACATGTTGCTAATCCCAGCACTTGTGAGACAGCTAAGAAGATCAGGAGTTCAAGGCCAATCTAAGCTACACTGGAAATTCAAGGCTAGCCTGGGCTACATGAGACCCTGTTTCAATCAGAACAGAACAGAACAGAACAAAAACAAACAAAAACAAACCCACAAAAATAAAATAAAAAAGACTGCAAAAGGCTTCTTCAAATGAGTGATTTTAAATATATATACATATATATGTGTGTGTTTGTATATATATATGTATATATACGTATATATATACATATATACATACATATATATATATACACACTTCGTAAACATTTTAGGGAGAAAATAGTTTTCTAAAGTTATTAGAGTTCAGGGTGATTTCCTTGTCCTTGGTAGTGAAGACTAGAGAAACATGTGTTTGTCAGTTCTGGTCTCCAAAAGCACAATTTGCATTGCTTCTGACCCCAGTAGACTCTAATAACAAGTGCTGACCCTTAGCACTCTGAAATACTAGCAGAAGATAGGAAATTAAAAGTTTCTTTAACATAATCAAATATTTCAGCCAGGCTTTCTTCTCTGACGTGTCTTTGTAAGTGGAGAGGTGAAATAATAAAGACTGATCATTCCCAGGTCAGGGAAAATTGACAGGAAATGTAAGTTTGTTTTTCTTTTTATGGTTATGTTTTTCACTAAACCACACCAAAGTCCTGTCACATGCATTAAGATTCGCATCTCATTTTGTTATGATCAATTTATATGTTATAATCAGCTTTGAAGGTCGGGGTTAACACACATAAAATATTCATCTTGTTTGGTTATAATCAACTTATAATTAGAAAAAGAAAATTTCTTGGGTTTGAAGGTTGATGGTCCCCTAAAATTTGTGTGATTGAACCTGATACTCAATGTGATAATATTGGAAAGTGGGGTTTTGGGGAGATATTTAGGCCATGATGTCATTATGAATGGAATTATTCCTTATTCCACTTCTGTTTTGAGAAGGCACAACTGCAGAGATTCATTGTAGGAAGAACAGACCATCACGAGACACTGACTGTGCCTGCAGCTTGACCATGGATTTCCCCACGTTTGGAACTGTGGGTGGTACATTTCTATCGCTAACGAATGACACAGTCTAAGGTATTTTGTTCCAGCAGCCTAAGCAGTTTGAAACAAAGAGTATCACAGCGAAGGATGCTAACAACTCGCTTATTTTCATTTGCTTTCCCTTCCTTGACCAGTAGGCAATTTGCATGCAATCTCCATTTTGCTAGAGTCACTGCTAATACAGGCCAATTGGACTGTTAGAGAGGTGGTGCGTGGGTTTGAAACCTTCTTTCTGCTGAGCATCTCAAGTGCTAGCACTAAACAGACTATTTTTAGAGCAAGTTAGACGACAGCTTTCTAGCATCTCCTCTTACACAAAAAGGAAAGCTAGCCTGTCATAAGTACATAGAGAAAATTCGAAGCACAAGTTCCTACACTGTAGTAGTAACCTTCCTCTCTGAAGCGTAGAATGCTGTTGGCAGTTATGGGAGTGGTGGTGCATTGGTATTTCTGTATTGGCATGAGGAGACAACCTGGTGGCATCTGACTTACCCTCTGTTGCTCTGATCTCCTGGTTCACAGCACATCGACTGTCAAGCTTCTTAGTCATGCCGTTCTCCTGCATGCCACAGGACCCAAGTACACAGCCCTCCTAGTAACTGCAATCCCTTTGCCTACATTAGCTTACCCTGTTGTATGGCTTCACTGAAGAAGTTTAATTTCTTTTCATATTATTTTTGTCATTGTCGTGGTTGGATACCTGGTAAGAAACAACTTAAGGGGCAAAAGATTTGTTTTGGCTTATGGTTTGAAGGTCCGTTGTAGTGGCAAAGACATGGCAGTGACTGAGGGACTTGCACCTGCATCCGCGCAAGGCAGCAGGAGGCTACTTACTTGTTTTTATCTTGGTGGACCAGGAAGCAGAAAGATGGGATTTCTGGCAGTCAAGTGGCTTTCTCATTTTATTTCGTCTGGGACCCCATACCATGGAGTAGTGCTACCCACATTCAGGATGGGTCTTGTTCTCTCAATCAATCCTCTCTTGAGATGCCCTCATGGACACACCCAAAGGTGTGCCTCACTAAGGACTCAGGCTTCATTTAATCCAAACAAGTTGCCAGTGAAGATTAGTTATCACATCCTCTTCTGGGGGTTACAACTGTCTTTGGACATGTGGTTGGTTAATGCGTGACTCCTTTAAGAAATGGTAAAGTCTTGGAGAAGACAGATCAGGTTATAATACATAGAAGTACTGGAGAAATATTTGCCGTATAGAAGAATGAACAAGTGTTTGGGGGATTTGGTTTGTCCACTGGACAAGGAATTGTGAACAGAGAATCTAAACAAGAGTTAGGAAGGCATTATGTGGACAAAAGTAACAGGTGTCAGAGAAACATTGTTGGGAGGACAAGGGATAAAAGTGGGGGTAACGGGAAGAGGCAGACTGAAGTGAATGAGAAGAACCCAGGAGACCATTTCAGATGCTGGTCACAGAAGCTCACACACCTACAGAAACTTATGATACCAGCTGGGACTGAACCTCCATTCTGGGCCCGTGAGCAGGCAGTAAGGTGGTTTTAGCTTTTGTTATGTGACCATGCCTATGAATAATCAAAAAGGCCTTTAGTCCTTCAGGAACTGGAGTTTCTGGTCCTTAGAGATCAGGGAGAGTGAAATGAAGGCGAGCTGAGCCAAAGGTGGCTCTCTAAGTCAATATATAAACACTTATGGCGGGCCCAGGCACTGTAGGATATTTTTGTATAATAAAGACAAATACACAAAGAAACGGCTTCTCTCTCAGTGAATCTCTATCCTCACTCAGGAAAAGAAAAGTTACAAAATGTGTGTATGCTTGCACGATTACCCATTTTTAAAAAGTGTGTTATGCACATACATATATAACATGGGCACATTAATATTAATGTTAAATAGGTTTAAAATGCTTTTAAAGCAAATAAAGGGAGAGATTTGCTTTCTCCTTACAGGAGGGTAGTAATATTAAAGTCTTCATATGCGTAGTGACATTGGATTGTGTAATGGTGCTATTTGTATGAGGAAGTGTCAGCACTGGGAAGTCCCGAATCTTCCAGCATCCTCCATAGGCTGAAGGGAAAGTTCTCACATTAACGTTGGCAGTCCTGTACCCCCTGTTTCCAGCACTAAGGTTCTGCTAAATCCTGAACCTCTCTCTGTTCTTCACCCTTATTCACGATTTCATCGTTACTCAATTCTAGATTGGGGCACCTTGTTTGAGCCTTCATCCAAGTGTTCCCAAGTCAAGGCCTTTGCTCTAATAGATTTTACTGAAAGCCATGGACAGTGGTAGTGTGTGTGTGTACGTGTGTGTGTTGGTTACAGCATAGACCAGGATAGCAAACAACTAAAATGGTATATTCATAGACTTTAAGCTTAAAACTCCTCTACTTGGCACCAACAAATCTTCGCCAGCTGCTGCCATAGCTGCAGCCAGCATCTTGCTTGCTGTGTTTCTGGGATCTCTCTCAAGATTTTTAGAGAGTTTTCTCTTTTTCTCTTCAGCTTGTAGGCCTCTCCATGTAAACTCGAAACACCCAAGTGATTTTTCTTATTATCCCATTTTAAGCTGTGCAGGCAGCTTAGAATTCCCTGAGACCTTTGGTTAGTAGTCCATTATATCTATCATGGAATAAGTTTAAATACTATTATGCTGTCTCTCTGGGTTGAAATCCTAGGGTTAGCCTTTAAAATGATGATTATTTTTATCATTACTCATCAGGAACTGTATAATATCAAGTGTGTGTGTGGACACATACATATATGTATGTTTCTATATACACATACATATACATATATGTATACATACACACATATACACATACATATATATGTTTATATTTAGTAGGCATTGCTTAAGAAGGAGTTAATAAGGATACGAGTAGGCTCAAGGGTTCAGGGTTGAGGAAGTAGCAAAAGTGTGGATGAATATGCATGTTCATCTAATAAAACACTAGAAGAATATTGCAAAACAATTACCAAAACTGACTCATGTCCTACAGGGAAATAAATATGTTGCCATTGAGGTTATTTCTACCCAACAGAAATCATTCACAACTTGTCCATCTTCTGCAAGTTAGCATCTAAACTTAGCAGAATCTTTGGGCCAGTTAAAAGTTAAGTTTTGAAAAGAATAGTAGCATTAGCTATTTCTTTCTTCTTACTGACAAAATACAACTTACGGGAGGGTTTACTTCGGATTCTGTCCATCACGATGAAGAAGGCATGGGGACAGAACTGTGGAACAGCTAGTCACGCCGCCCCTGCCATCAGAAAGCAGAGAGAGGGAAATGCTGGAACTCCATTCTTTCTCTCCTTTCTTATCCAGTTCAGGACTCTAGTCCATGAAACAGCATTAAAGCTGCCCCCATTCTGACTGGGTCTTCTCTCTTTACCTAAACTATTCTAAAAGTACCCTCATAGATATACTCAGAACTGTGATTCTAAATCTCATCAAGCCTAGCTCATTATGCATTAAGTTTCACACAAAGCCATAAATCCTGTATAATTATAAAATTATAAAATAATTACATTAATGAAGACATGAGCATGATGTCATGAAAGGTGCAAACATGAAGTAAAAGAGCAGAAGCATATATAGGCCATGCAGAGAAAACGAGGAATGTTGAGGCAAATTTATTAATAGATACACAACAGGTCAATATTCACAGAACAAAGATCAATAATACTGCTTGAACAAATTTATTTGCATTTGCATGAACAAGCATAACTTGGATTGTTATTGGCTTTGCATAATGTACTGAGTTGTAAAATAGTTTGTATCAGCGAAAGCATTTAAGAGCCTAGGAAAATAGTACTGGAGAGAAAATAGTGCTAGGTAGTACATCCAGAAAGCTTTCTTTGTTTAATTCAGTCTTCCACTATTTTTCCCTGAACGATTCTAATCAGTAGTAAGTGGTGTGTTAATGGACAATATCCATCCATCCCCTCCTCCCAGTCAGCGAGCATCAGCTGGTCCTTACAGGAGTTGAATATATAATGTTCTAGGGTAACTTTAAAAAGGAATATCATAATCATTTTGCTTTCTGCCCATGCTTTCAATACTTACTCTTAAAAACAGTTTGTACCATACATGTATTCCTTTTAGTACAGGTCACTACAGATTGTGAGACTGGCAGGGGAGGTGGTCCAACATTTTGGGTCACTGTAGCCTAGAATGCCTGTTTCCCAAGGTTGCTGGCTGTAAAAGCAACCAGACTGCCTTCCCTTGGGGTTAACTGACTGCTGTATTGTATACCCTTTCCAGGACCATGGATGCCTGTCTTCTCCTCTTGGGGCTCTGACTATGTTCTTCAAAATATGGCCATGTTTTCCCCAGTGTCTGAAGGATCTAAGAGGAAGATGGGAGAGCTAGGAATCTCTGTCACCTTTTCTGCCTCAGCTGGAGGTCGTTTTGTAAATGACAGAAAATTCCAAGGTAGTGCTGTGGGTGACAAAGAAAGAGGTATAATATTTATAAATTCCTGGTTCGGCTCCCATTCTTGGGGAAAATGAAGGAAGGAAGATTCTGGTCTCATAAGCTGTTTCTGCCTTAGAGGAGGTTTCCAGGGGATGAAACTTCCTGAGACAGTTCAGTTTTCTAGGAAGACAAATAATGAATCCTTGCTTAGCTTAGCAACGGCTGAATCCCCGAGGACGTTCTGCGGATGAAACTAACGCAGCCAGTACTGTTGCCTTCCAGAAATGGCCTCTCTACCTGTGTCTCTTATTCCTTCCATTTAACCACAAAGCATCTCTGAGACAACATGGGGAGTGGCTAAGGGCAACTTTGGGCCCTCTAGTTTTTTTGAGGGTGTGGACCAGTGCTGGGTTTGGAAGAAGTTCCATTTTGGTCACAGATTCCCTTAGGGCAACCCCCTTCAAGCACAGCATAAAAAGACGGAAGACTCAAATCGGAGACCACACCCAGTGCACCATAGGGGACGGCTACCCTTTACAAAGTCCTTCCTGGCAAATTCAGACAAATTGTCCCAGTGGCAGGGGAGAGGTGAAATTTCAATCCTGGCACCACAGTTGGGGTTGCCGTGTCTTCTCTGTGCACCTCTCTTGGCAACCCTGATAAGTTTCTGACCTGTTCTTTCAGATCGCAACCCCTGCTTCTAAAGATCTACCTCAGAGTCATGAGGCAAGTGGGCTGGGCCATGCCTTCCGCCCGTTTGGTTTCAGCTGCCAGAGACTACCTTCTTGCCGCTTTCAACCTTCCCCATCAAGTTTCCCACTCATAAACTTAAAGGATAGGGCACATGTTATGGTAAGAGATACTGACCTAGTATTTTCTAAGTGGCAACACTGTTCCAAGTTCTTTATATGTACAGGTTCCAAGGCTCCCTTGGGAAGTCTTCAGGGTAGAGATGCTCAGGTTGAGAGTTTGGAGGGCGTTTTCACTGTGGAATATCAAATCATGCTAGGAGTCAGGACAAAGAGAGCCTCACTCAGCAGAGTGAGTCAGAGTCAGGGTCATGGATCTAAGGAAAGAAAATGTCTATATGTTCTTGCTGAACCAGTCGTCAGCTCTGAGAACACTGAGGCTTTACAATAAACTTTCCATAGTTGCTGAGCCCAGGAGCTAGAATTCCAAAGCTCTGACTCATCCAGACATCAGCGAACCATCTCTTCTTCTTCTTCTTCTTCTTCTTCTTCTTCTTCTTCTTCTTCTTCTTCTTCTTCTTCTTCTTCTTCTTCTTCTTCTTCTTC
>NC_022026.1:42888093-42904641 GCF_000317375.1 Microtus ochrogaster | reverse complement strand
GCCTGTCCTGGAACTAGCTCTGTAGACCATGCTGGTCTCGAACTCACAGAGATCCGCCTGCCTCTGCCTCCCAAGTGCTGGGATTAAAGGCGTGCACCACCACCGCCCGGCTGGGGAGCTATTTCTTTTCTCCTTGCATATCTTCTACTATCTGTGTTCATGATGCTTGCTCTGACACAGGAGATAGGTAACGTCAGTACCAGCCGTGACACTGGGTATAACTCTTTTATAGTCGAACATAGCCATGCTCCTGTAGCTACATTCATAGATGTTCATACCAAGTGGAAAGAATGAAGGCAATACATAGCCTTCTATCTGTTTAAATTAAGCTTTGCTTCCAAGGAGCCACGAGAAACATTTTGTTTCCAGAAGGGCAGGTTGGTACTAATCACCTTTTGTCAGCGTTACCACCAAGTACTTTGATAAAAGCAACTTAAGGTAGGAAAGACTTAATGAGGCTCGCAGTTTGAGGATACAGCCCATCATGGTTGGTTCAGTCATGATAGTAAGAGCTTAGGGCGTTCACAGACATGAGGCCGAGGGAAATGAAGGTTGGTTCTCAGCTTGCTTCTCCTTTATCTACAACCCAAGACTGCAGCCCATGGGAATGGTGCTGCACATGGTTAGGGTGGGTCTTTCTACCTCCAAAAACTCAATCTAGAAAGTTCTTCACAGATAGGCCCACAGGTTAGTCTCTTAGTAGTTCTAGATCAGCCAAGTTCTCCATCACACAGGGGCTGGCGAACTCACCGCAATTCACGAGGAACCAGTGTTAGCATGGCTCCGTAAATCCTAAGAGAGTCCATCTGAAACCAAAGCCACTGGATGTAGAAGGGCTTTGGAACCCAAGCAGTGCCATCCTGTGCCTTTGTCCTTTACTTGTTAGTTTAGGTGGTGAGGTGCCCTTTTCGTTTGTTCCAGAGTACAAACGCAGGTGCTGACAGGGCAAGCAACAAAGTAACCCGAGTGAATGAAGCTACTTGGGGGACCACCTGCCCATTGGCATGGCACCGGATCACTACAGAAAATCGAGAAATTTGCTTTGTGCTGTTAGCATCATTTTGAAATATCAAAATCACGGTAATGAAACACCGTATCTAGTTATAATTTTGCATTTGATGTGCGCTTGCAGACTTGGTTGGCTGATATTAGCTAAACCTGGCCACCTTTTGGGATCTCTTGTTTTTTTTTTTTCTTTCCATTTTCAGGACCAACTGATTTCTATTTGTTTACTATGAAAATATAGTTTTTGGCTATAAGGTTTCACCAGTTTAGGTTGGCCTTGAACTCTTGATCCTCCTGCCTCCACCTTCCAAGTGCCACCACACCCTACCTAATGTGAAAACTTGAGAAACCATCTGGAAGACATGTTTCTTAGTTCATTGAAGTGTTGGGGGTGGGTGGGAGAGGAGGAGTTAAGAGCATGGTCACGCTAAGGCACCGATTTAGAACAGTTTATAGAGCAGCTCCCACTGCCAATGCCAAACTTTCTCCAACAAGCACAATCTGAAATTCAGCCCTCATTATCTAATCTGGTTCTCTTGTTGGGAAATAATGAAGTAATTGAGAAAAATGCCAGGCTTGATTTGCTGAAAGACAACTGCGGATGATTGAAGTGATTTCAAGCTAGGTATATATATATATATATTTCTGCATCTGCAGCCCCTTTCCTCTCTCGCTCATCATTTCCTCCTAGCCCTAGATTATTTTTCTGTGAAAGCAAATGAACCACGCTATGCCAACCTTCTTTGGATACATTCTTTATGTGGTTATTAGGTCTTTTGAAGTTCTAGCTCTTTCTCTTAGTCATCCATGGAATAAAAATATCCGTCTTCATATGTGTTTGATAATGCACATTGAAAGGAGGTGCAAAAGCCAGAGCAGGGAGGGGAGGGAGAGAAGCGGCAACTCTAGAGGCACCTGTTGTACTGGAGCAGGGTTGCTGCTTCCCATTCCTTGACCATGACAGCTCCCTCAGCTTTGAATGATTTTGGCTTGCCCTGTGAAGTGAAAGGAGAACCCTCAGAAAGGGTAAGGCCTCCCTTGGGGAGTCAACAGGCCTGGCGCATTCAGTTGAAGCAGGACCAAGCCCTGCTCCCCCATCCAGGCTGAGCCAGGCCTCCCACCATATGGAATGGGCTCCAAAAAGCCAGCTCATTAAAACATGTCTTTTTATCCCGCTCTTCCCCAGCTCAGTTTTGGAGCTGGACCTAGTGGCGTATGGCTAAATATTTAATAACCAGCTCCCCAGAAGTAAAACTCAACAAGCAACAAACCAGAGCAACCTGGTTAGTAGCCTTTGCCAATTTCCAAGGCACAACTATACCACAGCTGGTTTCAAAGCACCAGCAGGATAGACTTGCTGAGGTGTGACCAGATGGGCACAACCAGCACGAGCAGGCAGGAGTAAGAAGACAAAGGCTGGCTTCTGTTGGGACTGGGGAGATAGCTTGAGGACCTGAGCTTGCATCACTGGTACCCACCTAAAACGTTGGGCCTCGTATTATGTGCCTGTAATCACAGCACTGGGCAGGAAGAGGCGGGGAGATTTGGGAGCTTGGTGGCCAGCCAGTCTGGTCAATTGGTGAGTTCTGGGTTCAGTGAGCGATAATGTTTCAAAAAATAAGGTAGATGCCAATGGCTGGCACACACACACACACACACACACACACACACACACACACAGAGAGAGAGAGAGAGAGAGAGAGAGAGAGCGCATTACACGTCCCGCCAAACAAAGCAGCAAGTCAGATTGCCTCAAGGGAATATCCAGTTACTATCTGTGGCAGTTTGAGTGAAAATGGCCCCCATGGGCTCATAGGGAGTGGCACTATTAGGATGTGTGGCATTCTTGGAGTAGGTGAGGCCTTGTTGGAGAAAGTGTGTCATTGGGGGCAGACCTTGAGGTTTCAGATACTCCAGCTAGGCCCAGTGTCTCTTTCTCCCTGCTGCCTGCCAATCCAGATGTAGAACTCTCAGCTTCTGCTCCAGAACCATGTCTGCCCGTGTGCTGCCATGCTTTCTGCCATGATGACAATGGACTAAAACTGTTTTTTGTTTGTTCGTTTGTTTTTCGATACAGGGTTTCTCTGTGGCTTTGGAGCCTGTCCTGGAACTAGCTCTGTAGACCAGGCTGGTCTCGAACTCACAGAGATCTGCCTGCCTCTGCCTCCCGAGTGCTGGGATTAAAGGCGTGCGCCACCATTGCCTGGCTAATGGACTAAAACTGAATTGTTATCCAGCCCCGAATGGGTCCTTTACAAGAGTTGCTGTGGTCATAGTGTCTCTTCACAGCAATAGAAACCCTAAGACACTCTTAAATTAAAACAGCTAAAGAAAAACTGCATAGAACCTTTGCAAATATAATTTCCCCCATAGGGGCTATAATCATTATTATATTCCTTGGAGAGTCAAAACTTGCTCAGTACTCAAAGTTTTTTTTTTAAGCTTTAGAGTGCATCAGTTATTGCTTTAAAACTGTGTTTTATATAATATGGTCATAAAAGATTCAAACTATATGAAAAGAGCCAGCAGCCAATTTGGCTTTATGTTCAGAACAATGAACTCATCAGAGTTATTTTTATGGGCACTGTCACTTGGCCTGGAGCCACGGGTCCTAAGAAAGCCTGACTGTGTTTTGGTCAGTATCCTGCCTCAACAGCACCAAGACAACACTTCCAAAACACTGCGGCTTGCTTTTGCATGTCTCCCATCAGTTTAACTAATTACTGTTTAACTTACTTCTGTAAACACTAGCAAACAAAATGTCTCAATGATGACCTTCTCCCTAGAAGAGCCCGTCTCTAACTAAAATATGATGGGAGGTATATATTTTCGTGTTTGAAAAGCCACATTAAAAGAAATAAAGAGATGAATTTAAATGTAATGGTCTCTTTTCACTTAGCCCAGTATATCCAGAGTATGGTCTTTCAAAGATGCAATCAGTATAAGACATGTTAAAGCTTTTGTATTTGGGCAGTGATGCCTTCACAAATGAGTGACTGTTTTACACTTTTCCCCCAGCACACCTCAGTTTGAATGTGTGTATTTCAAGTGCTCGGTAGACACCTGTAGCTAGTGGCTGTCATTTTGGATGGGATTAGGGTTAGGGTTTTTCCCACCTCTAAGAAAGCCCAGCATTATAGGAACTATGATTGGCACTTCAAAGGTTGTGGCTATGGGAATTCCCTAGGTAAGGGAATCTCCTTTGTAGGATGAGCAAGCCTTCTACTTTCCCTCCGACTGAGAGTTGGCTCAGTGTGGGAGTTCAGCCACTTAATCAGGGAGAGTCCCAGGGAGGCTGAGCTAAACTGCCCACAGCAGGTTTAGGGGGAAAATTTCAGTGCTCCTGGGAGAGCATCTGTGTTGCTTTCACTCAACACAACCTGAGCTCTCTCTGTTTGAAATCTTCATGCTCTCTCAGGATGGCATTCTGGGAAGTGTCTTTGGAGATCGGGGACCAAGTTTCAGCACTTTTGAACGTTTTGTCTCTCTGACCTTCTGGCTACTTGTCTGGCTCCCTATATCACAGGAACATGTCTCCCTACAAACCTTCCAGACGCCTCCTACCCAGGGAGCTATGTCGTGTCTTGGTATCTGTTTTCATTGTCTGCCTGACCTGGGGTAAGGCTCATTATTTTTTAAAAAGTCAGCTTGAATGTGTGCCCTGATCTTTATAGAGCCATATAATATTTATGATAACCAGTGCTTCTTTTTCTAAAAAATTTTTATAGCCACCGACTTAAATTATTAATTGGATTTTATACTTTATGAAATCATCCAACAAACATTTGAATACAAACTTGGGATTATTTAAACTTTCCATGGTTTAAATAGCCTTAGTTTCTTTAGTATCAGACTCCATATTGGTAAGTGGTAGTAGTAAGAAATATAGCCTGTTCCACAGGATACTGTAAAGACTAAATGTACATTGAAAGTTCAAGAATGACGTGAATTGCTTCAAAGAGGCTTGGTATGCAGCACATGCTAAGTTCATACTATGACTACTAGATCTTTTTTGAGGTCAGGACACACATCTGAAACATTCCCATCACACTTTCCTGGAAATGTTCAAAGCACTGCCTGTCTTAGTTTGGGTTTCTAGTGCTGCGAAGAGACACCATGGCCATGGCAAATTTTATAAAGGAAAACATTTAATTGTGGTGGCAGCTTTCAGTTTCAGAGGTTTAGTCCATTATCATCATGGCAGGAGATGGTGTCATGCAGGCAGACGTGGTGCTGGAGAAGGAGCTGGGAGTTCTACATCTTGATCCACAGGAAGCAGGAAGTAAACTGTCTCACACTGGATGTAGCTTGAGCATATATAAGACCTCAAAATTGACACCCACAGTGGCATACTTGCTCCAACAAGGCCACATTTTCTAATTGTGCCATTCCCTGTGGGCCAAGCACTCAAACACATGAGTCTGTGGGGGGGGGGCATTCCTATTCAAACCACCATACTGCCTGCTCTAAGAAGGTTAAGTACCTAACCAAACCAATTGTCTGAGCCCAGCAATCCCACATTGCCTTTTGACTCTAGCCTTGACTTGATAGCCAGTTTCTGAAGCCTCCTAAATGTAATCCACATGCTGCCTCCATGACCAGAGCAGGAATTGTTTGTCTTATGTGCTGGTTTCTGGCTTATCTGGCAACCAGCTCTGAAACAGGAAGTTATCAAATGATGTGCTCTTTGACTAGACTCTGCGTACTACCTCCTATTATTTTTCAAGAGACTTTGCAAACAGTTGGGTTCTGGATTTTTCCAAACTTCAGTAGAATCAGGGAAGAAGGAAAGCTTCCATATGGGCTTTGAGTTGCATAGGATCATCTTAGGTTACCTGACTATTGCAGATTCTGTCTACTTTTGCTATGTTAGAGTTTTGTTTTGTTTTTAGCTAAACTCATCTTCTATGGTAGAGAGTGCCAGACTTCGGTTGTGTCTAGACTATGAGATGCTATCCTGGCCAGTGGGAAAAAGGGAAATACCCTCTGGGGAGTTCCAGGACAAAGCCTCTTCATCCCTTTCTGATTATCCCTGCTACTTGGAGCTGAGACAGCCTGCATAAGAAAGATCATATCAGAGAATCATGAGAAACATAAAGAAGATGAACTCATATGGAAAATAGAAATAAAGACAGGAGTAGCTGCTGCTCTCGATTATTGAAGTGCTGAGTAAACTTTCTGGAACCTTCTGCCTCCAGGACCTCTTGTTTTTTGAGATTTATTCGTAGACCCCTGTTGCTTAAGTCATATTTGGTTGGCTATTTAGTTTCTGTTCTGGCAATATCCTAGCTGACATGAATGGACTCTTTGATGGTCCTAAGAAGATTAGCCCTCAATAATTAGGCATAATCCCATGTTCTTTTTTCAAGACTCCTGCTGCTAAGAGCCAACAGTGAACTGTCATTTCTGGAACTTCTCAGGTATATCCCCACAGGCAATGTGAGGTGATGAGTGTGAGTGTAAACTCGGAAGTCAGATCTTGGCAGGTGTGCCCTTCAGTTCTTTAGTTAAACTCTTGTTTTATTTTCTTCATCTATGAGCTGAGGATGATGACACTATATTTATAGGGTCTCCTATATAGTCAGTGCATCGACAGCACTTACAGTGCCTGCCACATAGCACACACTGTGAATGAGAGGGATTCTGCTTATGTCGCTCTAATTTATCTTGTGTTGTCACTAATACATAGGTACACACACACAGACAGAGACAGACAGACAGACAGACACACACACACATACATAGAGGTAGGGGTATGGGAGAATGTTATCCCTTAGTTCTGGGACCTCTCTGCCGTTCTCTAGTAACTGTATTAGTAATTGAAGGTACCAATTTGAGTATAATTAGTGTATATGAAATTGAATAGTAATTGCATATAATACACATACAGCCTCCTGTTTACTTTAAATCACCTCTAAGTTCCTTTCAATATTTAATGCAGTGCAAATGCTATGCAAATAATTGCCATACTACGTTGCCTTAGGGAGTAATGACAAGAAACGGTATATAGATGTTCAGTTCAGGTGCAACTTTTTCCTCAAATATTTTGTATCCACATTCATGGAAACCCATTCGGAGGGCCAACTGTATACATGTCTTCTTATTTCACTGCTCTCTGTTTTCAGGGCCTGTTTTTTTTTTTGTTCACCCCAAAGACAGACTTCACGTTGCACATTTCTTGGAGCCAAGAGGTGTGGGGGCATCATCAACTAGCTTTGTTTCAGTTTCCCTGGAAAAGGACCTTGAGAATGCTGTTTATTTAGAACACGATTCAGGGAAATTTCACCAGTGCGGTAGAGAAGTGCTGGAGGAAGAGGAAGAGAGGCAAGAAAGCAAAGCCAGGTGGTAACAGCAAGCAACTTCCCACTGTGGGCAAGGAACAGCCTGTGTTTCATCCCCTTAGGAGATCTCAGTGTCCCTGCAGCGTCTCAGAGTACTGCCCCACCTCCCAGGGACAACCTTGCCGAGCTATTCAAATGCCATGGCCCTCCAGACTTTGGTCCTGAGTTGCTGGGGCTGGTGTGAGGTATTTGTTCTCAGGCCTTTTGCCTTTGTGGGTGGGCAGGCCAGCCCCAGCCTCCAGAGAAAATTGACAGCCGGCTGAAAGACAGGCAGGCACACCACAATGAAAAGGCCCCATGGGCCTCCCTAGGCTCAAGTGGGACTGGATTAAACTCAGTGAGCATGGTTCCTCCCCACCCTCCTTGGTGGTGGTGGGGGGAGGGATGTGGCCAAAGCTACAAGGTCCAAGAAACTTTGCTAGGTCAGCAACAGGACACAAAAGCGAGTAAGAAATTGAGTCTCACAGTTCGGTGGCAGAGGTAGACATGTTCACAAATACCATATTAACAGTGTTTATCACGTGAGAAACAGAAGATGGGAAGTTGGTTTCTTTTCACCTAGGAGATTAGGAAACGGGGAGACTGTGGGAAAACAGACCCCTCGTGTACGGTTGCTAAGAGCAGCAATTTGGCACTGGGTTTCAGAGACACAAATGTGTTTACCTTTTGGCCCAGTCAGCTAACTTCTGGGAATTTATCCTACATGTCTGCCCACACAAGAATAAAGTAATGAATGCACCAGCTTATTCCTTCCAGCGTTACTGTGGTGACATAATATTGGCAGCAATCAAAGTGTCCATCAACAGGGACTTGTTAAATCCATGCTGACATACCCACACAATGGAGTACTATGCAGGTGTATGGAAGAGTGAGGTCACTTTGCCCTGAATCTATTGTTACATTGAAAAAAAAAAGCCCCTAAGATGAAAAGGCATAGCATGTGTGGTGAGACTGTGGGTTTCAGGGCTGAGCATGGCGAAAGCATGGTTGGGAACTAGCAACAAGGTTTCTTTAGGCAGCTCTTGGCCAGGATGCTAGGACTTTTCTGTCTCCTTCAATAAGTTCTTATAAATTATAGGCCTGGAGTATGCTGATCAGAAAGAAAAAAAAAGATCTTCTTCACAGCTGGAGACATCCAGAGATAGCAACAATAGATCACCACCCAGAAGGGGGAGAAAGCAAGGGGACTTCATGGGGAGAGAGGAATTGAAGAAGGGTCATGCATTTAGGTGGTGTCGCCCAGGAGCGAAGCAGGAGTTTTGAGGTCAGAGCGCTTAGATAGGTAGTGGTGGTGTTACTAGAATTCTTAGGGTCAAAGCGTGGGCTCTGGCAGCTCTGACGACACAGACTCAGCTACTTGCCTTTAATCTGCCAACTACAGATAGTAATACAGTTACTAGAGAATGGCAGAGAAAGGGGGGCAAGTACATAGATACAGTGACCTCCAAGTCTATCTTTGGACATAAAGTTTGGTTTAAAACAGTGCTTCTCAACCTTCCTAATGCGGTGACTTTTTAAATACAGTTCCTCAGGTTGTAGTGACCCCAACTGTAGAATTATTTTTCTTGCTATTTCATAACTGCAGTTTTGTAACTGTTATGAATCATAATGTGACTATCTAGTTTGCAGGGTATCTGATACCTATGATACTCCTATGAAAGGGTTGTTCGACCCCCTCCCCCCAAAGTGGTCTCAGCCTACAGGTTGAGAACCACTGGTTTAAACAGGGATCAAGAGGTATGCATAACTAAGTAGTTCCTTCAAGGCATGGTTCTGTCCATCACTGACCCAATCTCGGCTCAGCTCTTGGCTTCCAGTCTGTCCTGAATAGCTAGCTAGCTAAGTATACCAGCAAAACTCAACCACTTATCACACAGAGGACTTTGACTTTATTATAGCCAATATAGGCACATTGAACAGTTAGATTGCAAAGCAAACACCACAGAACTTATTCTATCCTATGAACAGTGAGTGGTCCAGCTTAACTCTAAAATTCCTGGGCCAAGTACAAAAGAAAATTCATTTTTGTGAGAACATACTTACTAGATATAACTACTTTTACACACACACATACACAAATTTTGTGACCAGAATATGTAAAGAATATCCTCAAACCAATAAAAAGATAAAAATTGCCCAAACAAGCATGTTACAAGATATCATATCCCAAAGATTGATGATACTGAGTGTGATGGTGCTGGCTTGTAATCTCTGCTTCTCAGAAGATTGAGGCAGGAGGATCACAAGTTCAGGGGCAGCAAGGTCTAGACAGGGAGTTCAAGGCCAGCTTGATCTACTCAGTGGGCCCCAGTCTCAAAATCAAAAGGAGGTTAGAGTTGTAGCTGGCATGATTGAGACTCCAAATTTAATCCTGAGCACCACAAAACAAAGAAAGAAAGAAATGAAATAAACTAACGATATGATTTGTGAGCATGTGAAAGGGTTCTCAGTGTAAGTAGGCATCAGAAAAAATATAAATAAGAACCACAACGAAAGACTAGTGCCGTTATATACATAAAAATAAGATTTTTTTTCAATTGACACTCTCAAGTTGGTGAGGCTGTGAAGCTACTGAAATTCATATGCTGATGGTGGAGTCAAAACATGGTGTGACCCTTTGGGGGTCAGTTTTCTTGTTTCTGATAAAATCCCAGTGTTACACGTCTGCCTTCGCATTGCTGAATAAATGATTCAAAGACTTAGCTAGTTCCAATCTTCCTCCATCGCTGTGCTCTTGGAGTGTGTCTTTCATCCAACAATTGCAAGTTCTATTTCCTAGCCGGATTACCAAGTTTTATATAACTCCAAATGTCCCTTAGGCTAAACAGTCACCACGTATCATTTCCGGAACTTATTTTTTTTTTTTATTTTTTTGGTTTTTTTTTATTTATTTATTGAGGATTTCTGCCTCCTCCCCGCCACCGCCTCCCATTTCCCTCCCCCTCCCCCGATTAAGTCCCTCTCCCTCATCAGCTTGAAGAGCCATCAGGGTTCCCTGACCTGTGGGAAGTCCAAGGACCGCCCACCTCCATCCAGGTTTAGTTAGTTGAGCATCCAAACCGCCCAGGCCCCCCCAAAGCCAGCACGTGCAGTAGGATCAAAAACCCATTGCCCTTGTTCTTGAGTTCTCTGTAGTCCTCATTGTCCGCTATGTTCAGCAAGTCCGGTTTTATCCCATGCTTTTTCAGACTCAGGCCAGCTGGCCTTGGTGAATTCCCGAAAGAACATCCCCATTGTCTCAGAATGTGGGTGTACCCCTCGCGGTCCTGAGTTCCTTGCTCGTGCTCCCCCTCCTTCTGCTCCTGATTTGGACCTTGAGATTTCTTTCCGGTGCTCCAATTTGGGTCTCTGTCTCTGTCTCCTTTCACTGCCTGATGAAGGTTAATATTCAGGGGGATGCCTATATGTTTGTCTTTGGATTCACCTTCTTATTTAGCTTCTCTAGGATTGCAAATTATAAGCTCACTGTTCTTTAATTATGGCTAGAAACCAAATATGAGTGAGTACATCCCATGTTCCTCTTTTTGGGTCTGGCTTACCTCACTCAGGATAGTGTTTTCTATTTCCATCCATTTGTACGCAAACTTCAAGAAGTTCTTGTTTTTTACTGCTGAGTAGTACTCTAATATGTATATATTCCATACTTTCTTCATCCATTCTTCTATTGAAGGGCATCTAGGTTGTTTCCAGGTTCTGGCTATTACAAACAATGCTGCTATGAACATAGTTGAGCATATACTTTTGTTGTATGATGGGGCCTCTCTTGGGTATATTCCCAAGAGTGGTATTGCTGGGTCCAGGGGTAGGTTGATCGCGAATTTCCTGAGGAACCGCCACACTGCTTTCCAAAGTGGTTGCACAAGTTTGCATTCCCACCAGCAATGGATGAGTGTACCCCTTTCTCCACACCCTCTCCAGCAAAGGCTATCATTGGTGTTTTTCATTTTAGCCATTCTGACAGGTGTAAGATGGTATCTTAAAGTTGTCTTGATTTGCATTTCCCTGATCGCTAGGGGAGTTGAGCATGACCTTAGGTGTCTTTTGGCCATTTGAACTTCTTCTGTTGAGAATTCTCTGTTCAGCTCAGTGCCCCATTTTATAATTGGGTTGGTTAGCCTTTTACGGTCTAGTTTCTTGAGTTCTTTATATATTTTTGAGATCAGACCTTTGTCAGTTGCGGGGTTGGTGAAGATCTTCTCCCAGTCAGTGGGTTGCCTTTTTGTCTTAGTGACAGTGTCCTTTGCTTTACAGAAGCTTCTCAGTCTCAGGAGGTCCCATTTATTCAATGAGGCCCTTAATGTCTGTGCTGCTGGGGTTGTACCTAGGAAGCGATCTCCTGTGCCCATCTGTTGTAGGGTATTATTTTTTCATTTATTGAATTTTTCCCACTTATTTTACATCCTGACCACAGTTTCCCCTCCCTTCTCTCCTCCTGTTCCCTCTCCCCTCCTTCCTTCTGCCCCCTACATACACTCCTCCTCTGTTTCTGTTCAGAAAGGGGCAGGTCTCCCATGGGTTTCAATAAAGCGCAGCATATCAAGTTGAGGTAGGACTAAGTTCCTCCCTTTGTATTAAGGCTGAGCAAAGCAACCCAGTATAAGTTTCCCAAAGGCAGCTATACCCAAAGGATGCTGAATAATACCACAAGAACACTTGCTCAGCTATGTTCACAGCAGTGGTATTCACAATCAGCCTTTTCAGAACTTCTCACAGCTCACCACATAGTAGACAGAAAGTATTAAACTAGTGAATTACTCTTATTTCAAAGCAGGCCTTAAAACCTGTACCAATCCTGATTCACATTGCTTATAGCGTCCCTTAGGCTAGCGTGTAGAGGAAGGGGGCATTTTCATCGAATGACAGAAGCCCAGACACCTGTGTGTGAAGTGCACCAATGGGAACTTGAAAGGGATGAGCAATGTTTGATCCAGCATGGAGCAGTCATCATGTAAACAGGTCACCAGCACTCTGGCCTATCACATTTAGTATAAAAATCGAAGCAGCCATGGCAGGGGCAACTCTTAGAAGCCTGCAGAAAAATTCAACAGAAACTCTTGAGTAGTCAGACTTTCTGGTTCTGAGATAACAAACTCCAAATGACACGAATGAGTGAACATATAATGTTCTCATTTTTCAGAATCATCTGTTTGTTGGCATGAAGAGTGTGGGTGGGAGGGAGGGATGATGCCAAAAGACAGAAAAAGAAATTTTGAAGAAAAGCTGTGGAACACAGTAAAAGTCTTTCCCGGAAGGCCTCTGGCTCCAATCTCTTAATTATTTTGTTCCATCCTTCCTCCTGAATACAGAATCTCTGCAATAATTCTGGAGCTGTCAGGGCAGCTTGGTCCAGCTTGAACTAAGAGTAACTCTTTGTTCTTGAATTGACAGTGTACCAAGAACAAGGAAGCATTTTGCATGGAACAATTCTGCAATGCCTCCCGGAAAGAAATGGTCTCTCTGAAAGAATGTTTCCATCTTTCATTTCAAGGATGCTTTAATAATGGAAAGGATTTAAGCAACTAACTGTGGAGGACTAAAAATCCAATAACACTGTCTATCACATATTCTGTTTACATGAATATTTTTAAATACTCAAGAATCTTTCCACCAAGGCTGATTTTGTGTTTTTCACATAAAGAGCATTGGACTGTCCCCTTACATTTCGATTTCCGATTTTCTAGTGTTTCTTGCTTTGCTGTACCGTTTTCACATTTAATATTGGATGTGGAAAAAACCCATTACTCTTGGATTCTTTAAGAAGCATCACATGGATCTTGCTGCATTCATCACAATTACTGGTTTAAGGAAACTTTTTGGATTGTCATCCTTGATATTTCACTGCTAAAATATTTTTTTAATACAAATACAGACCTTTCACATCGAAGTATTTCCAAGTGATAGCTTTGGCTTAATTAGTCTGAGTCATTTTTGTAAACACAAATGTTCATCTCTACTTTATAAGCTAAGAAAAACTTTAAGAATTGGTCAACTTGCACATATTGATTCCCAGCTTTCTGGTTGCAGCTGTGTGACAATGTTCTCTCCCGGTACAAGCACAGGAGGAGCTCTGACATCACCAACTGTTTGGGGCATAGTGAGAAGCCCCAGTTGGTGAGGAGGTGAAAGGGTATTTCCTCTGAACCTATGGGCAGGGTAGCAACACACTTCGCTTCTTGAATTGCTTCTGTTCATGGAACGTAATATGTGCTTTATGCTGCTTGTGTTACCCATTGGAAAATAATGGCACTATCGTACATAGTACTTTCAATAAAGTTGACAGGCATAAAGCTATCTCCAACAAACACCAATGATTTGGGGTGAGCATACAGCCCAACTGGTAAGGAAATAATGCTCCGGAGAGTGAGAGAAGAGCCCCTTCCTTGAGAGCATTCGGTATTTTCTTGGTTGTGTGGATAGGAGGGAAATGGTGCTCCGTTAATACTTGGAATTGGTTAGGTGACAACTTACTGGAGCTTTTAATGACCTCAAGGTCGAGGCAGTTTTGGGGCAAGCAGTAAAACAATTTTCTCAGCTGATTATTGTGTCAGCGTTGCAGCCCTGTGGTTGGTAAATTGACACGATTGATGTGGGAGTGATTTCTTATTAATAAAGAAACTGCCTAGGCCCATTTCATAGGCCAACCCTTAGGTAGGCGGAGAAAACAGAACAGGATGCTGGGAGAAAGAAGTTGAGTTAGTGAGTCGCCATGGTTCTCCCACGCCAGACAGACGCAGGTTAAGATCATTCTTGGTAAGCCGGCTTGTGGACTACACAGAATAATAGAAATGGGTTAGATTAATATGTAAGAGCTAGCCAATAAGAGGCTGGAACTAATGGGTCAGGCAGTGATTAAAAGAATACAGTTTCCGTGTAATTATTTCGGGTCATAAGCTAAGCTAGCCATGCGGGCGGCAGGGTCCTGGGGATCCAGCCCCGCCGTTCTTACTTCAACACACGATGTCCATATGTAAGTACATAGCTTGGTGCTTGATGCATGTAGGATGAGAACAAGGCAGGACTCCCTCCCTCCCTTCTTTGCTTTCTGTGGCAAATGTATGTCAGCAAACTTAACTCTATAATGCAATGTTATTCACTATATTGTGTTGTTTTTAGATCCACAGAACTTCCACATCTGTGGAATGGAAACTCTGATCGCCATTTCTCCATCCTGTCTCTTCTCTTGGGGACACCATTCTACTTTCTTCCTCTCTGGATCTGACTATTTTTAGATTATACAAGACACTTGCTCTGTCAGTTTTGATGGTGCTGGATCTTGTGCCATTTTCTCCTCACTGGCATTTACCCATAAGCCTTGCACTAGTTACTTTTTTTTTTTGTTCCTGTGATAAAATACCCAAGGAAGTAGGTTAAGGGGAAGAGGTTATTTCTGCTTATAGTTTAGGGGGCACAGTCCATCACAAAGTTGGGAAGGCCTGGCAGGTGGAGAGGCTCTTGCAAGGTGGCAGGAACTTGTGATGCAACTTGCTTACATCTTTTTGAATCAGGAAGTAGAATGGGATGAGAAACATGGCCAGAAAATGACTCTCAAAAGGCCAGTGATGTGTATGAGTCCCTATGTCCCAGAGTTTCTACAATCTTCCACAGCAGCACTACTACCTGGGAACTAGGTGTTCAGACAAGACTAGACCAAGCCTGTAGTACTTCTCATGTTCCTTTAGTTTCTTAGCCCTTCCACAGACTTGCTGTATGCTTTTGTTTTTATTACTTATTTCAGTTTTTGAGATTAGAATATAATTACATCATTTCTCCTTCCCTTTCCTTCCTCTAAATCCTCTCATCTGTCCCTTCTTATTCTTTTTCAAATTCATAACCTTTTTTCATTAATTGTTGTTACAACATATACACATATAATGCAATATATCATATATACTATATGAAATACATATATTATATACATTCCTAAATACATAAATACAACATTCTCAGTCCATATAATCTTTCTTGTATACATGTTTTCAGGACTAACCATTCAGTATTGGACATGCTCTCCTCTGGGGAAGGTTATTTCTCCAACTTTCAGAATTTCTTAGTTGTTTGTAGTACTTCATATGTGTTAGAGGCTTTATGCATTTTTGATTTTGGCCATTCTTGCAGGTGTAAGGTGGAATCTCGGAGTTGTTTTGATCTGCATTTCCCTGATGACTAAGGATGTTGAGCATTTCCTTAAGTCTTTTTTAAACCGCCTCTTCTCCAGTGTTCCTGGGTGTGGGGGTTGTTTTGTAGATACATCCATTGGGAGTGGGATCCACTACTTTATGTGTTCTTTTTATATGTGAATTCTAGTGTATGTGACTTTACCACCTGAAGATGCAGCGTGACAAAGAGAATTGTGTCAATGAAGAAGAGTAAGTTTCCAGAATGTCCTTGAAATATATTTGATCACTATTGACTATTCACTAAACACAGATCAAATTCCTTACACAGCCAAGAATTGTAGGAAGAGAAGAAGAACTGAAAGTGACCCTGCCTCGGCACTGTGTAAATCAGAAATTCAGATGTGTTCATTGATTCACTGTTGCGGCCACCTCGACCCGCAAGGATGACGCGACACCGGAGCTCTTCCTGCTAGCAGTTTATTCAGGACCTTTTTAAACAGTTGTATCTCTCTCTCTTTCTCTTTCTCTCTCTTTCCACCGGGCAAACCTCTCCCAGCCCTTAAAAAGGCACGGGCTGCCAACCCGGGATTGCCAGGTGGGCACTGCCCGTAGGTTCATGCATATGCAAGCAGCTTACAATCATTGCATTATCACAGAGAGCACTCGCTTTCGGGATCGCGGAGGGCAGAAGCCAGTACCATCAGGTGTGGCTCCACGCAGCTTTCTACAATTCACCTTTAGGAGTAAAAGCAAGTCTGGGAATGCAAATGAGAAAACCCCAAGAGGACAAGTGGTCACTGTGGGACAGCTGTCTTTACTGCCATCTCACCAATATGACTTCCTAGGCTTATTGAGTTTCTTCTGTCTATCCTGTTTTAACCTACAAGATAGAAAGGAATCAGAAATATCCATGGCCTCTCCATCCTGATCTCCAAAGTTAAGCAGAGTTGGGCTTGGTTAGTACTTAAATGAAAGAACAAAAATATTGGATCGGCCGTGCGGTGGTGGCGCACGCCTTTAATCCCAGCATTCGGGAGGCAGAGGCAGGCAGATCTCTGTGAGTTCGAGACCAGCCTGGTCTACAA
>NC_022026.1:42885943-42887993 GCF_000317375.1 Microtus ochrogaster | reverse complement strand
AAAAAAAAATTGGATCATTTTGTTTCAGGAAGAGAGTCTTTGTGCATTGAATCCTAAGGACCTACTTGACCCATATCCCCAGACCTAAAAACTCTAAGGGGTGTTGAATTTTTAGATGTTGTGCTATGTTCCTAAGCAAAACAGAGGTATCAAACTGGGAGATTTTTTTTCTCTCAGAGACTCATGACTCCTGCCACCTGTCAAAACAGGCTCAGAGGACATCCCTGTCCACATCTTCCATCTTTCAAGTTTTCCTCAAAATGATATGGATGACAGCCCTGGAATTCTGTGTGCTGGTAGTATTCTGCGTTAGGAATGCTTTGCTATCTTTTAAGACACTAACTTGAGGCAAACAGGAAATTGAGCAATGGATGACCGTTCCTAATCCTTGCCTAAAAATAATGGATTGCTGAGGTGGTGCTAGAAGTTTGGCCTTTTAAATGGACACTCAGTCCCTAGCTGATTACTCTTCGATGCAGGAGGACACACGGTACAGAAAAGATGCTTCCCAGGTGCCATTCTGAGTTGAAATGGACTTCACAGCCCATCCTGCAATGTAGTCCCAGGGAGTTGATTTTTGAGTTTGTCTCACTGGAACTGACCTCTCAGTTGCCTCCTCCCACAATCTTGCCCTTTTCCCATTTTTCAATTTGCCCCATTTGTGGACAGATAGCAGCTCTTTGGGAGTGGATAGGGCTTGAGATAAGGAGCCAGCCCCTTCTCCTAATGCCGTCTGCCTTCATGAGGCTTTCAAAGTACACAGACATGTTCTTTTTCTTTCCCTTTCCTTTTTAAAGTAGAAATTGCAGACTTATGAGCAGTTAAGAAAGAATCCTTTATAAGTAAAAAGATTTTCGGGAGAACAAAAGGATGGACTGATTCCAGACTACAGGACTGGAAGATGGTTTGATGCTCAGGGATTGAGTTGGAAACACTGAATGTGTAGGTGATGGTCACATTCAAATGATGAAGGACGGACATGGTTAGATTAGAAGGTGTGGCCTTGTGTGTGGGGGTCATGTGCCACTGGAGGTGGGCTTTGAGGTTTTAAAAGCTCTTGCCATTCCCAGTTAGCTTTCTTCCTGCCTTGTACTTGTGGATCATTGTAAGTTGTCAGCTATTGCTCCAGTGTCAGGCCTACCTACCTACAGCCATGTTTCTTGCCATGATGGTCATGGGCTATAACCTTCTGAAATCGTAAGCCCCAAATGAATTTTTTCTTTGATTGCTTTGGTCATGGTGTTTTGTCACAGCAACTGAAAAAGTACCCGATACATAAACCTTGTGTAGGAGTCACTTCCTTAGAACCTAAGATGCTTTAGGAATGTTCAGGAAGACATAAGAATTCCCTGAGAAACATAATCATGATATCATTCACATGACATAAGGAAGAAGGAACAATAAAACCCTCTCTCCAAACTGGAGAGACAGGCAAAGTGCTTGCTCCATAAACATAAGTACCTGAGTTTGAATCCCCAGCAACCACATAAGCCAGGCACAGTGGTGTACAACTCCAATTCTAGCAGCAGGGTTGGGGACAGGGACAGGAGGATCCCTGAGGCTTGCTGGACATCCTGACTACTGAATCTGTGAGCTCCAGGTTTAGTGAGAGACCTTGTTTCAACAAGCAAACACGGTGGAGACTAATTGAGAAATACACAAGGTATCGACCTCGTATCTCCACATGCATATGTACATGCATGTATACATGTATGTACACATATGCCACACACACACACAAGATAAATAAACAATTACAAATAAGCAAATCCCATGTCTCCTGGGTGTCTGGTAATTTCTATGGTATTGCAACAAAAGAAGGTACTATTGGGACAAACAATAATTTTGTTGAATTTTGTACTGCTATAAAATGAGAGTACAGGGGATGAAGAGTTAACATAGAGTGACAGTTTTGGCACGGAAGTGAATGCCTGAGTGTTTGTGTGATGTGGGAGTGATTTCTTATTAATAAAGAAACTGCCTAGGCCCATTTCATAGGCCAACCCTTAGGTAGGCGAAGAAAACAGAACAGGATGCTGGGAGAAAGAAG
>NC_022026.1:42871043-42883083 GCF_000317375.1 Microtus ochrogaster | reverse complement strand
GAACTAATGGAGCCAGGCAGTGTTTAAAAGAATACAGTTTCCGTGTAATTATTTCGGGGCATAAGCTAAGCTAGCCATGTGGGCGGCAGGGTCCTGGGGACGCACCTCCTCCGCTCTTAATTCAACATTTGTGCACTGCACACACACTGGCTTGTAATATTCCCGTTTCACATATGTTGATTCAATGCTACTTTCTCACAGAGTAAGCGAGTCTATCATGCGGAGAAATCCAGTGGGAACAGAAAGAGTTGATTTATTTCCTGGTTATCATGCTCCACTGAGTACTCTATCCTCTAGAAAAGAACAAGTCTCTGCTTGGGAAGAGCTGTTCTATGCCGCAGAGCTCCACTTCCATTTGCATAGTACCCTCAATTTGTACATCACAGAAATAGAAGACTTTGGAGGCAAAATATTGTCAAGTTGAAAATACATAAAGTCAATGTTTAAACAGAAAAAGGGAATTATTTTCTCTACAATTTTTATGAACCAGTACTAAATACTCCTAGGTTCAATAGCAATCGAACCTGACATTCAGTTTTGTTTTATTTTATAGACAAGGTCTCATGTGAATTGGGCTAGCCTTGAACCCCTAATCCTCCTGCCTCCTCCTCCAAAGAGCCAGGATTTCAGATATATGCCACCACAGCTACATTTTGACACTCACTAAAAAATAGTTATTCTGGGAAGCTTTCTGGGACAGATTCATGACACAAAAGCCATCCTCCCTAGTTGCCAATGGCCATAAACACTGGCACAATAAACAGCCCCAAACCCCTGAAATGGTTTCATTTAGCATAAATATCAGTATACTTTCTAGATAAATCAGCCTGGCACTTGTTTTTGTCACTTCAAGGAAATAATTGTCTGACATCTTTTGAGTTTGAAGATGACTCTGAGCAATTAAATTATCTTTACAGAACCGCTTGCAGCAACTTCGTATGGTTGACAAGAAGCTCTCTGAATAATTGAATTGCTCATTTCCCTGTACACAGAATTTCACACATCAACTGGTTTATCGTGGGGCTACTGCATAAATAATGACAAATAAAAATGAAGCAAAAAGATGGCATAGTCCAGAAATCTGGGTGCTTGGATTTTTGAGTCGCCCCAGGTCTAACATTGCTTCTGTGGTACGGGGGTCTGAATTTGAGGATTCATGACATTGCTGGGCATGACTCTTGCACAGAAGAATTTGGTAAGGACTATCATGGCACCCACAGGACAGTGTGGTTTGAGTCAGGAGAAAACTGAGAAACGATGGTAAGATGTGGAGAGATGGCTAGCTGAAGAAGACGCTGTCTTTCATTCAGTGTGTCTGAATGGTCCACCGATTGTATTCACTTCAGAGGAATGGAGCTGCATGAGCCTCCCTTAGCCTGTAGGCTGGAGGTGTGTGTGTGTGTGTGTGTGCGTGCGTGTGCTTACAGTGCCTGATGTTGTGAAGGTCTTTGTGGCTCTTGCCTGAGAGGATCTGCTCTGATGTCCTCAGGAACACAATCCTGTTGGTGGTTCTTGTATTTGGGGCAGCTTCCGTGGTGGTCAGGTGGGTGGCTCCCAGTCCCTCTCTGCCTGTAGATAGGTCGTGTCATATTGACTCTCCATCTCATTAACAAAGGAAGGCCTTTAGAAAGACGCAGAATAAGTTGACTCTTACCTCAATCCTCTGGATTGGTTCTACTTTCTAGAGGCCTCCCTGTCTCCCAGCTACCAGCTCTTTTGTATCACGCAGTTTATTTCAGTTCCCAGAGTTTATTTTTCCTAAATGGTCGAGGCAGGCTCTCACAGCTTGGGCACTGCTACTGACATTTTTGATACAGAATCATTCTTTGTTTAGAGAAACTTCCTGTGCACGGTGGGATGTTCAGTAGTAACTCTGGCTTCAATTGACTCGATGCCAGGAGCAGCAAACATTTTTTAGCATATGTATCTCACATTTTTGGGACATACGTACACTAAAATTTATTTGTTAGTTATTTGAAATTCAAATTGAATTGGACATCTATATTTTATCTGGTAACACTTCTTGTGTGTGCATGCATGTGCACATGCATATGTTTGCATCTGTGTATACAGGTCTATATGCATGTGTGTGTGCATGCACGTGGAAGCCAGACGTCAAACTCAGATATTGTTCCTCAGAAGTCATTTACCTTATTTTTTTCTGAGATGAGCTTTCTTCACTGACCTGTAGTTTGCCTATTAGGCTGGACTGGCTGACTGGTGAGCCCCAGGGAATCTATCCGCCTGTCTCTACTTCCCTAGTTCTGGAATTACAGGCATATACCACTGAAGCTTATCTTTAAAAAAACATAGATTCTGGGCTTGAACTCAGGTAGGTCTTCGTGCTTGTGAGGCAAGCACTTTATTGACTGGCCTATTTCTACAGCATTGGGAGCACTTCTTAAGGGACAAACATTGCCTGGCTTGAGGATACTAGGTTTATATATGTCCACTTTGCGAAATCAAAGGAATCACTCTGTAATTTGTAAAATAGCCACTTGAACAAGATGGAAGGAGAAAAGAGCCTCAGCATCAATGGTTACCTGGGATGTACAAATCAAATGCACCACGAGATACTGTCACTTCACCAGGGAGACACAGCCTAGCACTGTATGATGAGGCAAGCAGGCCTGCTTTTCTTCCTGTCCGGCTCCCGCATGGCTAGCTTAGCCCCAGAAATAATAACATGGAAACTGTATTCTTTTAAACACTGCCTGGCCCGTTAGGTCTAGCCTCTTATCGGCTAATTCTCACATCTTGATTAACCCATTTCTATTAATCTTTGTAGCACCACGAGGTGGTGGATTACCGGGAAGATTCTAACCTACGTCCATCTTGGGTCGAAGAATCATGGCGTCTGCCTCACTTCCCTTCTTCCCAGCATTCTGTTCTGTCTTCGCCGCCTACCTATGTTCTGACCTATCAGGCCAAGTAGTTTTCTTGATAGCTAGAAGACACTCCTACATCATAGCACAGCTGCTGGGGACTTGATCAGTCTTCCCAAATACTGCTCTCCGTTCTGGTCAAAGCTGTATCCTTGACTATGCAGCAAAAACACATGTCATGGCTAGTCACAGTGAAGTGAGTTAGTGAAGTTTGTAATATATGCAGGAAAAGAACAATACAGTTCAAAACATAGGTACAAGCTTCTCAAAAGAGGACAGCACTTAAGTGTATTCATAATGGCTATATATCTAAGTTTCCCCTTTCTAAGTTACATTTCTCAAAGGGTGTAATTTATTTAAAAATGTTAAAAATTAAGCTAAAGCCCTTGAGAAAAGCTATGTGGAAACCTACTACTCTAAAAGCTTCCTACAATGTATAAAAGGAATTGAAATGGAATTACCATATAATGAGTAAGACAATGCCCCAAATAAACATTATATTTTGCCATGGAAACCCATTCCTGGTACTGGGGGTTTTACTTATGGAGTGACACTGAGTGTATTAAACACACTCACTCCATGGCGCATACTCAGGAGTAGTTGGCTAACACAAGACAGATTCCATGATTGTGTGTGTGTGCTTCTTTTGCTTGTGGCTTGGAAAATTTTTGTCCTTTTTGATTTTGTTTCCTTTTGTTTTCTTGTTTTTTTTTCTTTTGAGAGAGATAAAATGAAGTTGGGTGGGAAAGGTAATGGGAAGCATCTGGGAGGACTTGGGGGGAAGGGAAAGAAAGAACTTGGTCAAAATATACTGTTCGAAAAATTCTAAAAATAATAAGGAAGAAAATGTAAACAAAATCAAAATTAAGCAAAAATATGACCATTTCACTAATTTTTCTTGAATTCGCATTGGTAAATGAAATTGTAAGGTGGTTTTATGAGGTACGCTCTCAAGGAAGCATGAGAGCAATAGCTCAAGAAAACAGAGTAGGAATGTTGGTCTCATTTCATTTCTTTCTTTCTCTCCTTTCCTGTCTGTCTATGTTAGCTTTTTTCAATTGTATGTGGAGAAGGCTGCTTGAGGCAGGGTCTTGCTATGTAACCGAGACTGTCCTAGAACTCACAGTCCTGCTGTAGCCTCCAGAGTTCTAGATTTACATAATAGTACTTCTACAAAAAAAATTAAACAAAGAACGCCTACAGAATAGGAAAAACTTTTGGTCGCTATTTATGTGACAGAGAACTAATACACAAAGATTTTTTTTAAGAAGTCAAACAACCTGATCAATTAATAAGCTAATTAAATGAGGAGATAGTTCTCAAAAGTGAAATACAAATGATCAATAAATACATGAAAAAGTGTTTACCCTCAGTAGTCACCAGAGAAATGAAAATTAAAGATACCCAGATTCACCTCATCCCAGGCAGAATGGCAAGCATTAAGAAAACAAATAACAACAGTGCTGGCAAGGCTGAAGGTGAAAGGGAACCCTTATACAGTGCTCACTTGAATGGAAACTAGTGTAGCTATGCATGGAAATCAGTATGGAGGCTCCTCAGAAAACTAAAAATAGATCTCCCATATGACTTAGCCTTACTACTCCTGTGAACTTACCAGGACTTCAACATGTCAAAGTGATACTTGCACAACAATGTTTATTACAACACTGTTCAAAACCACTGACCTACCAGCCTAGGTATCTATATATGAGACAATACATAGGTTTTATAGGTAAAAAATCAGACCTAGGTCAATTATCTTTTCCTTTTATTCATTCGAATCTTGAATATATGTTCTTAAAGTGTTTCCCATGGGCATTGTCAGGACTGTGATAACCGGTTCCCATATGTAGGATCATGTTGTCTTGAATGAAATTAGCAGGAATAGAAGTGCTCATTATTGAATTTATACTTTATAGCCAAAGTATTAAAAAATCACCAGGAAGTTTAGAGTGAACTTAGAATATTAAGAAACTCCAATTTACTCTCTAATTGCAAAATCGTATCACCAAGGATCACTAAAATAATACAAGTTTAAAGTGTAAAACATTAGACAAGATTTCTTTTTCAGTTGATGTGATGGTACACAACTATCAACCCCAACACACTGAAGGAAGAGGCAGCATGAACACGAATTCAAGGCCAGCCTCGGTTACACCTGATCTCAAAGAAGAAAGAAATTCTTTTCATGTGCATGTTTAAAACCAAATACAATAAACAACAGAAAAGGCTTTATTGAACACTTTCATACTCATCTCAGTATAGATTGTGGGAGAGCAAGGTCTAGAGGCCCATTTCAAATCACAAGGCCGTTCAAGTGATTGTGGCTTAAATGATTTCTGCAGCCTTAGACAAGAGGAAACATAAAGGAGACAGGGGAAAGGTTTAGTGGTGACAAGTGTGGACCCATGTGATTCTAAAATTACTTATTCATTCAGTATGAAATAATTACTTCGTTAAGGCGACCCTTCAAACGCGTGCTATTAAACCACAATGTTCAGGCTCTAGTTACTCCAGGGGAAGTAGAAGAGCTTGGAGATTGAATTCATTTTTCTCCTAATTGGCTCGTATTGGCATCATATAGCTGGAGGAGCGAGAGAACAGAAGGTAAAGAGGGAGGCTGCTAAGCTTCCATCTTATATGAATTCTAATGACTTGCAAAACTAGCTCTTTATAAATTAATGTGTCGAGGATCTCATTCTGGCTCCCTTGGGTTCCTTGATCCTTATGATCTCTGTTGAAAGAATTTCAGCAAGATCCACAGAATATGGTATAAAGATAGGCACAGCTGATTGCAGAGAAAAGTGGGACATTCTCCAGGGGGAAAGAGAGAAAGGCAGATGAAAGAGGGAGAGAGGGAGGGAGAGAGGAAAATGGATGGAGGAAGAGAGAGAGAGAGAGAGAGAGAGAGAGAGAGAGAGAGAGAGAGAGAGAGAGAAGCACAGTGCCCAAGAGATAATTATTTTGATTTCCATTTTAGACAGGTTGTGTGTCAACTTTGAAGGCCCTGGAACATACATCTTTCCCAAGGGGTGTGTTTCTGTTCAGGTGACTGACAGACCCATTTGAATTAACTTCCACAGAGGGGGCAGTGTATGCCTTTGTTCTTTATCATAAAGCCTTCTGCTAGACAGGAATCTTGTGGGGTTTAGGGCTTCTGGAAGCAAGTTTACATTGTTATCTATTAAGGACCTTGGACAGTTCGGGATATCACATCTCTTTCACAGGAGCAGAGACAGAATTCAGTCCATATTCCTCTTTCCAGTAATTATCGCCTGGAGGTTTTATTATTGGTTTTACAAATAGGTGGTTATGAAGCAGGGGTCCATCCCTCCTGACCTTCAAGCTTGCTAATATCATCTAGATCCCTAATATCAGGATAACAAAAGAGTTTGTTAAAAAGACTCTGCTCTTCCACTTGGGTGTTCGGTAGCTGGAAACGACACCAACACAGCGGTGTTTGCAGTGGTCTCATTTCAGACTCATCCAGTTCATCCAACTGATGACGGCTCCCGCTCACAGGAGATCATCTCCTGCCTCCTGGCAGGTGAATGTCTGAGTCATCCAGAGCAGATGGCCTTTGTCTCCTGAGAGGTCTCAGGGGGAAAACTGCCGCTTAAATGAATGAGGGAAAGCTTTCAAACAGGAACAGAAGTCCGTTTTAACCTATGCCTCACCATCTCCCAACTCTTCAAATAGGCCTGGTTTGCCATCTTATCTACCTAAGAAAGACGAAACAGCATCGTGGAGAATCATGAAATTGTGTTTCATTTGTAACAGTTTAACATCAGGCTCTTCATTGCCAGCTTTATAATTATGTTGCTTAGATAATACCATAATAGTAATGATCACTTATGAAGTAACATCCAATGCATGGTATATGACAATAAATATATTTTACCGTATTCTGAACAAGAATATTTAATTTTTAATTGCTTTTCAAAAACAACAACACTTCTCTGTATTTTATGCCCTGAATGCCCAGCAACTCCCAGTTGCACAGATGAAGATTATAAGTCTTGGGAAAGATAAATGACTTCACAAAAGTCATGTAGCTAGAAAATATTGGTACCATAATCTAAAGATTAGCAAACTATGGCCTTTGCGCCAAATCCAGCCTGTTATGTGCTTATGTACCTCACTCACGTAAAGAATGGTTTTAATATCATTAAATGTTTTCAAACTTACAAAAGAATATTCCATGCCACAAAATTTATATAAAATTTGATTACAGCACTCATAAAAAAGTTTTAGTGGGACCCACATGCCCATTGACTTACATATTCTCTATAACTACTTTAGAGCTGCAATGGCAGAGTTCAGTAGCGGTGACAGAGAACATATGGCCTGTCATTCCTAAAGCATTTACTGCCTGGTCTTTTGCAGAAAAAGTTTAATGACTCTGGCTATTATCTATTATACAATTCATATTGTGCCATTGGTTTTCCAAATGGGAGTATAGAGTAAAACTAAGAAAAGTAGTCCATTGACACTTGACATTGAGTTTGCCATGGTTGTCAAATATGCACTCATATCCATGAGATCATTTTACCAGTTTGGTCCTGATCATTTACAAGATAGTATAAGTCAAATGACGGTTATTGTGACTTGCTTTAATTATTTAAAATCTGTTTTTGATACATGACCTCACCATGTAGCCATAGCTGGCCTAGAACTGGCTATATAGAACAGGCTGGCCTCGAACTCATAGAGATCCACATACCTCTGTCTCTTGAGTGCTGGAATTAAAGGTGTGCATCACTATATCTTGTCAGGGACCAGCCTTGACAAAAATACCTCTTGCCAAGGTAGAGATGTGGGGATTTAGAAAATATTAGTAAAGAATATGAAGATGCAAATGAAAATAATATAATGGAGACAAATATAGGATAGTATTGGGAGGGAGTTCCAGTGAGCACCGGAATTGTGAAATCACCCGTGTTTATTTTTCCACAGCTTTTACACCCAACATAAATGGTGGGGAGAAGGTAGCAAAACTTTATTAACATGCTACAAAGGGTAACTCACATAGTCAATGGCTTTATCACTCTGAGACATCAAATCATTAGCATTTTGTTGTCTAAGTAGTAAAGATGTTCTAGATCCTGGAGGCCGCCCTTCCCTCGGTGACCTCATAGTTACAAAAGAAGGAGCAGAAGTACATTTACATATCCTGACCACTTGTCAGGATGGCATGGCCTATCTTAATTTCAAAAGAATCAAGCAATCACATCCGGAGTTGGGATGTGCAACTATGCTTGTCAATCTCCAAACTCCACCTTGTCAGACAATATGGAAATGGGCCTGCATTTTTTGGTCTCCACAATATCTGGCTTACTTAGACTCTTGAAAAACACATTCATATATATGTACAAAATCATCAATATTTCTGGAAGCATTATGACATCTTAATGTTCAAATATTAATCACAACTGTGCATCTTATTTGAAACTATTTTATTAAGAAAATAAAATGTACATGTTTTAGTAATTTAATTTTTCAATTTTACCCCAAGCTTGCTCCTATTTCTCTCTTTTGAAGTATTCAATCAGCTGCTTTGGCACTGCCCACAGGACTTTCATTTAGCTCTTGGAATTGCATTTGCTTTCTTTGCCATAGCAACACATTTAGCATGTTCAGAAAATGTGATGTGAAAACAATTCTTTAAAACTGTAAGTAAGGCTTAGAGAACATTGCTGAAGAGGGGACAGAAAGAATGTAAGAACCAAAGGAGAGTGAAAGCGCTGTGAAATGCTGCCTTCTGAATATGGCATGACTGTGACCCTCAGGAAGTCACACTACTTATAGTAACCTGCATGAGATCTGCATGCTATTGAGCCCATCAACGTTCTATCCTAGGTGGGCATGGAGATTGACGAGAGCCCCACCCATCCTTAATGAATGAACTATTTGTATTTCATGGCTGCTAGGAGAAAGGGAGTCATTTTCTTCAGTGTTGTAGCCAATGGTAAGTTGTTCATGCTCTAGTAAATGATCCTACAACCCATGTTCATGCACGTGTCCCTAATTAAACTCAATGGGCCACAACAGCTAAAACCAAACCAAACAACATGAAAAACACATGGAAATAGGTGAGGAACAAATCGTGTTGGGAAGAAAGGATTCAGCTGGTGGAATTTGAGAGCATAATGCAGGATGACAATGACCAAAATGTATTTTATATATATATATATATATATACATATATATATGTATATATGTATAAAAATGTCAAAGAATAATACAAATGAATCCATTAAAAATTAAAAACTGGAAATAATGTGTCTTAGTCAGTGTTCTATTGCTGTGAAGAGACACCATGATTATTACAACTCTTTTTTTCCCCTGATACAGGGTTTATCTATGTAACAGTTCTGGCTGTCCTGTGATGGAGGAAGGTCATTGGCTAATAAAGAAACTGCCTTGGCCCATTTTATAGGTTAGAACATAGGTGGGTGGAGTAAACAGAACAGAATGCTGGGAGGAAGAGGAAGTGAGCTCAGACTCGATAGCTCTGCTCTCTGGGGCAGACGTGAGGAAGCTCCGACCCAGGATGGACCTAGGCTGGAATCTTCCTGGTAAGTGCACCTAATGGTGCTACACACATTAATAGAAATGGGCCAAGCAGTGTTTAAAAGAATACAGTTTGTGTGTTGTTATTTTGGGGCATAAGCTAGCCAGGCGGCCGGGAGCTGGGTGGCAGGAACGCAGCCCGCAGCTCCTTCAACAGTCCTGGAACTTGCTTTGTAGACCAAGGTGTCCTCAGACTCATAGAGATCTGCCTGCCTCTGCCTCTCAAGTGTGCACCACCACTGCCCAGTCCAACCATGGTAACTCTTATGAAAGAAAGCATTTTATTGGAGCTTGCTTGTAGTTTCAGAGGTTTAGTCTATTAGCCTCATGGTGGCATGCAGGCAGACATGGTACCAGGAAAGTAGCCAAGAATTTTACATCTGGATCTGCAGGCAGCAGAAGAGAGTGACATTGGGCTTGGCTTGAGCTTTTGAAATTTCAAAACCCATCCCCCATGATACACTTACTCCAGAACCACACCTCCATCAAGGCCACATCTCCTAGTCCTTCTCAAGTAGTGCCAGTCCATGCTAACTAAGCATTCAAATGAATGTGCCTGAGGGGACCATTAGTCAAATACCACATAATTTTTAGTTATCCTTGCAACACGAGGCAACACTGTTCTTCTATCCCCATGCCCACTACCCAACTTAATAGTCAACCTTACATCAACAGCTCAAAAGCAAAACCTTCAGGCCATTAGCATCAATCAGCACTATCATATTCTTTTCTTTTCTGTGGTATATTATATATTTGTGTGTTCATGTGTGCATGCGGGTGCACATGTATGTAGGGTGTAGAAGTTGATGTTAATTAACTGTCTCCCTCAATTGCTCTCCACTTCATTGTGCTCACTGATTTGGCTAGGCTGACTGGCCAGAGAGATCCAGAATGTCTCTACCTCCCCCAAACTAAGATTACAAATATGAATTTCTGCACTGGATTTTTATATGGGTACTGAGGATCTGAAGTCAGACCTCTAAGCTTTATTAACTGAGAGTAAATTGGAACTCCCAGTACCAGTGTAAAAAGGTGGGCATGGAATGCAAAGTAGGTAGAATTCTGGAATTTGATGGTCAGACAACCCTGCCCAGCACTGGGATTTTTTAAAGTAGAGATATCTTTTATTTTTGCCTGCTATAGTATATCTGAAATGCTGAAAAGTTAGCTTTACTAAGATGTACCTTATAAAGATTAAAATATGCAGTTCAATGTTGGAAAGTCTCAATAATAAATATACATACTTATTGAAAATATTTTTTCATACAATATATTCTGACCACAGTTTCCCCTCCTCCAGTTCTTCCCAGATCCTTCCTACCTTCACACCCACCAGTGCTAGATATTAAACTTAGGGCCTTGTGTACAGTTGGCAAGCACTGTTCTGCTGAGCTATACCTTCAGCCAATTCTAATGATTTGTTTCTATTATTCACTAGAAATCCTTTGTTAAACTATCCCATAGTTTGTTTACCTACTTTGTTGAACACAAGCAGTTCATAGTTTTTTGTCACTGTTATAAATAAAGCTGCTACAAATAATTTGTCTACATGATTGTTTCTACCAATATGCTCTCATTTTTTTTAATCAATACTCTCAATTTTTGGTAAGTGACAAGAGACAATAATCATGATCAGGATGACAAAAGACAAAGAAAGAACAAAGAATGGTAGGAAGTACATTTTTACTACCCAGCCTGCTACCCCTTGCAGTATAATCAGTAAACACATTTTCTTCAAAAGAAAAATAATACGAGAGGGAGTTGGAAAGGTTCATCACCTGCAGTGAAGGAGGAGAGCACATGTGTGGTGGTTTGAAAGAAAATGGCTCCCAAAGGGAGTGGCGTTATTAGGAGGTGTGGCCTTGTTGGAGGAAGTGTGACACTGTAAGGGTGGGCTTTGAGGTCTCTTTTGCTCAAGTTTCCCTCAGTGTAATACCAAGTCCACTTGTTGCCTTCTGATCATGTAGCCAGCAGCACCATGTTTGCCTGCATGCCATCATGCTCCCTGCCATGATGATAATGGTCTGAACCTCTGAGCTATAAGCTACCAGCCTCAATTAAATGTTTTCTTTATAAGAGTTGCTGTGATCATAGTGTCTCTTCACAGCAATAGAAATCCAAAGACAACAAGAATTACTACAAAGCAACTTTCTCCTTAAAGAATAAGAAACCTGGAGATTTTATTCAGAAGGTATATGAATATTGATCTAGGAAAGCACTTTAAGGGCAGGTACTTTTTAAAAGTTTCAAAAAAATTTTTTTAGCATGCTCAGTTTTCAGAATAAAAAGATGGGTCATATGGTTCTAGGAAGGCTTAGTGCAATATCATAGAACACATGTTCAAAGTTTTAAGATAGCACACAAGAATGATTCTGGACATACAGGGTTTAGGATCCTTAATGACAGACACCCATGTTCTTAACATGCTCATTTCAATATTATAATGAACCAAGTTTACTCTAGGTATCTAAAAGAATGCATTATAGTGGCTTTGTGATCTTGGCTGCCTTTTTCCCTCTAAAATCCTTTAGCTAAAGAGGAAAGTTCATAGCACTAAGTGCCCACTTAAAGAAAACGGAGAA